>NC_081545.1:14616802-14617104 GCF_901000735.1 Corylus avellana | reverse complement strand
CCCCAGCCCAAATTATTTTTAAAATCGTTTAAAATACATCATAATAGAGACCCAAAGACGATTAAAAAAAAAAAAGAAGACAAAAATAGGCGCAAAAAACCTATTACCTAATATGCGGATAATAACTAGAATAACCGCACAAATGCCGTTAGTAGAAACATAATAAGAGTAACGGATATATATATATATATACCAACAACGGGGAGGGGAAGGAAGCGCAGTATGCATAAAGATGCAAGGAGTAGGGGAAGGTGATAGTTGATGCAGAAAATAATTTAAAGCAAAGCAGTAAAACCAGTCAT
>NC_081545.1:14604581-14616772 GCF_901000735.1 Corylus avellana | reverse complement strand
AAGTAAGTGATAGAGAAGGAAGGGATACAAGAAGAAAATCGAAATAAGAAAGCAGGAGAATGGCTAGAGAGCAAAGAGCTTCAGTAGATGAAAGTCTCTGGTAAAATGCCTCTGCCTTACAATGGGGGAGGGGAGCCCGTTATATAGGCAAATTACAATCAGTAAAAACAAATTACAATCATGAAGTAAATAGTAAAAAGTAGATTCCGCAGTACTGTGTAGTCTGCGGTCAAAAGTAAACAGTAGAAAGCACGTTCGGTGCCAATCTGGAACAGTAAAAGTCTTCAATCTTGAATAGTGACTTGTCGGCATTGTAGTGTCGGCAGACAAAGTATGAACAGTGAGTATGAATAGTAATCCTGTACATTGTCGTCAACAACAGTGAACAGTAAAAGTGAACAGTAGTTTAGCATAGTAATCTTCAAATAGTGATGAATAGTAATCCGAAGAAAATCTTTGAGAAAATTTTTGAAGAGGGGAGAAAACCAGCCGTTATGAGCTAGTTTGTAAATCTGTATAAAATTTAGCCGTTATGGGACTAATCTGCAAGCTGGAGAGAAAAGGCTGTTCTAAGCCAACAAGAAATCTGAGAGACCAGTCGTTATAGACCAATTAATCATAAATCTTCTATCCCTGGGTAGGGATAGTAATCTTGTTAAACTTCAACATATGGGGGAACTTGAAGAGGACTTTGAGACGATGCTTCAGATTTTTCTTCATTGTCGTTATCAGAATCATCATCAAGGGCAGCAAGGAGAGCTTTGATCCGTTCTTTCTTCTTTGAAGACTTCTTCTTGGAAGAGCTGGATGAAGCAGTGGGAGAAGAACCAAGAGGTTTATTCTTTCCTTCTGTTGGGGAAGTAGTGAAAGTCCTAGGAGTTATTAAGAGGGGGGAAATATTAAGGGGCAAGGTAGGAGCCTTTGGGGCTTGAGCCAATTCTTTAACATAGATGACAATGGAGTCAGCTAGTGAGCATTTATCCCACCATATGGCATACCAATGTCGTTGAATTTTTTCTTCTGAAAGGATATATTGCCATTTCAAAATCCAAGGAATTTTGAATTTTTTAACAAAGTGCAGCATAGGGGAAAATTTGGAACCATAAGCATCAACTTTGTAAGCAATTTTGAAATTCTAGAAAGCTTCAATTAATTGGAGGGGGAGAATTTCAGGGGGAATACCAAATTGCATCCACCACCTAGAGAACTAGAGAGGGAGAATTCCGCATAAATTTTTATCAAAATTAACAAACCAAGAATGGTCAAAATTCGAGGATTGATAGAGCAAAAATTTAAATCAAGCTTCAATATAATCATAATAAGTAAAAGGAATGTTAAATCTGTTAAGGGATTTAGAAACCGAGGGATGATTTCCCCATTCTTTTTCAGAAATAATTCTTTTAAAATAAACACTATGAAAAAGCATTTTTTGAGGATTAATTTTATCATAAATAGTCTTAAAATAGACAGAGTCAGTCTGTCGTTAAATACTAGAATAAAATCCTAAATTCTTTTGTGGATGCTCAGGAATCCAGTGAAAATTGGGAGGAAAATAGGAGATATATATATCGTTTATCTTGTGTTGTACAATGTCGTTTATCTGTTGTATCTCATGGTTTCTGCCAGTTGGTACCTGGTTTTGTGCATCTGGGAAACTGTTTGGTGAGAATAGGTGTTACCAATTCGAAGATGGCAAGGAATCTCTAATGTTGGATAATTGTTTCTTGTAATGTTAGTCAAGATTATTGGAATAGAGTTTATTTACAGTGATAGGGATAGATTAGGAAGCTTGTCTATATTTTTCTTTTCTCAACTTGATTATTCTCTTCTATGTCAAGTATATATTGTTAGCTTCAGATAAGATGAATAGGAAGAAGAAAATTTTTGGGCAAGGAGACAGTGAAGACGAATTCTACATTGGGAAGCTAAAAAAGGTTTGTAATTTTTATTTTGTGAATCCCATAAGGGAACTGTGATTACTGCTAATGATTTAGGGTTTCACTGTAGAATGAACTGTCAATGTCCTCGACGTCTAATAACGTCGGCCAAAGAGGATATGGAACCTGTTCAGTGAAGGTGCGGCCTTACAACCCCAATTATAACATCCACGACTATAAAAAATCCTCGAAGGCGATTCTATGGGTGTGCTATGTATGACCATAAATAGGTATTTGAATTTGGCTCATCTAGTGCTAAGAAATGGTTGTTACTTTGTACTTATTCCTAATTGTCAAATTTTTTGTGTAATGACATAAAGTTGGACAATGTCATTTTTCCAATGATATGACAAAGAAACCTATGCTCGCGGAATGGAGGTCCTATCTGGGTTGTATAAACAAGTTAATTCTCTGAAGTGTAAAGTATCATCACTTAGAGCGAGACTAAGGATCCAAACATATATGTTGGTTTTTTTCATTGGTGATTTTAGCATTGCTGATTTGTCTAAGGTTGATGGGGCATTAAGGCATAACTGAATTTGTGAGAGGTTGTATTTTGGAAAAGTAGTTTTTTATGTTTCGGAAAAGGTTGTGTTTGGAGCATTGATGCGTTTCAATTGTATGTTTTGTATCACCTGGCCTGAATTAGGGGATTAGGCAAGCACTTATGAAATTGTATGACCTTTTGAATTTGTATAATTATATCTATCTTAATGTTTTGTACCGATTTGAATGTCAACACGCTACATTTGGTGGCGAATTTGTTACATAACTTGTATGGCAAACTTAATGCAAAATATTTAGGGGAAACTTCACTAAGGACCCCAAACTTTCACCCGTTTTGAAATACCCTCCCTGAACTTCAAAATCTCTCAATTTAGTTCCCTAAACTTTCAATTGCTCTCAATTTGGACCCTTCCGTTAATTTTAGCCGTTAAAAATTCAAAAAAAAAAAGACCAAAATATCCATGTTTTTTTTTTTTTAAATAAAAAAACGTTTTAGAAGTTGAAATTTTATACAAAAGTCAGGGGTATAAATATCATGTGACGTTTAAAATCTGACGGAGGGGTCCAAATTGAAAGCAATTGAAAGTTCAAGAGACTAAATTGAGAGATTTTGAAGTTCAGGGGGGTATTTTAAAATGGGTGGAAGTTTGGGGGTCCTTAGTGAAATTTCCCCAAATATTTATAATAGAGGCATGAATGAATTCATCAACATAACATAATGTGCCAAAATTACAGATTGCATACATACTTGGGACATTACACAAAATCAACAAAAAATGTTGTAACAAAAGCGCCATTATTGTTATACAATGTGGCACATTACATTCATCTACTACAAGTAAAATTTAACATCTTAAACAAAAGTAACGGGTAATGTGCTAAGTGTTTAACACAATGAAATCTAAATTAGTTAACACAACATCATTATGCCTATTGCGTAGCCCTACATCCTTGGCTCCTTAGTACATGTGTAGCCCTATGTGTACGAACAGGCTGTGATGGCCCTGCTTCTACTTCTACCTGTGGTTCATATTAGGATCCATAGAATGCGTTAACAAAAAAAAAAAAAAGCTGAAATATTACTTAGTTAATTTTTCACAACATATTTTATAGGTATATGAAATGTATTTTCTAAAAGTGTTCATTTTACCTGTGACTGAGTAGCCCTATGTGTACGAACAATTGGTTGTAATGACCTTGCTTTTGCTTTTGCGTGGGGTTGAGATTGTGATCCCTAGAATGCATTAACCAAACATTAAGACAAAAAACAATAATTTTTGTACCCAAAAAAAAAAAAAATTACTAATTTCATATACAAATTTTTGTATATGAACTCTTTGTTGTAAAAGGTATTGGCTTTACCTGTGATTGAGTTTACCTGTGATTGAGTAGCACTATTTTGTGGCTTGTATTTCTTTGGTTTCCATCTCTTCCGGTCTAGGTTCAAAGGTAGGTGACAACCTTTGTAACTATACCCTAAACCCCCACAATTTCCACATTTGACAGCATATCCACTACGGCTTCGCTTGTAGGGGTTAATTAACTCATCTGGTGCTCTTCTCCTAGCAATATTTGGTTTACTAGAAGCCCTTTTTATAATAGGTGGAAGAATTTCATCGCATGCAACATTAGCTGGCCATGTGTTTGGACTTTGCATATGATATACTCAAGCTGCATATCCTTGTTTGTACTTATCCATCATGTAATATCCATCTAAACATTCCTCTAGCTTTTGCTTATGCATGTAAATTGTAGCACAAGCATGTGAGCAAGGGATCCCATTTAGCTGTCATCTCCCACATGTACATGTGTGGTCATCTAACTTGACTATACGCCGTGCATCATACACGTGGTTGGTCTCAAACTCCAATTCATTCTACCACCGACTAATACAATTTCTTGCATCACTTTTTCACCTCTCTATCTTTTTCTGAATCTTTGGGCATATTGTGTATTGCATAGACCGGATTCCATCCATTTTTTGTTGGAAGCGTGCCATTATCTACCAACGAATATCTTCAACCATAGTCAAGATGGGCTTACTCCTACCATCTTTAATCCAAGCATTAAAGCTCTCAGCCAAGTTGTTCAATAACATATCACTTTTGTTGTGTTTGCTAAAAGTGTGTTTGGATCATAATGCACTAGGTACACCACTAAGGTAAGTGTGTGCACCTTTATCTATCGACATGATCTTTTGCATGTGGTTCTCAAATGTATAAATATTGGATGCCTATGCAGCCCCCCACAGCTCATTTTTGAAAGCTTTCCACGTGTAGTCTTTCGCTTTGAAGTTTGTATGTAGGTGGCGAACACAAAAATGATGCTCAGCATGTGGAAACACAACTTCAACTGCAGTTCCAAGCCCCTACACACATATATATAACATTGAATAATATTTAAGAACATAAACAAATAAAAGAACATAATAAGAACATAAGCAGTTTATTATACCAAATACCTTCTTTCTGTCAGACATAATAGTCCAACCATGTCCGGCTTCGAATCCAACATATATATCTTCCACCAAAATGTTAATAAACCATTCCCACGACTCTCTGGTCTAGGCCTCGGCCACTACAAATGCAATGGGTAACATGTCGTCGTTACCATCCTTGTCTATAGCACACAACAATTGCCCCTATATTCCTCCTTCAGATGACAAGCATCCAAACTAATGATGGCCTAAAACCATACTTGAACCCCTTCTTACAAGCATCAAGGAAAATATACATCTGTTGGAAGAATGCTCTATCTTCCTAAATGTAAACACTACTACGAGGGTTGGTAAGTAGTAATGCCTATGCATATCTCCTTATGAGACAATATTGCTAGCATGGCTACCAAAAAGTTGATATAATGCCTCCTTCTTTGCTCTATAGCAACGAGCAATGAGAACATCTATGTTATGATCTCTATTCATGCTCTGTTGCAATGCATATGGGGTCCATATGGCATCATCCTTGAAGCTTGACATCATATCTAATATTTTCGTAATGATTACTACAAACATACGCCAGGTAGAAAGTTTTAATTTGTATACAACTCCTCGTAGCATCAATAGAGGCATGAATCTTGATAAGAACTAAATATTGCATATTTGAACTCCTTAATTTATATTGGCTAATCATTTAGCTGTGTCTTATTCTAATATTTTGTGTTAGTTTTATATTTTTAGTGTTTTGTAGGTTATTGAAGGAAAACTGCGTCTTTAAAGGGAAAAATTGTAAGTTTGGAAGAAAGCACACTTTGAGAAGACCTAGATGATGTGGTTAAGTTTAACCAAATCAAGGAAATGATTAAATCGGAATTTCTTTAATTGGAGTCAAAATCAGATTGGATTCAAATTTGAATTTTGCACACATCTCAGTATTTTGATCATAACTTTATGATCAAGTATCGGATTGAGAGATGAAATTAGCGGCATTGGAAAGCTGACTTGAACTTCTACAAATTATTATGAAATAAGATTTCCTAATTCGGACGCTTACTATGCCAAAATCATCCCCAATAAAAGAACTTAAATCTGGATGAATCCTATTCCGATTTCTACTATGATTGCTTCCTAATTTGACTAGGAGATTGAAGCACGATTTTTCTGGGATTCCTAGGGCTTCTAGGGTTGTTTGCTCTCTATAAATAGGCCCCAAAAGCTTCAGAAAGAGGTGGAGATTCTGGAGTCTGGAGATCAGATAACGAAATTTCACCATTTCATATTAGTTTTTCTTTAGATTTAGGTTTAGACTTATTTTTATAGTCATGGTTAGGTAAATTCTCAACTAACGTTGAGGATGAGGCCTTACCGATGGAGAACAATAGTACTTTTATGTAAGTCTTTATTGTCTGATTTTATTGGATTTAATATTTCAATTGTTTTACTCATTTTCAATGTGTGGAATGATTCTTGGATATCTTTTGTGTTTCAAGGATACATTTAATGATTTGAGATAATTTCACATAATTGATTACTTGGTTTTATTTGCCTAAAAAAATTGGATATTCCTTGTGATTTGTTCTACGGATACATATGGTGTTTTGATTGAAATTGGATATCGTTTATGATTTACGGATACATCTAATGATTTGATTAAAATTGGATTCATTTTGTGATTTGTGCAATGAATTGATATATGGGATGGTTTCGATTAACTTTTTGAAGCAACCTAATATTTTATTTGTGAAAACTTCGAATTAATATTAATGAACATGGAGTATGTTGTTATGATTCGATGAATATAGATTCTGAAACCCTAATGTTTTTCTTTTGATTTATTTTATTTTATTTAGTTTATGTTTTATCTTTTAATTTTCAAAACCCAAAATCAAACCTTTTTCGGAATTCGGTTAGGATTTAATTAGTTTAAGTATAATTTGTTCTTCAAAAACATAATTCCCTGTGGGGTCGACCTCGCACTTGCAACTCTTTAACTACAAATGATTTGTGCACTTGCGAGTATATTAAAATTTTCACAACACCTCGATTCGCAATGTTTTTATCTACAGATTGCACTAACTCTACCTCTGTCATTGTATTTATAGAAGTAATCGAATCCATTCTGCACAACACAAGTCTTCAGTGCCCTCTTATAGGAATATGTATCTACAAGCTGCTCCCCAACTTCAAACTTCACTGTAATATTCAAATCATGATTCTCATTAAACTGCTTATAGGGATTGATAACTAAATACACATTTAGCAAAGGCAGCCAATTTTTTCCATCTTGTACACATTTACCAAATTACTAATTTTTGTATACATATAAGATCAAATTATAAGTAGTAAAGAGATGACTGAGTCACGTGCTTCTGATTAGAGGGTATAATTAATTAATCATGTACATATAATAGGATTATTCTTTCTGATTCACATCCATAGATCACATGAGCTAGCTTATTATTGGGCTTTTTGTTTTATTATGTTTTTATTTTTTTTATTTTTTTATTTTATTTTTTTATTTTTGCAACATGTCGTTATGTTTTTATTAGTTGCTCTAATAAACCCTAAACACCAAACAACAATTTAACGTGAAGATGTTAGGTTCAGTTGCCTTCGCACTAGGGAGATGTCAAAACTGCATGAAAGCTTGCATGTATATATTGACAAGTATTGAAACGTGATAAATAGTGGACAATGACACAATCCATGTGCACAACACAGGTTACTTTATTCATATAAAGAACCCTCAACTACCAAACTACCACCCATTCTCACAAAAATTACTCCCAGCCCTCTCAATGACCCACAACTAATTGTCAAATGACGACCTTGGAGACAAAAGACGACACACTTTCGCCCAAACATAGGACAAAACCACTAAATCCAAAAAGTTCACAACTAACAAGGGAATAAAGTACCAACAAAAGCATTGACCATCAGCTCAAACGTTTTCATGGGTGTAAAATACAACACATGACTTCCATAATTTCGAATCAACAAAACTATTGTGCAAATATCCACCTAAATTAATAGGCAAATAAATATACGTTTAACTCGCAAGTGCACAAAATCAAAATAGTAGTATAGGGTGCAAGTATGAAATTATTCCCACGAGGATTGCCATTTTGCTTAAAATAAATTCCGTAATTAAAACAAAGATTGATTTTTGAGTTAATAAAGATAAAGGTAGGGCTTTGATATCCACCACTAATCATGCTCAAATAATATAACAATATGCCAATGCTTTAATCATATTATGAATACCTAATATTTGCCAACTTAAGGGTATGGGTGTCTACTCCTTAAACTACTGGTCGCTCTAAGCAACGAATTAGGCATGAGTGTCTACTCTAATTCTTTTCTTTCTTAAAAGATGTAGCATGGGTGTCTACTAAGTTGTTCTTTAAGAAAGCATAAATCTGTGAAAATTGACCAACACATGGGACCTAGGGCATGGATGTCTACTTTCGGTTTTTCATGTTGATTAACCCAAGAACCTGTGAGGAATTCTTTTGTTACTCTATTAAGCCCACGACTCGATCATCCAAATTGACTTACATAACTAATTCATACCACATGCATATGTTGATTAGGCACACACATATGAGAAATTCAATAAAACAGGAATTAATCAAGTTAAGTATCACAGTATGATTATTACAAAGGCGCCAATATTGAAATATTAAATAAACATAATTAGGGCTTCAATCTAGCCTTACTAAGGAGTTTAGTTACACATGAGTTTGATGTTAAACATCGTCATAAAATAAAATAGAAAGGAAAAGAATAAACCCGAAAACTTGAGCTTGAATAGCCTTCAATTCTTCTCCTTGAAATTGTGTCTTATTCTAGAGGCTTAAGGATCTATTTATAGGCTTAGGAATACTCTAGAAATCCTAGAAACGCTAGTAAACTCGTAGAGTTTAGTCCTAGTGCAACTAGGATTGGAAAAACCCTAATATGGAAAGCGAAAGAAGTCTGGAACCACATCTAAAATTCTCCGACGCACGGGTCCACTCGATCACGGCCCGTGTGCGGTCGATCTCACGTCTACGATCGAGTCTCCTCTTGTGGGCACGAGCGCAAGATGCGCTCGTCTGGATGTTCTTTGAAAGTGCGCTTGAGCGTAAGTCCCCTGCGATCGATCACACTATCTGAATGATTAAGCTTGATCCAAAACTTCTAGCTTCTTCCCAATTTTGTCCTTTAAGCCCGATACTTTCAAAAATGCTTTCTTTTCTTCCAAAAACCTATAAAACAAAGAAAATACAAAAATGAAATAAAATATAACAAACTAACAAAACTAAGGGATTAACAAATATAAGTTAATGGCTAAAATATAAATATTTTGGTACTTAACAAAAACCCACAAAAAAAACAGTATCAAAAAAGGATTTACCTTCGTCTTCCTCAAAACCCACAAGCAGATTTTTGAAACCCTAGGTGCAACAATCTTGCTTTGGACGCCAGGAGAGTGACTCAGTTTTGGACCGGAGACGTTGTCGTCAATGGGAGTGTAGTTGTACCGTTGACCTAAGTTACTTAGCCGTTGATTTCGAGAGATGGGAGCTTTTTCCGTTCAATTTGGGGGTTTCAAAATAAAACTCCCAAGTTAAGATGCTCACCGTTTTGATCTGATGATCAAAACAGGGAGTTTTGAACCTACGTGTCCATAGTGGACACGTAGGATCAAAAATTTGGAATGATATGGCATAAGATGAAACGCACCGTTTCAATGAGACTGACGCCCGTTAATCCTTTGGGAAAAAATCTAGGACAAAGTTTTCCTCCAAACTAGATTGGAGGAATTTCCTTCAACCTAGTCTATAAAAGTGACATGTGTCCGTTGAAGATGTAAGAGTCACATGTTTTTTTAATAGGAAGGACAAAGTTGGAATACATTTTATTAAAAACTCATGTGCATCTCATTTGTTATTAAAAAAATGGACATATGTCACTTTTATAGACTAAGTTGAAGGAAATTCCTCCAACCCAGTTTAGAGAAAAACTTTGTCCAAAAATCTAATGGTAGGGATTTTATTGCAATTTCAATTGACCAAGGGAATACAAATTCAAATTAAAAAAAAAAAAAAAAACCTTAGGCATTTTACAGTTTTGGCACATATGTTGACTCAGGGACTTATAATATATTTACCCTAAAATAAAATAAAATAAAAAATAAAAATATATAATCATACCCTAATTTCCCTTTTATTAATCCAAAAGAAAAGGTTCTTGTGCAGGTAAATGGTCTTCTATATTAAAAGACACCATAATCTGGCTGTTTCAATGCTTACAACCTTTCCAGCTGGCCAGAAAATGTATAAATATCATGAAAAGAAGAAAATAAAAGGGGGTGTTTCCTGCCATTTTTTGCCCAAAGACATAGCTTTCAAAATTATAGGAGGGTTAAAGAGGAGAGGGGGGGTCCCCTGTTAGGGAGAAAAATAAGCGAAAATAGTAATAATAGAGATCCACAATTGTACGTAGAGGACTCTTGCTCGGGGCAGAAGAGAAATTTTATAGAAGACTTGACACCATTTTCAAATGAGTAATGATACACAAACTCTCACTTTCATATTCTTCATCTAAATTTTAAAATTATAATTAAATTTAAAATGAATTATTATTAAATTTTGATTTAATTGTAATTTTAAAATTGACAAATAACAATGTCTGTAGAGTTACCAAAATGGTGAGGTATATATACATTAGTTGTGGTGTCTCCAAAAGGAAGTTTTGGTCAGCATTCTCAATTTCAAACAGTAATGCAAAAGACATCCTCAAAAAGAATGGAAATAGCAAAAAGGGAAGGCAGCTTTAGAAAAGCATGTACTAAGAAACCACCCAAAGTTTTAAGACAGTACACTTGAGGACCCACAGTGGCAATGTTGTAATGTATAGAAGCAAAGGCTTTGTCCATCGGTGCTCAAGTCTTTTCAAATCCATTTAATCATCATCCTTATCTTAATTAATGGGAGAGGTTTTACAAAGGACTCTAAATTATTATGCATTTTGAGAAGACCTCTTTAAATTTTAAAGACCTTCAATTTTATCTATCAAACTTTCAATTTGATGCAATTTATCCATTCGTCAATTTTTTCCGTTAAAACCATTAAAAATATAAAATTACCCTTCAATTTTTATTTTTTTTATAAAAAAAGGTCACAATTCACAAGGTGGCCCAACCGTGGGTGACCTTGTGATTTTATTTTTTTTTTTAATAACTTTTTTAAAATTTTTAATTTGAAATTTTTAAATCAAAATTCAGAGGTATAATAATCATTATATCACTTTTAACGTTTAAAATCTAACGGATAGGTTTAAATTGACTACAATTAAAAGTTGAAGGGTTTAAATTTAGAGTTTTTGAACTTTGGAGAGTCTAAAGTGAAGTTTTTCCTAATTAATTAGTTTAAGTAAATATTATATTCTTATTAGTGGAGACAAAAAGCTTATTGACAAGATGGAGAAGATTAAATTAAAGTAAATGAAACAAGACGGGGATTACAATGAAGTTAACATTGGTTTCCACCACTAAGATTGTCCCACACATGTTGTCTCTCTAATCTACAAACTATATAAATGAAAGCACCAACAACATCATCTCATATATCTCTACCTAATTATATTTATATTTCTCTCAACGATGGCAGCAGCGGCAAAGGAAGGAGGCATTGTGAAGAAAGGGCACGAAGAGGGGATGAAAATGGCGACATCTCTGCTCCAAGAATTCGAGCTCCCCATGGGACTTCTCCCTCTGGCCGACGTGGTCGAAGTAGGGTACGTGAAGGAGACAGGGTACATGTGGATTGTGCAGAAGAAGAAGGTGGAGCACGAGTTCAAGCTTATAAGCAAGCTGGTGAGCTATGACACTGAGATCACCGGCCGGATTGAGAAGAAGAGGATCAAGAAGCTCAAGGGAGTCAAGGCTAAGGAGCTCATGCTGTGGCCTCCGGTCAGTGAAATCACGGTTGATGATCCGCCCACGGGAAAGATCCACTTCAAGAGTCTCGCCGGAATCACCAAGACTTTCCCGGTTGAGGCGTTCGCCGCCGGCCAGTAATTTGCAAGCCCGCCTTAATTATATGCATGCATGGGCGTACGACGTCTTTGGGTTTTGTTATTGTTTTAGCGAGAATAAAAGTTTGGAAATTTAAGTGTTTCGAATATTTGTCATCATGTTAACATAAATGGATTTCGCTCTTCTCATTTTGAGAAATCCTGTCTCCTTTTTTTTTTTTTTTTTTTTTCTCCTTTTTTTCTTTTTATAAGTTCACGTACTCCTCTCAAAATATCACATAATTAAC
>NC_081545.1:14603688-14604449 GCF_901000735.1 Corylus avellana | reverse complement strand
AAAAAAAAAAAAAAAAAAAAAATTAAACAAAAATGAATTAAACAAAAATTAAAATTTTTTGTCTTTAACAAAAACGATTTAAAAAAAAAAAACAAAATTACTCATTTTTTTTAATTTTTAGTTTTATTTTAAAATAAATAAATAAATTTATTTGGGTCATTTTCTTCATTAATGAGGACATTGAAAATTTTGAGCAGTTTAAAGGGGAATATTGTCAAAAGTGAAAGTTTGAGAGAGACATTATCAACATAGTTAGATGAACCAAAACATTCACAATAGCCTCACCAAATAGTTATTTTGACGAATTAAATTGCTTAATTTTGTTTGGTGAGTGAATAATACTCAACAATTTTGTGAGAAGAAATTAGCATATGACCGTTGGGAAAATAATTTTTTTTTAAAAAAAAAGAAATAAATAAATTATGACCATTATGAAAAGACAAATTTTCATAAAATTACCGTTAGAATAAGAAAATATTCAAAAATATGACATTTAAAAAAAAGACAAATATTCAAAAATATGATTGATAGAGAAAGAATAAAGAAACATTTGAAAAATAATATTTAAATTAAGGGTTAAATACTAAATTAGTCCCTGGGGTTTCACAACTTTATTTTTTCCCTCCTTGGGTTTCATTTTTATCACAGGAGGTCCCTGTGGTTTTGATAAGTGACCAAATTAGTCCATCCGTTAGTTGACCGTTAGTTGACTGTACGGACTGACACGTGGACCAATCAGACGTCGACACGTGGCACATATA
>NC_081545.1:14583898-14603668 GCF_901000735.1 Corylus avellana | reverse complement strand
AAATAAATAAATTATGACCATTATGAAAAGACAAATTTTCATAAAATTACCGTTAGAATAAGAAAATATTCAAAAATATGACATTTAAAAAAAAAAAACAAATATTCAAAAATATGATTGATAGAGAAAGAATAAAGAAACATTTGAAAAATAATATTTAAATTAAATAGTGAAATTTGATAGGTAAAATATTAAGGCTAATGGGAGTGTTTTGAAATAATTGATAGTTAAAAGGGAAAAATATAAAAAAGCCCCCCAAATTACCAGCCGTTTTTTATTTAGCCCCCTAATATTCCAAAAGTGATAAAGTAGCCCCCTAAACTGCCAAACTATTGCATTTTGGCCACTTCGTTAATCAAAACAGTCAGTTTGGACGGAAACTGCAAAACAACGTCGTTTTGTTATGTGTAAGTTACTACAATGCCTTTTTATGAAAAAAAAAAAAAAATGGAAAAAATATAAAAAAGCCCCCCAAACTATCAGCCGTTTTCATTTTAGCCCCCTAATGTTCAGAAAGTGATAAAGTAGCCCCCAACAAAATGACATCGTTTTGCAGTTTCCATCCAAACTGACGGTTTTGACTAACGGAGTAGCCAAAATGCAATAGTTTGGTAGTTTGGGAGGCTACTTTATCACTTTTGAAACATTAGGGGGCTAAATCGAAAACGGCTGGTAGTTTTGGGGGCTTTTTTATATTTTTCCCTAGTTAAAATAGAGAAATGTGTTGTAAAATCAAAGAAAATAATAAGACAAGATAAAAAGATTGCAATATGTGAAACTAGTTCTTCATGAACTATGTATGATCCTTCTCTATTATTATCCTTTACATACTACTCAATACTTTATTTCATAAACATGAAATCATAATGGGAGGTTAAAGAATATGAAAGGGTAGTACATAAATCAAAATGCTACATCAATGTATTACATGAATGTTATATGAATTCTGAAAGATAACATGAATGTGTAGAATTCCAAGAGATGGAACTAAATGGTCATCTACCAAATGCATTCATCACACTCCCCCTTGGATGACCATACACTAAGAATATACCTCGTTAAAACTTTTCCAAGGAAAACCTAGTGGAAAAAATCGTGTGTGCCTTCTTATGCTTTAAGACTGCCTCATTAAAACCTTGCAAAGGAAAACCTAGTGGAAAAAACCTTGGTGAAGAAAAAAGAGAACAATCAGCATAATCATTTTACTTCCCCTCATTAGCATGAAGAGCTTCAATTGTTTATGATAAAGATCATTGAGTCGGTGCATTCTAATGTTATTTACCAACTTCTTAAATGTTGCAGTTAGTAATGTTTTGGTAAATAAATCTGACAAATTGGCACTTGATCATATATGCTTGACATCAATATCACCATTCTTCTGGAACTCATATGTATAAAAGAACTTCGGTAAAATATGTTTGGTGCTATCACTTTTAATATATCATCATTTGATACAAGCAACATTATCTTCATATAATATTGTCGGGCTATCTTTGATTGTAGATAAACCACAATTTTCTTGAATCTGTTGAATTACTGATCTTAGCCATATGTATTCCCGACTTGCTTTATGAATTGCAATAACCTCTGAGTGATTTGAAGAAGTTGCAACAAGTGTTTGCTTGACAGACCTCTATAAAATAGCAGTACTTACACATGTAAATAAATATCTTGTTTGAAACCTACCTTTATGCGAATTAGAAAGAAAACCCGCATCTGCATATCCAACTAATTGTGAATTTGAACATTTTGAATAAAATAATCCCATGTCAGTTGTTCCACGAACATAACGTAGAACATGTTTGATCTCATTCTAATGCCTTCGAGTTGGTGTAGAATTGTATCTTGCTAGCAAATTGACTGAAAATGCTATATCAGATCGTGTGCAATTTGCAAGATACATCATAGCACTAATTGCACTAAGATATGGTACTTCAGGACCAAAAATTTCTTCTTCATCTTCTCGAAGGTGAAATTGGACTTTTTCACATCAAGTGATCGAACAACCATTGGAGTGCTCAAAATAATGAGCTTTCTCCATGTAAAAGTGTTTCAGGACTTTTTCTGTGTATGTTGACTGATAAACAAGAATTCCATTTGGAAAATGTTCAATCTGTAAGCCATGGCAAAATTTTGTCTTTCCAAAATCTTTCATCTCAAACTTATTTTTTAAATAAGTGGCAGTTTTTATAAACTCTTCTGAAGTCCCAACAAATTTAAATCATCTACATAAACTGCAATAATAGCAAATCCAAATTCTGATTTCTTAATGAAAACACATGGACAAATTGGATTATTCTCAAATCCTTCTTTCAATAAATATTCATTAAGGCGATTATACCACATGCGTCCATATTGCTTTAACCCGTATAAAAATCTTTGTATCTTGATAGAATAAATACTTCGAAATTTGGAATTATATGCTTCAGGCATTTTGTATCCTTCATGGATTTTCATTTATATATCATTATCAAGTGATTCATATAAATATGTTGTAACTACATCCATTAAATGCATATCCAAACTTTTTGTAACTACCAAGCTAATCAAAAATCTAAATGTAATTGCATCCACTATAGTGGAATATGTTTCTTCATAATCAATACCAGGTTTCTGCAGGAAACCTTGTGCAACAAGTCTTGCTTTGTATCTCACAATTTCATTTTTTTCATTATGTTTTCGTACAAATACATACTTCTATCCAACAAGCGATACACCTTCAGGTGTTTGGACTACAGGTCCAAATACTTCACGTTTTGCTAGTGAGTTCAATTCTGCCAAAATTGCTTCCTTCCACATTGGCCAATCATTTCTACATCGACATTCTTTGACGGTTTGTAGTTTAATATCATCATTACTTCTGGTAATGTCAAATGCAACTTTAAATGAAATATGTTGTCGACAACAATTTTGTTTCTATTCAATATTTCTCTCATACTTACATACTTTATTGAGATCTCATTATTTTCAGGTACCTGTTCCTCTTCGAGGGGTTCCTCTTCGGGAGATTCATTTCCAAGAGAATTTTGTATAGAAAGATTGGATGGGTCAATTTTCATTGTATGTTTTGTGGGTAAGGCCTCTTCAGGAACCCCGATTTCATTTTCTTTTGCTTTTCTCTTTCGGGGAATCTTATCCTTTGCACCAATAGGTCTTTCACGCTTCAGGCATGCCTTAGACTCATTTGTTGCTGTATTAATTGATTGTCCTATAGGGACTTCTATCTTCATTGGAATATTAGCAACTGGAATGTGAGACTTAACTATTTTCTTGTTGTCAGTAAATGTATCCAGCAATTGATTTGCAATACTCTACAAATGAATGATCTTCTAAACTTCTAGTTCACATTGATTTGTACGATGATCAAAATGAGATAACATCGAATTATTCCAAGTGATTTATTGTCGTGCTTCTGCCAACGACTTTTCTCTCCCTAGTGATGAGAATATGTTTTCATCAAAATGACAATCTTCAAAACTGTAACGACCCAGATTTTAATAGTCTTATTTATGAGATAATAATTGGATGATAGGGCTATTTTAATATTCATTTTAGATGTAATATTAATTATTGAAGAAATTATGAGTTTATATAGATATTAATGTATTAAATATTGGTTCCCTGAATTTGTAAGAGATTATATTCTAATGGTATTATTTGGTGTTAATTAGCCAAATCGAATACTCAGAATATTAATATGGGTTAATAATAATGGATCTCAATCCAATAATAATAGTAGCTAAGTTAACATAATAATATGTGGATTAATGATATTAAATAACTATTTGGTGTTAAAGGTATATTACATTGATTATTGACCTATTTTTGTGTATCACCTTAATTCTCAAATTTAGCTTCACAAATATGTTTATGGGCATAATTAAACCTAATTTGGTAAATAAATTACTTATATTAGTGTTTGGTGAAGTCAGAAATCAATTTGAAGCTTTACAATTTTTAGCATAAAAAGTAGTGTCTTAATTTTCATACTGTCTGATGAGATTAAAACTGCTAAGGAAAGATTAAAACTGCTAAGGAAAGATACCAAGGCTAGCCACCTTCATTGAAAGCTTAAAGTCTTCTAGTAATGATGATTATGGGGAAATACCATGATAATCATTAAATAAGGCAAGTGGCCAATTAGGAATGCAAGTGGTTAAAGTTTAAATTGAATTAAAAACTTTGTACAGGCCAAAAACAGAGCCAAACGAACTCGGATGAAGTCGAACTAAAATATAAAATGTTCATCTCAGAGTCTTCTATCTACTCTCAAAATTTCATATTAATCGGAGTACGTTTGGACATTGAAAAGTGGATTGGGATATACTGCCCCCATTTTGGACGAAAATGCTAATTGGTATGCATGATGAAATATGGATTAGGTTCATTCTTTTGGTTATATACATCTCAACCCTTGGATCAAAAGTGTGAAAATGAATCCTAGCCATCCATTTTCTTATAAATAGAAGCCCAAGCTAACTCATTTTCACTTAAGCTATTCACTTACAATCTTAGGACAAGTAAAATTGCTTGCTCCTCCTTCCATTTTCTTTCTTAGTTCTAAGCCAAATACCATATGGCCTAGAGCTTGCTTATGGTGTTCAAGTGTTCTTATTTTTCTAAAACTAACTACCTAGAAAAGATTTGATGGAGTTTTACTTCTAAGGATTCTTGGGTAAGTGTTTCTTATATAAATATCATGATTTATTGTTTATATCATTTATTCTCATCTAATTGTTTAAGACCCAATAAGCTTATGATAAAAAATTAATTAATGGATACAAGTGAATTAATAACAATGAGTTAGTGGCCAAAATCGATTAATGAACTTATGATATTATCTATATTTATTACATATAGTATTTACTTTTCAGCTTTTATATTCAGTCATTTCTTTTATTGCCATTTAAATTTTGGTATATATTTTTGGCGGTACAGACCATTGGTCTCATCCCCGAAATATGAATTCAGTATCAACATTCAGTCATTTCTTCTATTTAAATTTTGATTCATACTTTGGTAGGTATGGACAATTGGTCTCATCTCTAAAATATGAGTCATGCTTTATATATATTATTTATATAATAATACTGGTTTGTATTTAGTGGTACTAATCATTAGTCTTGTCACCAAATACGAATACAGACTTAAAGTTATTTATAAATGATCGTCTCATATTAAAGATGTGTAATTAATGATTAAGAGAAATAAATAGGGTTTGGTCTATTGGGGTTTAATAGGATAAGTAAGTGTTTAGAAATGAGTTCATATAATGACCATCGACTGATATCAGGACTGTATTGCAGTAATTACCGGTGATGATCCATAATTGCAATCTACTGTAAGTATTCTTACTTACTGAGGGTAATATTTATATTCAATAATACAGATTCTTGTGGCTTTATTTATAGTTTGATTTCAACTAGTCACAACAACGGGCACAGTGTCTAATAATAATTTGGCTGATACGATAGCCACCTTAAGAACAAGCTGGGAGGATTGCCACAAGGAACTGTCGATATCTCAGTGGATGGGGGTATATAACTGTCCAACAAGCCTAATATATATCTAAACTGGGGCGATGTAGTTGCCAGCACCAAACAGGTATATCTCTAAAGTGTGAGGGGCATAACGGACGTAAGTGGGCTGAGAGCTCATGACGAGAGGTCTGAAGTAAAATAATCATAAAACACAAACTAATATGTCATACGCTACTATTATCGAGAATCAATTGACTCACTACTTCACAGTTTTATAATACTCGCAGGAAGGACAATCAAGGTAATTTTGCAGTTGAGCTTAGTGGTTCATTATTGTGATATGGGAGATCTCATGTTGGTGAAGTTTTGTTTAGATTTCAGACAATCGGGTAGAATTGTATCAATGCCTTGTTTCGCATACTTGTGGGTATTGTGTAACAATCAATAGAGTTTTAGTTATATTGTTTTGTAATAATAAATTAGAAGCTCTGAATATTCAGTTGAATATCCTGTCGTCTCTTTAGAAGTACTATTTCAGCACATTATATACAGTTTTTCACTGTAAGATTATTTAGAAATCTCTAATGTTGCAGCGTCATGCTTACGAATTTGCTAGTTCAAATATTGGGGCGTCACTAAAACGTGCTTTAAAAATATTACCTGTTAAAGGCTCAAGATATCTAATGAAAAAAAGGAGAATCAAAACCAACATAAATTCCAAGTCTACATTGGGGTCTCATCGTAGTGTGTTGAGGTGGCGCAATTGGAACATATACAACATAACCAAAAATACGAAAATGAAAAGTATTTTGTGGTTGACCAAATGCAAGTTGCAAAGGAGAATATTTTTGGTAAGTTATTGGTCTAATCTGAACTAATGATGCAGCATGTAATATTGCATGTCCCCAAGCAGAAACAGGTAATTTTGCTTTCAAAAGCAAAAGTTGAGCAATTAATTGAAGTCGTTTAATAAACGATTTAGTTAAACCATTTTGAGTATAAGTATGAACAACAGGATGTTCAACATTAATTCCAATTGACATGCAATAGTCATAAAATGCTTGAGATGTAAATTCATACGCATTATCCATCCGAATAGATTAAATTGGATAATCAGAAAATTGCGCTTGTAATCTAATTATTTGAGCAAGCAGTCTAGCAAATGCAACATTACAAATAGAAAGCAAGCAATCCTTGAAATATGAATTCAGTATTTAAATTTAGTCATTTCTTTTATTGTCATTTAAATTTTTATTCATACTTTGGTAGGTACGAACCATTGGTCTCACCTCCGAAGTATGAGTCATGCTTTATATATATTATTTATATAATAATACTGGTTTGTATTTAGTGGTACTAACCATTAGTCTCGTCACCAAATACGAATACAGACTTAAAGTTATTTATAAATGATCGTCTCATATTAAAGATGTGTAATTAATGATTCAGGGTAATAAATAGGGTTTGGTCTATCGGGGTTTAATAGGATAAATGTTTAGAAATGAGTTCATATAGTGACCGTTGACTGATATCAGGACTGTATTGCAGTAATTACCGACGATGATCCATACTCGCAATCTACTGTAAGTACTTTTACTTACTGAGGGTGATATTGATATTCAATAATACAGATTCTTGTAACTTTATTTATAGTTTAATTTCAACTACTCACTACAACGGGCACTGTGTCTAATAATAATTAGGCTGATAAGATAGCCACTTTAAAAATAAGCTGGGAGGATTGCAGGAAGGAACTATTGGTATCATAGTGGATGGGGGTATATAAGCGTCCAACATGCCTAATATATATCTAAGCTGGGGTGGTGTAGTCGCTAGCACCAAACATGTAAATCTCTAAAGTGTGAGGGGCATAACGAACGTAAGCGGGCTAAGAACCCATGACGAGAGGTCTGAAGTAAGATGATCATAAAACACAAATTAATATGTCATTATGCTACCATTGCACTTTACTTTTATAAAATGTCCAGTCTTTTTATATAAATGATTAAATAATTATTTATATTATCGGGAATCAATTGACTCACTACTTCACAATTTTGTAGTGCTTGCAGGAATGAACAATTAAGGTAATTCTGCAGTTGAGCTTAGTGGTTTATTATTGAGATATGCGAGATCTCATGCTGGTGAAGTTTTGTCTAGATTTCAAACAATCGAGTAGAATTGTATTAATGCCTTGTTCGGCATACTTTTTGGTATTGTGTAACAATCAATAAAGTTTTAGTTGTATTGTTTTGTAATAATAAATTAGAAGCTCTGAATATTCAGTTGAATATCATGTCATCTCTTTAGAAGTACTATTTCAACACATTATATACAGTTTTCTGCTGTGAGATTATTTAGAAATCTCTGATGTTGCAGCGTCATGCTTACGAATTTGTTAGTTCAAATATCGGGGCGTTACACTTAGGGAGATTAATAGCTTAAGGAGTATACACTCATGCTCTTAGGTTGTCAAACATTAAGTAATCTCGATATGATTAAAATATTGGCATATTGTTATATTATTTAAGTATGATTAGTGGTGGATATCAAAGCCCTACCTTTTATCTTTATTGAATCAAAAATCAATCTTTTCTCTTATTTTAATTGTGGAATTAATTTTAATCAAAATTTACAAATCTTCGTGGGAATGATCTCGTACTAACATCATATACTACTGTTTTGATCTTATGCACTTGCGAGTTAAAACATAGCAAATACTATCTATTAATTTAGGTAGTATTTGTCACAACACAAGTCATAGAGCAACCCCATATTTTTATGATAGTTCTATAATTTCATTAAAATCTTCCACACACATCCATGGCATCAGAGAGAAATCTTGAAGCTGCCGTAGTAAATTCCATCCTTCCCCTCTTCAAGCAGTTTCCGAGTTACCATAAAACCCTATCAGTTTCCACTGAACGTCCCTTCCCAGTTCTTTGATAACAACATTAATGTGTCTATTGGAGAAATTCTGAATTTCCAGACAAGACAAATGGCATCACACATTTTACAACGTAGGAAGGATTTTGACGCCAAGTAAAAAAGGGAAAAACATTAACAGAGTGAAGTGAAATCAAACCTTGTTATGGTGGATGTATTGCTGTAATTTTTTTATTTTTTATTTTTTGAAAAAGAAAAATTAATCCAACTTCCATAAACATATATAATAATTTAAAAGTTAAAAAGACCTTTTCAACGTTCAAAAACTCTCAATTTCACCCCTCGAACTTTTAATTTGATGCACTGTACCCCCTCCGTTAGGGTTTGGCTTTAAACCGACATTAAAATAGATGAAATAATCTTTATACTTCTTAAACTTTTATAAAAATTTAAATTTACCCTTAATTTCACATTAAAAATATACAATTAAAAACAAAAAAAAATTGATAGTATTTTTGAATTTTTCATAACCTCCGTTAGGATTTAATGCCAAATCCTAACGAAAGTGGTAAATTGCATCAAATTAAAAATTTGATAAGTGAAATTTAAAGTTTTAAAATTTTGAAAAGATTTTCTCAAAATCCCTAAAAATTCAAGAAGCTTTTGTAAAGTTAACCTAATCTAAAAGTATGGGATCAAAGCTTATTGCTGGCATGTGGGAATAGAAACAGACAATTTTATACTAGCTAGAAATAAAGATACATTATATATATATATATATATACTAATCAATGAGCAAAAAGATATTTAACTAAGGAAGGTCCTGGAAGGAGAATCATTCAAAGAGAAAAGAAGCGTGGTCGTAGTAGTAGTACCCTCTCAGCCTGACCCTGCCACTCTGCACTCTGTAATCAATGGCTACCAACTCAGCAGTCAGCAGTGAGAGGCAACCACACGTAGCGCTAGTTGTACATATATTCCGTACCACCATCCTTACCAATTTCCATCTCTCCCAACTGTTGGAGGGACAACTACAAGTACTGTGTCCCCCCATCTTTAACCAACCCATTGGCCAAAGGGCAAGTTGAATTTTTTTTATTAATGCTAATTTTTTAAATCCTTATTTTTTATTTCACTTTTGTACTCTACTTTATCAGCTCCTAGTTTTTATTTATTTTTAATAAAAACTTATCTAAAGAATGATGAGCATTATTATGTCAAACCAGTAATATAATATAAAAATAAAAAATAAAAAAATAAAAATAAAAAATAAAAAAAGAGGCACGACCTTCTTGTCTTTTTATCAATTCAACTTTAGAAAAATAACTGTAAAAATATAAAAACAAAAAACAAAAATGAGAAAATAAAATTGGTTGAACTAGATCATAAAACCCAACCACAACAATGGTCGTGGGCAGCACAACCTGCCAAATGCTTGCTTGTCTCCTAGCCACCACTTAGTGCCACCCAACCACCACCATGGATGGATCCATCCACTTTCGTATTTTGGTTTTTGGCTTCTTCTTTTTTTCCCTATTTTTTGCCTTTAAAAAAAATAAAATAAATAATCATCTTGTATTTTTACCGCTATATCTATTATTTTTTACAGAGGCTTCAAATTTATAACTGGCCTACACTCATCTCTCAAATTTATTAAAATAAAAATTGGGGTAATCTTAAAGTTAAAATTAAAAATTACAAAAAAAAAAAAAAAACATATAAAAGAAAAGGTTCTTGTACAGTTAAATGGTCTTCTATATTAAAAGACACCATAATCTGGCTGTTTCAATGCTTACAACCTTTCCAGCTGGCCAGAAAATGTATAAATATCATGAAAGGAAGAAAATAAAAAGGGGGGTTTCCTACCATTTTTTACCCAAAGAGAGTGGCATGAAAAATTATAGGAGGGGGTTAAAGAGAGGGGGGTCCCCTGTTTCCAAATAACCCGCTCTCCCATTCTCTACCTAGTTTTCAAAATTACGATTAAATTTGTAATAAATTATTATTAAATTTTGATTTAATTATAATTTTAAAAGTCTCGTTAATAAGTAAAAATGTGTGTAAAATTAATGAAATGATGAATTATATATACATTAGTTGTGGTGTCTCTAAAAGGAAGTTGTGGTCAGCATGCTCATACAGTAATGCAAAAGACATCCTCAAAAGGAGCAGAAATAGCAAAAAGAAAACCCAGCTTTTATAAAACCATGTACTAAGAAACCACCCAAAGTTTAAGACACACTTGAGGACCCACAGTGGCAATGTTGAAGTGAATAGAAGCAAAGGCTTTGTCCATTGGTGCTCAAGTCTTTTCAAATCAAGAGGGTGGTACATGCAAAAGGCTGAATACCCAATCATTTCATATTATTCAACTTTATTCCCAACAAAAATAAAAATAAAACTTTTGAAAATTTCTCTCAAAATAAAACTTTTGAAAAACTTGAAAAATCTTTTTTTTTTTTTTTTTTTTAAATGTCTTACCTTCAAGTTTCGCTCAAAACACAGTTTAAAATTTTTTAAAACAAAAACAAAAAACAAAATTAAGTTTATTTTTTATCAAACAAACTCATTTTTACTTGGCAAAATTTTTTATATATTAAACGCATCTTTTAAACTCTTTAAAAAAATACCAAATAGGCTTTCAGCCCATCGGTACAATTACGAGATCTAAAGGGTTAAGAGTTTTAAACAAAGTCTAACATTCCTAGAGCTTTTGGATCAATGATTAAGGACATGTTTAGATGTTTATTTGAAGAATCTAAAAATGCGTTTACTCCGTTTGAAAAAAAAAAATTAAAAACGCTTTTAAATGTCCAAAAATTATCAAAACACACCAAAAAAACGTTTTTTAACTTAAAAACTCTTTTTTTAAAATACAATCTTAAACATGTTTTAAACCTTTAACAATTGATATCAGAATAGACACCGAGTCATATCAGAATAGACACCAAGTCACTGAGGTGACAACCTATATATTGAATTAAAATGTCTTTCATTGAACGGAACCCCGTCGAAAGAAAAACGGATAATATCATATCTGTCATAGGGTTGGTTGTTATGGACGACGGATTCAAAAGCATGATGGTAAAACATAAAAAGAAAAGAGAAGGATTATTGGGTTAGGTATTAGCATTTCAAATTCTGTTGACATAACATGAAGAGAAAAGTAGATTGCTAACATGTGGTGAAAATTTAGAGCGGGGTGTACAGTGTACTAGACCAAATATTCCAAGCATTTATCAAGTCTGAATGTTTTTATGGCACCGGGAAAGCCACTCCCTTGTTGTGTAGTGCTTTGTCATTTTCGGACCAAAGTAGATCAACATGAAGGACAGAACCAGCCTTCATTGCTTTCAATACTTGGATATATTATCTATCTATGTACACAATCTCACTATCAGACAACTCTCTCTCTCTCTCTCTCTCTCTCTCTCTCTCTCCAAAAGTTTTTAACTGAGCAGAGAGTTTTAAGCCGTACACTTTCTTTTTTTTTCTCAGCTTTTCTTTCCAAAATATGGAAACATGATGAGACACAAGAATAGCCCTGAGATTTGTGAAGAAATTACAGGGACATGATCATCCATTGGAATTGGAAAGGTAAATAAAGCAGAGAGGAAAAAGAAATATATTTCTGCAAATTTGAACCAATAAGAAGCCATTTTTCTCTCTTATGGTTTCTCTGCATTAAACCTCTATGGAAAAAAATTATGTAGCTGATTATGTAACAGGTAAAACTTAGTATGAATACTTGGACAGTTAACATCTACTGCTGTATACTTGAGCATTGTTCTAGAGGCTGCAATTCCTCACTGAGTCCTCCAATAATTGATGGCTTGGGCGGATTAGCTCCATCACTTTCTCTCCATTCCTGTAAATTTTGAATGTGGGAACCGTTCTTATGCCCTCAGCTTTTGCTATTGCTAACAGATTCTCCACATCCACCTGCAATCAAAAAAAAAAAAAAATTGTTTTCATTGGCCTATTTGCCTGGCGGACAAGATCGTTCATAGTTTTTCTCAAAACCATCACATATTCAAGGGATTAATATGTACAGTGGGAACATGTCAACACAGTATGAGCTTATTTCAAACACAAACACCATGTAGAATGCAGTGGAATGGTCTAAATAGTATGAGGCAAGTAAAAGGCAAACAGGTTACCTACCTTCAAAAATTTAACAGATGGATATCGAACACAAAGCATATTTATGAATGGGGATATTTCCTCACATTGTTCATTTGATGCCACTTTGAAATGAACTGCTGAAACACCTGAAATTTTTTAGATTTTCATTCAGATCAATTGAAGAGTGGAGAAGGAACAAAAGATAAGCACCACTAAGCATTTAACAAAGGAACTTAACTCACCAGGATATGATATTGCAGCTTTAAACTTATTTAGACTAGAAATTTCTTCTACTTCACCACCAAAGTCCACACTAGGAACTTCCTCTCCACAAGATTTCTTCAATGCAATTTGTGCACGCTGTAGAGATTCAGCAACCTCACTGTCTCCAGGAAGTTCCTTCCTCAAGACCTCATAATCTCTCACAGCTTCTGCCCACCGTTCCAGCTATAGCATCCCACAAGATAAAGAAACAAACTAAAAAAATCAGAGAGCTAAGACAAAACCATGAACACCGAACATTTCTTGCAATTCGAGTACTCACCTTTGCATTTGAGACAGCCCTCCTTAGAAGGGCCTTGGTGTAATTTGGTTGGATTTTGAGGGCTTGGTTGCAGTCCTCAACAGATTGTTCCCATTGCCCAAGCTTAGACCAACAAACTGCTCTATTACAGTAGAGAACAGAATTGGAACTATCATATTTGAGGCCTTCTCCATAAGCTGAGCAGGCTTCAGAAAATCTTCCAGAGCTAAAAAGATCGTTACCCCGGGATCGAGCTCTTGCAACCATTTTCACAGTAGTTAACACCCTTGCAACTTCAACATTACTATAATCAATCAGGCCCGCCTTCTCTACTGCCACAACTGCATTCTCAAACCTGCAAGGAATCTACTGACTTTTCTCACTCACCCCAAAAGCCATAACTAGTCTGCATTTGAATTTTATACTTTCATAGCATACCTTCCCAATGCCATCTCTACCTGGGCTTGGACATACAGAAGGTAAGCTTCAGCAAGCATACCAAAGAACTTGGTTTGTGAGCAGGAAGGAGGATAATTATCCAGCTTAGGAATGGTTGCTAGGATAGACTCTGCTTCTTCAAGTTGATGGATCTTCAAAAAGCCTTCTGCTTTGCAACCAACAAGCTGTAAAAGCCATACTAATATGTTACCAGTTTGATACTTTCTTCCGCATCAATGAGAAAAAAAAAATGAGAGATCTCCTGCTAGGATTCTACCTGAGGAGAGGAATCTGCCCCAGTTGCCATGGCTGCATCAGCTTCCCTAATTGCACTCTTCCAATCGCCAATATTTCGGGCATCTGCCAATTGGGTCAGATGCTTCTCCAATGATTTTAGCTTCTGCAACTCTGCTTGATCGGGCTTTTGCCCGTGGAAACAGAGGTGGCGCTGGGCATAATCGATTTGCCCAAAACTATAGACAATCCAGATTAATAAGTTATATGATCCAGGATTAATCTCAACCCATGAATCTTATTAGTCTTTCAGCCTATAACAAACTTGGCATTACTCAGACGTAAGTAATTTTTTCAGACTTGAATGTGTGAAGGCAGAAGTTCAATAACTCAACAAATATTGTAAATTTAGAAACCCATTAATCTTAAATAATCCCAAAATTGAACAAAGGACCCTCATAAATGATAGCAACTTCAACAACCACTCAAACAGCAATCCACCATTCTAGTTGGGTAACCATAAAATGGAATAGAACAAAACAAGAAAGGAATTTCAGAGGTAGGACTCCAGTTAACCAATGCGAAAGGGCACAAAAGTTACCAAAAACCAATCACACAACGAGAAGACCCGCAGAAAATAGATCCAAGATGCATAATGCACCAAAACCAATAAGAAACACAAAAATGTAGATCAAAACAACAAAGACCAATCACATTTATCCAAGCAAAAAAGGCCCGAAACAGCAAATAAACATTTTTTTTTTCTTTCAAGGAAACATAAGCAAGCAACCAATCATAGGAACAAAAAACAACAAAAGCTGAAACCACAAACTTCCAGTTCTAGTTTTCAACACTCACCGGAGATAAAGAGATGCCAGCCTCTGGTGCGCCCTTCCATAATCAGGCTCCAACCTCACAGCCTCCTCACACTCCCTCACCGCCTCCCCCAATCTCCCCAGCGCCGTCAACGCCGCTGCCCGATTACTCCGGTATGCGGCATTTTCAGGCGACAACAAAACAGCCCGATCATACAACGATAAGGCCTCCACAAAATGCCCCCTCCTGTACAACTCATTCCCGGCCTTTTTGACCTCCTCGGGATCCGTACTTGCCATTGCACGCTTAACCATTACTGCTTCTCCTGCAAACTGTATATTCCCAGTTACATTAGCACCGCCACGTATTATGCTACCATGGCCATAGTTACCAGTCCCAGAACCCAAAACATCAGTCCTAGAAATGCAATTTCTAGGAGCCGTAGAAGCCTTTAAGATCTTCCCAGGGGGGAAAATGTTGCCGCTGGGTAACACATTTGTGGTCGAATTCGAGGAAGCTGAAGTTGCTCCATTGCCACAGCCATTGTTACTACCTGAGTAGATCAATGGGGGTCCGGCCGAGACCGATCTCCGGTGACCCGGTTTTGAATTAGGTGTAGTTTTAACGGATCGGAGGCTATCGGGGGCAATTGGGCTGGTTTCGGACAACGCCGAGAGCTCTCCGGAGTGGTTGTTTGGCCTAGTTTCCGATCTTTTAGCGAACTGGGTATTGTTATTCTTGCCGGAGACCGAGCCAGACGAGCTCGAGCTGCAGCTTGAAGTGGCTGCACCAGCAGCGCCATTAACTACTGAGCCGCGAGTCGTCAAGGGAGAGACGGGTGAGCCCAGATCGAGTTCTCTGAAATCAGGCTTGTTCTGGTCGCAACCAAGAGAGTCACGGAACCGAGTTGTCAAAGAATCGATGCCCATTTCTTGTATAGGTTTTGCAGAATGTGACATGTCGTACAAGTCACAAAGGTTGTTTGCGAAGAATGGGATAGCCTTGCTTGTGGGTCTACAAAGTATGTTCTTTTCGCAAGGTTAGTGTCTAAGAGCATACAAAGAGGAGGCGATGTAATAGCAGGGAGAGCGTGAGGAAGACATAGAGAGAGAGAGAGAGAGAGAGAGAGGGCGATGGGGATCTCGTGATATAAGAGGATGAAGCAAAGAATGAATGTGAGTGATGGAAAGTACTTTTGAGAGAGAGAGAGAGACAGACAGAAAAGTCAGAGCGAGATGATAATGGGTATTTGGATTTGATTTTGATTTCTCTCTCTCTCTCTCTCTCTCCCTCTGTGAAAATGCTCTCTCTTCTCGTTCGGTTCTTTACGAGCCAGAACCACCGCTTCGTTCTCTCTCTCTCTTTCTCTCTCTCTTTCTTTCTCTGAGAGTGTCTCTCTCCTGTCCTCGTCTCTACGGCTACCTCTTTCCTTTCTTTCTCTCTCTCTTTTTTTCTTTTTCTTTTATTTATTTTTTTGGTTCTGGACGGCAGAGCCTCTAATAAATAAATTTTACCTTTGTTTTTCAGAAATCTACATTACCATAATTTAACATATTTTCTTTTATTGGTGTTAATATAAATACAATTTTTAGTAGATAATTAAAAAGATACTCGATAAGATTGTATATTTGAATTTAGACAATGGCCAATTATTTATGGGGAATAGTAGGGAGCCAAATAAATAAATCAAAAAAAAATTTCAAACTACTGTAGCAGATCGTGAATGACAGACAAGTGAGAAAGAATTATATTTTTTTAATTTAAAAATCTTTACCACATCAATTTTAAAATTTTTCTAAATTCATTTATTTAACTCTCTAACATTTCTCATTATTTTATGGATAATCACATCTTTAAACACCATACCACTTAAACAATGATACAGGAAATACTCATGTGTTAAATTTTGGAAATTTATTTAAGTAAGAGATGACATCACATGATTTTTATTTGCTTACAATGTATGACTTTTTGCACTTTTTGTAGAATTTCTCAAATTATTTTCAATATTTTTTAATAAATCAGTCTTGGGTAATGCAGTCCTATTTCTAAATATCATCATCAATTGGGGGTTTATTTGGGGTCTCACCTTGACTAGAATTTGGGGAAAAATAAAAAGAAAAAAAAGAAAAAGTAAAACAATAATAAATATGCTATTTTTTAAAAAAACTCTTATTCATTTTTTTAATTTTTTTGAAATTCATAAAAAATCATATGTAAATTTAATGATAAAGTTTTTTTAAAAAAATATATAAATAAATAAAAATAGATTAAAAAAAAAATGGTGGCCATCATAGTTATGATCCCAACAAGGGTCTAATTAATGGGAGGCATTTAATTTTCTAAGAAGAAAGCATAATTTGAAGCTGAGCTGGCATTGGGGCCGGTGCTGGAACCTGCCCTTATCATTAGAATGTTAATGATGTGCTTACGTGTACTTACTCAAATTAAACCTCTTTTCCCTTTCCCTTTACATTTTTCCATACATATAGATTCCGTACTTCCGGGATTTCTCTAGTTACGGAAGGGTAATAATAATAATAATAAGTTGCATGACGTAAAAGTCCCTCTCCGAAGTTACCATACTACCCTTGTTTGACCACACATATTACATACCCATTTGGATATGGTATCCAGATTTGAACGTTTTTTCTTTTATCAAGTTTGTCAAGGCATGTCTTTTGGGATCGTTTCAATGGTTGGTCATGCCCTATTTTCGTCCTTTTTTTTTTTTTTTTTAAAGAATTTGGATAGGGTTAAATGGTCTCGCACATATTTCTACCATGCTTTATTTCATCCCCGCTATGGTTAAATTCTTGGTTTTTATGTCAATAATGTATAGAACTGCATCATTCATTTGATGCATTCTCTTTTTAATTTTGTTTGTTCTATCTGATTAGAAGCTTATTGTTTGATTGTCCTACCTTTTTTTTTTCTTGTTTATTGTAATCTTTTGTTTGATGTGCTTAAAAACAAAACAAACATATAAGATTTTATGAGTGCACCAACATATATAATTTTATTGTTAATTGTGCATGGGTAAAACAAAATCGCACGCGTCGTGCTTTGCACGACCGTGCAATTTTTTTTATTTTTTTTATTTTTGCATTAAAATATTCAAAAAAAAAAAATTTCTTCACGGCATGCTTGGCACGCCGTGTAACCTGTATCACGGCTCATTGTGCATATAAGATTTTTTTTTTTTCTTTTTGGTTATTCAAAATTAGTAGTGCACGTGGGATTTTTCCCGTTGTAAAAAAACAAAAAACAAAAAGGGTAAAGGTTATTTTTTACATCCATTTTATATGAAAAAGTTATATGAGAGAATGCCAAGAGTATATTGTATAACATTCCTCATTTTTATATTGATTGATGTACTATATTTTAAGTGATTTTTATTTTGTTTATGTCATGGATATAAAAAACTACTTAAAATATATCATTTTAGTTTATACAAAATAAATGTAAGAAATTGGTGAGAAAAAAATAAAAAAATAAGTAAGCATTGCTAAAAAAAGAAAAAGAAAATCCTATTTGTAAGTGAAGTGGTCTAATTTTGGCATATGAGTGAATTTTGAAGGTATTCTCGAAAGTAATACGACCAACCATATGCAAATGTTGCATTCCTAGGGTTGCATATTTGTGTATTTATTTACTTTTTATGCCACTTGCTGGTCCTCATATAGGAGGAGGTGGTCAATCATGAGCCCTATTCCTCTACCTCGTTTCATGGGAATCAATAGTAATTGTCTGTCTTCCTTTCACAAGACAAATCGCAACAAGTGATTACGACAATTTTTTATTTATTTTTTTGTACAAATCACTCCTCATTTTTACTTTTTTAGACTAAATTTTTATCCCCAAATAATTAATATTTATTTCCTCCTTTTCTTTTAGATATAAAATTTTGACTCCATCAAATTAACTCATAAAAGTAGGTATTTTATATTGTCACTAGCTTTTTTTTTTCTTTTTTTTTTTTGAATATGTTCGTATAAGAAGGAAAGAAAGATTCAAACTAGTGACATCCACTTTATTAAGCGTGGTTCCAACCAATTGAGCTACCTCTTGGAGACATACTTTTATATTGTCACTAGCCTTTTGATATAAAGTTTTGAGCAAATTAAAACATTATTATAGTTTTATATCAATTCCTAATTACTCATAATATTTGTGGTTAGAGAAAATTCTTACACATTTCATATTTTTTGGACATGGCCCGATAAAAGCCCATATAACCGACATACCAACTCATTGATCCGAGCTCACCAAACTACTAGCACACAATTCTCTCCCAAGCACTTCATGCTATTTGGGCAATTTTTATTGAGTAATATTGCATACTCATCACCCATCTCATTAGGTTGATATGACAATATTCATCAGCCATTTGATCAACTTCTATTAAAAAGAATAAAATTTAAAGACGAATAAGCGATGTTACATCAATCCAATGAGGATGGGAATTGAATATTTAAAATTATTCATTTTCTTAACCACTTTGTAAACCCCAAACCTCAAGCATTCGGCATGATATTCATCTCTCATCCCACTTCCATGCCATTAGGCTAATATGGTAGTGCTCATCGGCTCTTTGATTGATCCAATGACTGATGGATACGTTGCATGAAGCCAATAATATGAAAGTGAGATGCAAATTGACTATGTAGCATTGCTCTGTCATTATGAGAAGTAGAAGAACGTGTGATAAGGTACTTCCAAGACCATTATAATAAAGAGAAATGATAGAGGTACAACTTAGAAACACAACTTTGGCAAAACTTTTTTCTTATGTGGTCATTTAAAAAAAAAAAAAATTATGAAGTAATAATATCTTATGTGGTCATTTGTTTATTTGTTATATATATATAAAGGTCTTTTTCTTTAGAAAAATTGTTAAAAAAAAAATGTCTTTTTTTTTTTTTTTTTAATATGTTCGCATATATAAGAGGGTAAAAAATGGTCATTATTCTAAAGAAAAAGACCATTTTTTTTAAAAAAAAAAATACCAAATAAAAAAGGACCACATAGGATGTTATTACTTCATTTAAAAAAAAAAAATTAAATGATTATATAACAAAAAAATTAGGCTAAAGTTATGTCTCTAAATTATGTCTCTATCATTCATCTATAATAAAATGCATGTTATTATAAAATGTAACCCAAAATCAAGGAATGGGAACCTTTTGGTCTCCAGCCAAAAATCTGTCTTTTTATTTTTTCGATCAATTTCAAAGCAAAGTTAGCAAAAGAAGGTAGAACTTCAAA
>NC_081545.1:14568098-14583798 GCF_901000735.1 Corylus avellana | reverse complement strand
ATCATCATCAATTGGGGGTTTATTTGGGGTCTGACCTTGACTAGAATTTGGGAAAAGAAAAAAAAAAAAAATTTAAAAGTAAAACAATAATAAATATGCTATTTTTTAAAAACTCTTATTCATTTTTTTAAAAAAAAATTCATAAAAAATCATATGTAAATTTAATGATAAAGTTTTTTTAAAAAAATATATAAATAAATAAATAAAAAATTTAAAAAAAAAATGGTGGCCATCATAGTTATGATCCCAACAAGGGTCTAATTAATGGGAGGCATTTAATTTTCTAAGAAGAAAGCATAATTTGAAGCTGAGCTGGCATTGGGGCCGGTGCTGGAACCTGCCCTTATCATTAGAATGTTAATGATGTGCTTACGTGTACTTACTCAAATTAAACCTCTTTTCCCTTTCCCTTTACATTTTTCCATACATATAGATTCCGTACTTCCGGGATTTCTCTAGTTACGGAAGGGTAATAATAATAATAATAAGTTGCATGACGTAAAAGTCCCTCTCCGAAGTTACCATACTACCCTTGTTTGACCACACATATTACATACCCATTTGGATATGGTATCCAGATTTGAACGTTTTTTCTTTTATCAAGTTTGTCTCGGCATGTCTTTTGGGATCGTTTCAATGGTTGGTCATGCCCTATTTTCGTCTTTTTATTTTTATTTTTTTATTTTTTATTTTTTTTTAAGAATTTGAATAGGGTTAAATGGTCTCGCACATATTTCTACCATGCTTTATTTCATCCCCGCTATGGTTAAATTCTTGGTTTTTATGTCAATAATGTATAGAACTGCATCATTTATTTGATGCATTCTCTTTTTAATTTTGTTTGTTCTGTCTGATTAGAGGCTTATTGTTTGATTGTCCTACCTTTTTTTTTCTTGTTTATTGTAATCTTTTGTTTGATGTGCTTAAAAACAAAACAAACATATAAGATTTTATGAGTGCACCAACATATATAATTTTATTGTTAATTGTGCATATAAGATTTTTTTTTTTTTCTTTTTGGTTATTCAAAATTAGTAGTGCACGTGGGATTTTCCCGTTGTAAAAAAAAAAAAAAAACAAAAAACAAAAAGGGTAAAGGTTATTTTTTACATCCATTTTATATGAAAAAGTTATATGAGAGAATGCCAAGAGTATATTGTATAACATTCCTCATTTTTATATTGATTGATGTACTATATTTTAAGTGATTTTTATTTTGTTTATGTCATGGATATAAAAAACTACTTAAAATATATCATTTTAGTTTATACAAAATAAATGTAAGAAATTGGTGAGAAAAAAATAAAAAATAAGTAAGCAATGCTAAAAAAAGAAAAAGAAAATCCTATTTGTAACTTACAAATACGGAGCCAGGAAATTTTATGGGAGGGGCCAACCAAATTTTTTTTATCAAAAAAAATTATTTTGGTTGTTTTTTATGAAATAAAGACTACCGTAAAGGCCAAAAAAAAGTGGACATTTGAAAGTAAGGGCTAAAAATAAAAAAACTTAGTGGGTATGGGCCAACAAAATTAAAAATAGGGCCAATTTTTTTTTTTTTTTGAGGGGGCCAAATAACTAAAATTAAAACTTTAACTTTACTTTTTTAAATTTTTTTATTATTTTTTTTACTTTTAATATTTTTTTTCCTTATTTTGGGGGGGACCATGGCCCACACCGGTCCCCCCCTCCCTCCGTCTCTGTTTGTAAGTGAAGTGGTCTAATTTTGGCATATGAGTGAATTTTGAAGGTATTCTCAAAAGTAATACGGCCAACCATATGCAAATGTTGCATTCCTAGGGTTGCATATTTGTGTATTTATTTACTTTTTATGCCACTAGCTGGTCCTCATATAGGAGGAGGTGGTCAATCATGAGCCCTATTCCTCTACCTCGTTTCATGGGAATCAATAGTAATTGTCTGTCTTCCTTTCACAAGACAAATCGCAACAAGTGATTACGACAATTTTTTATTTATTTTTTTGTATAAATCACTCCTCATTTTTACTTTTTTAGACTAAATTTTTATCCCCAAATAATTAATATTTATTTCCTCCTTTTCTTTTAGATATAAAATTTTGACTCCATCAAATTAACTCATAAAAGTAGGTATTTTATATTGTCACTAGCTTCTTTTTTTTTTTTTTTTTTTTTAATATGTTCATATAAGAGGGGGAGAAAGATTCAAACTAGTGACCTCCGCTTTATTAAGCGCGGTTCCAGCCGATTGAGCTACCTCTTGGAAACATACTTTTATATTGTCACTAGCCTTTTGATATAAAGTTTTGAGCAAATTAAAACATTATTATAGTTTTATATCAATTCCTAATTACTCATAATATTTGTGGTTAGAGAAAATTCTTACACATTTCATATTTTTTGGACATGGCCCGATAAAAGCCCATATAACCGACATACCAACTCATTGATCCGAGCTCACCAAACTACTAGCACACAATTCTCATTGATCCGAGCTCACCAAACTTCATGCTATTTGGGCAATTTTTATTGAGTAATATTGCATACTCATCACCCATCTCATTAGGTTGATATGACAATATTCATCAGCCATTTGATCAACTTCTATTAAAAAGAATAAAATTTAAAGACGAATAAGCGATGTTACATCAATCCAATGAGGATGGGAATTGAATATTTAAAATTATTCATTTTCTTAACCACTTTGTAAACCCCAAACCTCAAGCATTCGGCATGATATTCATCTCTCATCCCACTTCCATGCCATTAGGCTAATATGGTAGTGCTCATCGGCTCTTTGATTGATCCAATGACTGATGGATACGTTGCATGAAGCCAATAATATGAAAGTGAGATGCAAATTGACTATGTAGCATTGCTCTGTCATTATGAGAAGTAGAAGAACGTGTGATAAGGTACTTCCAAGACCATTATAATAAAGAGAAATGATAGAGGTACAACTTAGAAACACAACTTTGGCAAAACTTTTTTCTTATGTGGTCATTTAAAAAAAAAAAAAATTATGAAGTAATAATATCTTATGTGGTCATTTGTTTATTTGCTTATATATATATAAAGGTCTTTTTCTTTAGAAAAATTGTTAAAAAAAAAATGTCTTTTTTTTTTTTTTTTTAATATGTTCGCATATATAAGAGGGTAAAAAATGGTCATTATTCTAAAGAAAAAGACCATTTTTTTTAAAAAAAAAAATACCAAATAAAAAAGGACCACATAGGATGTTATTACTTCATTTAAAAAAAAAAAATTAAATGATTATATAACAAAAAAATTAGGCTAAAGTTATGTCTCTAAATTATGTCTCTATCATTCATCTATAATAAAATGCATGTTATTATAAAATGTAACCCAAAATCAAGGAATGGGAACCTTTTGGTCTCCAGCCAAAAATCTGTCTTTTTATTTTTTCGATCAATTTCAAAGCAAAGTTAGCAAAAGAAGGTAGAACTTCAAAACTAAATATTAGTCACAAGGATAATAGATAAGGGCATAGATGTCAAATGAGAAAAATGAAGGGGTAAAAATGAAATTGAGAAAACCCGGGTGTGAGCTGGAGACAGCAGGAGCTGGCCATGTGCAGAGTGCCATGCCAACTGGGCCATCCAGGGAACCCTAAGCAGTAAGCACTCCCAGGCGGCTTCCAGCTAAGCACATGAGGCGCCAATACAACTAACGCCGTCGGCCACAGTTATTTTTAGCCGAGCCGGCTTGTCACACACGTTGACAACTTGACATGCCAGGAATTAGGAAGTAGGGATTGGCAATTGCCACGCTCATTCCAGACTCCCACACAGTCGGGTCGGCTTCCCTAGGCTCACCTAAGTTGTCTTCCATTTTATTTTCTATATGGGCTATATTTTATTTGTGAATAAATAAGAATTAACTAGTAATCAAATTCTTCCATTATAAATGTTAATTAATTTTTTTTTTTTTTTTTGATGTTTCAAGAGGTTGAACAAAAGTTTTTATGGGACAAATAACCTCTTAAATTAAATAAAGTAGAAAAGATCTATTTCACAGTCTAAATTACATTTTACATATTTAATATTTAATATTGTATATATTATCAAGTCATTTAAAAATTTTAAATGATGTGATATTACATATACTGTAAAATTTAAGAGAGCCCCTATTATCAGGTCCATTTTGATAACACCCTTTTTACAGTCTCCAATTACTATATGACACATCATCAATTTAAGAAAAATACAAAAAATAAAAATGAGAATAATCACATCAAATCAGAGAAAAAAAAAAAAAAACCCGTAGCCGGCAAGACCCAGGTCTCACCAGATCCATGGACCCACGTCGTGGGTCTCGCTGGACCCACGGGTCTAGCCGGCGGTGAACACCTCAAACCCCGCTGGCCGTAACCCACTTCAAAACCGGTTCTAATGCCCCAAAACCAATTTTTAATGCCCCAAAACCCGTTTCTAATACATCAAAACCTGTTTCTAATGCCTTAAAATCCGTTTCTAATACCTCAAAACTCGTTTTTGGATTCAAAACTAAAATCTAGAGGTAGAAGGTTAACCCTTTAAGATTTTATAACCCTAAAATCTAGTATATTTTGGTCCAACTTATTTTTGTGCACCTTTTATATTTTTGCTTATGTGTCAATTATTAATTAGAGACTGTAAAAGAGGTGTTATCAGGATAATCTTGATAAAAGGTTTTCTCAAAATTCAATATATATAGACCATAAAATCCGGCCTTTTAGATAAGAATAAAAAGAAGGGACAAAATTACATATTATGATTTAAGATAATTAAGTTGACTTAAAAGTGTTTAAAGTGAGACCTATTTGATTCTTTTTGAAATGATGCCCAGTAATATAACCAAAAAAAAAAAGAAGTAAGATATTGTATAAATAGTGACTTTTTTAAAGGAAAATGGAAAACAAAAATTTAAGAGGGATAGCCTCTTCAACAACAAGTCCAAACAAAAATATAAATAATGAGGCGCTATAAACTAGTGATTTTCACTTCATGAGGCATGGTGTCCAGACGATTAAGCTACCATTTGGAGACGATGTCTTAGAATCTTCAACTCTATATATTTCAGTATTTCACACATTTTTATAAATTAATATAAGAATAAGGGGTTAAGAATTATATGAAGTATAATAATACATTTTCTTGGGGTAAAGAAAATGTGTTGCACGTCTAAAACACACATTTTATTATTATTTTGAATAAAAAATAGAAAACAAAAATTTTTACTAATAGAACTATAGTTTTCAATTTTTATTGGGAATTTAGTTACTAATATGAAATAGTTTTCTTCATTTATATTTTACTTTGTTTCATTAGAAGAAATCATATCAATTGCTTTAAACTGTTACAAATACATTTCAATGACAATAATATGTTGTATGTAATCCATAAACAAAATCGGTGAATTTTGTGACAAAAATAAATAATTTTATCAAAATATGCAGCAAAAAATAATAATTTAACAATAAATTTGACATTAATCCAGCCATGATTGTTTAAGCTCATTCTTGATTTGATGCAGAATAATCAAGAGTACAAAATTCAAAATGAAATTCTTCTAACTTATGCCAAGTTTGCTTATATTGATCAGACGGAATATATATATATATAGAAAATTAAACAAATAAACTGTGAAATTTTTTAAATTGATGTGATAAGAGTTTTTAAATTAAAAAAAAAAAACATTTTGTTTTTTCTTGTCTACCACGTCAGTTTTAAAATTTATTTGTTTAGCTTCCTAGCACTCCCCTCAATCTATATATATATATATATATATATATAAGCCATGCTCTGTATAAATGGCAAATTTAAATGGCTTCACTGTATGTATAGAAGAAAGACCGTTGAAAGGGGAGACACATAAATCGAGAAAGGAGGGCGCCAGAATCAGCATTCCCAAAGTGGAAATTTCAGTTAGCAGATAATGATGATGTTTTAATCAGATTTCAGACCAAAAGAATAATATTATGACGTCCATAAATATGTTTCACATCTCTTACAAAAAACCCCCATTCGCCCATCTTTGATTGGAAATCCAACCCAATTTACCTACTTTTATGAGTTTTTTTTTTTTTAAAGATGCCCCAATGATTAATGTTTACTTCAGATAAATATAATACCAATTTTTACCCTGCATTTCTGTTTAAAAGAAAAATGAATTATTTTATTGTGCATTTGTGCCGAGTGTTATTTACTAAATCATCATTTATTTTAAAAATTTAAATTTATAAAAAGAGATAAATTTAATTAATATTTTAATATTTATAGTGTGGACTTAGACTCTTTTTTAATATGCGAGATTCAACACGTGAAATATTTAATTTAAATGATAGGTAAATGATAGAGTCAAAGTTCAAACTCATGACTTTGTCTTTAATTTCATGTTAAATTTGCAGGCATAAAATAAATTTTATTAGGGAAAAATAAAATGCATTTAAATTAAATGAAACTCTCTTTCCAAAACTGGAAGGATCCAAAAAATAAATAAAAATATATGGTTTGTTAAACTGCTTTATCACAAACAAATTTAGGGTGCAAAAAAAAAGAATAAACTCAGACAAGGCAACCTACATCTCAAACCATCAATTTAGACATTCACATTTATAAACTTTGATTGTATTTTCCACCACATTTACTTTTGGGACATAATTTTTCTTCAAATAGGGACTTTTTGGTAAGTAAAATAAGACAATTTATATCATAACTTAACTGAACTAGTTTGTTCTTGTGGGAGAGCTTTTTTATTCTGGTGGTCGTCTTTCAACGGCTTTATTTCGGATCTCTGCAGTGCCATCCCCGCAACAATCATTTAACAGTGATTGTTGTCTTTACCGCATTAGACTCTTCATTGAGTTCTTATGCATTTTAGAACCGCCTTGTGCGACCCTGGAACAAGCTCAACTTGTCTATGGTTTTTTTGGGACCATGAATAAAACCATTGCCTATTGTTTAGTTATTTCAGACTATTCCCAGTTTCTGCTTATATCCATGTATCTTTGCTGCATATTCCGTTTAGACTTTGTTGTTGGGGTGCCCACCCTGTTGTTCTTTGATCTCCTGTAACCTAATTTCCCTTATTTGATTAGGAAAAAAAAGAAAAAGAAAAAAAGAAGCTTTTTTTTTAATATTATATCAATCAATATTACAGTACTCTTCTATTTGTTGTTATTACCTTTAGCAATTAATCAAAAAGGTTAGCAATTTGGTTGGAGACCAAGCTAGACGTTGGCAGGTAAATATTTCTTTTTGTATTCAAATAACTTAAACTTACTCAAGCTAGACTTAAAAGTCAAAAGACAAGGAATAAGATGTAAATAATGAACTAGGTTGTAGCCTTTGTAAAAAGCATGTCGGAAAGTGTTAAAGTTAGAAATGGTTAATTTGTTACCTCCATGCTCATGCAAAAGTGCTTATCTACATCCAAGAAATTCGGTGTAGCATTTGGAGGGAAAGAAGTTCGGATCGAGAATCTTTGTAATTGTCGGTTTAGATTGTAGTTAATTTGGATAAATAAATTAAAATAAGGGTTCCGACAAGGTTTTATTGTTCGAATAAATGTTTAGATGGCTCGAAACTTACCAGAATTTGTAGATCCCATTTAGACTCTCTCGTGTAGGGTTGGAATGGTTGCACTTTGATCAAATTATGATCCAATAACTGCTAGTAGTGGTGGTTCAGTGGTCTCAAGAAAATTCCCATAAAGTTGGGACATGTACCTTGGTATGTGTTCGACTTTCTGCAATAGAGAATCACCCATACAAATCTGATTAGTATTAGCCACTTTGTGAACCACTAATGTTTAGGTGAGACTGGATCGGTCTATGGCTTAATCAGTCTTGAAGAAGCGCCTGCTATTCTCGCCACTTAAGCCTCTTCTGAACAATTCCCAACAGTTGGTTGCCCCCCCCAGCCCTTATAATTAAAAAATAAAAAATTCCAATTCAATAATTCGTCCAAATAGCTTGTCAAGTTTTAATTAGGTGGGGTTATACCTAAATATAAAGAAACTTTTAGGGACAAAAGAAAACAATCTCCCTAAAGTAATCTATCCAATTAACCAAATTTGTGCTTTTTGTAAGTTTTTCTTTTTTAATAAAACTTGTCTGTCAAGTTATCGTGTAAAACAGTACCTAAAAATTAATCTTTAACCCTATATTTTATTGATAGAGGATTTGATTAGCAACAGTAATGGGACCCCATGTTTCCAATTAGAATCCCATAAGATCTTCAAGGGGCTAACACTTACTATTCTTAAGTATCATGCCGTGGATGGATAACTTATCCTCTACATCAACAATATATAAATTATAATCTATGTATAATGAAGGGTTAAATTAACTCTAGGGTTTCATTATATTATTATATTACAAAATATTTATGCAAAGTAGTAATTGATTTAACCTTAAAGTATTAATTGATGTTAGGGATATTACAGTTTTTACTATAAATTTCTTACAAATTGTTGCATGAAATATTATTTTTAAATGTGAGGTAAATTAACAGAGAGTTTGGGCTCGAATTCAGGATCTCTGACTCTGATACTATGTTAAATTACCACTTATCTCAAAAGTTTAAACTAATAAGATTAGATACATTTAATTATTTAATCAACACTTTAACAATCATGTCAGTCACTAAAATGTAGATGATGACGTGGGAAGGATATATATATATATATATATATATATATATATATAAAGTCCTGCCATATAATGGGAAGTAGCCTAGAAATGTTAGGTGACTTGTTTGATTATGTGAGTGGAGGGTGAGTGTTTGCCACATATCCAAACAGGACTTTTTGGTAATTAGGTGGATATATAGCCCAACTATTGAAAATCAGAATGGGCCTATATTTGAGTACAGAGAGATTGTCCTACTCATCCATATTTACATGCTCCTGCCATAACTCCGACATGTGGGGATGTTGAAATTTTCTGCTGCCAAGAGTAGGCTTCAACAGTACTTTTTTGTGGTCTTGACGTAGATTTTTTTTTTTTTTTTTTTTTGAGGAAATTTTACAAAATTCATCTAAATTTTTACGCGTTTTGAAATTACTCTGCGAAGTTCAAAGGCTCTCAAATTAGGGTATCAAATTTTCAATTTTTTTCAATGTCCTCATCCATTAGGGTTTTCTGTTAAATATTTTCAAAATTCCCATGTTTATTTTTTTTTTTAAAAATAAAATAAAATAAAAAAATTATAAAGATTCATGTGTAGGTATTATTTTCAATTTCAGTTAAATCTTGACCAATGCCTAATGTTGTTAAAGTGTAGGTATTATTTTCAAAATTCCCATGTTGCTCACCAGCCGATTTCTGTTGCCAATGATGCTTCAGGGGTTGACTTTCAAGCGGTGTCTTTACCGGTGCTTGTGGCACTGAGTTGAACCATGGTGTTATTGCTGTTGGGTATGGGACTAAATATTGGCTCGTAAATATTGGTTTGTGACAAAAATAAATAATTTTATCAAAATCTGTAGCAAAAAATAATAATTTAACAATAAATTTGACATTAATCCAGCCATCATTGTTTAAGCTCATTCTTGATTTGATGCAGAATAATCAAGAGTACAAAATTCAAAATGAAATTCTTCTAACTTATGCCAATTTTGCTTATATTGATCAGACGGAATATATATATATATATAGAAAACTAAACAAATAAATTGTGAAATTTTTTAAATTGATGTGATAAGAGTTTTTAAATTAAAAAAAATACAATTTGTTTTTTCTTGTCTATCACGTCAGTTTTAAAATTTTTTAAAATTTATTTGTTTAGCTCCCTAACGCTTTCATATATATATATATATATATATATATATATATATATAAAAAAAGCTATGCGCTGTATAAATGGCAAATTTAAATGGCTTCACTGTATGTATAGAAGAAAGACCGTTGAAAGGGGAGACACATAAATCGAGAAAGGAGGGCGCCAGAATCAGCATTCCCAAAGTGGAAATTTCAGTTAGCAGATAATGATGATGTTTTAATCAGATTTCAGACCAAAAGAATAATATTATGACGTCCATAAATATGTTTCACATCTCTTACAAAAAACCCCCATTCGCCCATCTTTGATTGGAAATCCAACCCAATTTACCTACTTTTATGAGTTTTTTTTTTTTTAAAGATGCCCCAATGATTAATGTTTACTTCAGATAAATATAATACCAATTTTTACCCTGCATTTCTGTTTAAAAGAAAAATGAATTATTTTATTGTGCATTTGTGCCGAGTGTTATTTACTAAATCATCATTTATTTTAAAAATTTAAATTTATAAAAAGAGATAAATTTAATTAATATTTTAATATTTATAGTGTGGACTTAGACTCTTTTTTAATATGCGAGATTCAACACGTGAAATATTTAATTTAAATGATAGGTAAATGATAGAGTCAAAGTTCAAACTCATGACTTTGTCTTTAATTTCATGTTAAATTTGCAGGCATAAAATAGATTTTATTAGGGAAAAATAAAATGCATTTGAATTAAATGAAACTCTCTTTCCAAAACTGGAAGGATCCAAAAAATAAATAAAAATATATGGTTTGTTAAACTGCTTTATCACAAACAAATTTAGGGTGCAAAAAAAAGAATAAACTCAGACAAGGCAACCTACATCTCAAACCATCAATTTAGACATTCACATTTATAAACTTTGATTGTATTTTCCACCACATTTACTTTCGGGACATAATTTTTCTTCAAATAGGGACTTTCTGGTAAGTAAAATAAGACAATTTATATCATAACTTAACTGAACTGGTTTGTTCTTGTGGGAGAGTTTTTTTTATGCTCGTGGTCGTCTTTCAACGGCTCTATTTCGGATCTCTGCAGTGCCATCCCCGCAACAATCATTTAACAGTGATTGTTATCTTTACCGCATTAGACTCTTCACTGAGTTCTTATGCATTTTAGAACCGCCTTGTGCGACCCTGGAATAGGCCCAACTTGTCTATGGTTTTTTTGGGACCATGAATGAAACCATTGCCTACTGTTTAGTTATTTCAGACTATTCCCAGTTTCTGTTTATATCCATGTATCTTTGCTGCATATTCTGTTTAGACTTTGTTGTTGGGGTGCTCACCCTGTTGTTCTTTGATCTCCTGTAACCTAATTTCCCTTATTTGATTAGAAAAAAAAAAGAAAAAGAAAAAAAGAAGCTTTTTTTTTTGTAATATTATATCAATCAATATTACAATACTCTTCTATTTGTTGTTATTACCTTTAGCAATTAATCAAAAAGGTTAGCAATTTGGTTGGAGACCAAGCTAGACGTTGGCAGGTAAATATTTCTTTTTGTATTCAAATAACTTAAACTTACTCAAGCTAGACTTAAAAGTCAAAAGACAAGGAATAAGATGTAAATAATGAACTAGGTTGTAGCCTTTGTAAAAAGCATGTCGGAAAGTGTTAAAGTTAGAAATGGTTAATTTGTTACCTCCATGCTCATGCAAAAGTGCTTATCTACATCCAAGAAATTCGGTGTAGCATTTGGAGGGAAAGAAGTTCGGATCGAGAATCTTTGTAATTGTCGGTTTAGATTGTAGTTAATTTGGATAAATAAATTAAAATAAGGGTTCCGACAAGGTTTTATTGTTCGAATAAATGTTTAGATGGCTCGAAACTTACCAGAATTTGTAGATCCCATTTAGACTCTCTCGTGTAGGGTTGGAATGGTTGCACTTTGATCAAATTATGATCCAATAACTGCTAGTAGTGGTGGTTCAGTGGTCTCAAGAAAATTCCCATAAAGTTGGGACATGTACCTTGGTATGTGTTCGACTTTCTGCAATAGAGAATCACCCATACAAATCTGATTAGTATTAGCCACTTTGTGAACCACTAATGTTTAGGTGAGACTGGATCGGTCTATGGCTTAATCAGTCTTGAAGAAGCGCCTGCTATTCTCGCCACTTAAGCCTCTTCTGAACAATTCCCAACAGTTGGTTGCCCCCCCCAGCCCTTATAATTAAAAAATAAAAAATTCCAATTCAATAATTCGTCCAAATAGCTTGTCAAGTTTTAATTAGGTGGGGTTATACCTAAATATAAAGAAACTTTTAGGGACAAAAGAAAACAATCTCCCTAAAGTAATCTATCCAATTAACCAAATTTGTGCTTTTTGTAAGTTTTTCTTTTTTAATAAAACTTGTCTGTCAAGTTATCGTGTAAAACAGTACCTAAAAATTAATCTTTAACCCTATATTTTATTGATAGAGGATTTGATTAGCAACAGTAATGGGACCCCATGTTTCCAATTAGAATCCCATAAGATCTTCAAGGGCCTAACACTTACTATTCTTAAGTATCATGCCGTGGATGGATAACTTATCCTCTACATCAACAATATATAAATTATAATCTATGTATAATGAAGGATTAAATTAACTCTAAGGTTTCATTATATTATTATATTACAAAATATTTATGCAAAGTAGTAATTGATTTAACCTTAAAGTATTAATTGATGTTGGGGATATTACAGTTTTTACTATAAATTTCTTACAAATTGTTGCGTGAAATATTATTTTTAAATAGAGGTGAATTAACAGAGAGTTCGGGCTCGAATTCAGGATCTCTTACTCTGATACCGTGTTGAATTACTACTTATCTCAAAAGTTTAAATTAATAAGAATAGATACATTTAATTATTTAGCAACACTTTAACAATTGTGTCCGTCACTAAAATGTAGATGATGATTTGGGAAGGATATATATATATATCTATATATAAAGCCCTGCCATATAATGGGAAGTAGCCTAGAAATGTTAGGTGACTTGTTTGATTATGTGAGTGGAGGGTGAGTGTTTGCCACATATCCAAACAGGACTTTTTGGTAATTAGGTGGATATATAGCCCAACTATTGAAAATCAGAATGGGCCTATATTTGAGTACAGAGAGATTGTCCTACTCATCCATATTTACATGCTCCTGCCATAACTCCAACATGTGGGGATGTTGAAATTTTCTGATGCCAAGAGTAGGCTTCAACAATACTTTTTTGTGGTCTTGAAGTGGATTTTTTTTTTTTAGGAAATTTTACAAAATTCATCTAAATTTTTACGCGTTTTGAAATTACTTTGCGAAGTTCAAAGGCTCTCAATTTAGGGTATCGAATTTTTAATTTTTTTCAATGTCCCCATCTGTTAGGGTTTTCTGTTAAATATTTTCAAAATTCTCATGTTTATTTTTTAAAAAATAAAAAATAATAATAAAAAAAAATTACAAAGATTCATGTGTAGGTATTATTTTCAAATTCAGTTAAGTCTTGACCAATGCATAATATTGTTAAAGTGTAGGTATTATTTTCAAAATTCCCGTGTTGCTCACCAGCCGATTTTTGTTGCCAATGATGCTTCAGGAGTTGACTTTCAAGCGGTGTCTTTACCGGTGCTCGTGGCACTGAGTTGAACCATGGTGTTATTGCTGTTGGGTATGGGACTAAATATTGGCTCGTGAAGAACTCGTGGGGCAACAGTGGGGCGAAGAAGGGTATATACGAATGCAAAGAGATGTTATTGCAAAGGAAGACATATGCTATGGAAGCCTCTTACCCAATTGCATGAAGTTCAGAATTAATCAGAACAAATTGTTACATTTGATATATTATGTGTATGCTTGTTTCTCATGTTCCATTCTGTGTCTTCATTGATATAATCATGACAGGAGCTGTGTATTTCTCATACCAAAAGAAATATTGAGATTGTAAAAAAATATTACTTATATCCGAGCTGCATGCATGAACAGCTCCATGACTTGTAATAAACTCATTACCTACGAAAACAATGGAAAGTAGCAGCATCTGAAACCTCGTCCATCTTCTTCCACTTACCTTTTAAGTCCTATAGCCATCTTAAAAGAGAACAACTCTTTTGAAACCGATGCAATCTTTCTTCGTATGTCAGTGCTTGGTTTTTTTTTTTTTTTTTTTTTTTTTTTTTTTTTTTTAAATAAAAAAATAAAAAACAAAGGAAAAGAAAAAAGAAAAAGAAAAGAAACATGTATTCTTTTTGTCATTACGCCTTATTGGTACGTACTGTATTCTTCTTTTTTAAAATTGTTCAGCGTGCAGTATGCTATCTTTCTTGGTCTTTCCCTTTCAAGTTTCAACCTTTGATTTCTCATGTTTCAATCTCTCCACCTATTGAACACGTAGGCCTTGTTTGTTAAATAACAAGGCCTTTTCCACGGTACCGTTAGACATTAAAAAAAATTAAAAAAGAAAATAATTATTGGAATTGAAAAATGGAAAAAAAATTTTGTATTGATTTTTTATTTACTTAAATAGTAGTAAAAAGTAAATGATGTAATATAAAAAGTAAGAAAAATTACAGTTTACCCCCTAAAGTTGATAGTGTTTTTCAATTCGAACACCAAAGTTTCAATTTTTGCCATCCACCCCTACAAAGTTCCAATTTTTTTCAATTCGACCAATATTATCCAAAAAATTTTATATTGCACATAATTTTTATTTATTTATTTTTTATTTTTTATGAAAAAAAGCAAATTTGGCAGTGCAAAAATGGCCAGATGGCCAAAGAGCCACCCTGATTTTTTTTTTTTTTTTTTTAAAAAAATTTTATAAAAAAAAAAAATTAGGGGCAATGTGGGAAGTTTTGGATACAAAAATTGGGAGGGTGGATTGCAAAAATTTGATACTTTGGGGGGTGCATTGCAAAAATTGAAACTTTGGTGTTTGAATTGAAAAACGTTGTCAATTTTAAAGAGATAAACTGTAATTTTTTCTAAAAAATAAATTATATGACAAAATATAAGTATTTTGATGTTGATTTTTTTTAAAAAAGAAAATAAATAGTGTAGTAGTGTTAGATGTTGTTTAACAAATGCGTATAGTCAAAAAAATGAAAAGTTGTGTTATAAAATATTCTTGATTTTGATTGACATGACATTAATTGTCAACAGCCCCCATCACCCTCTCTCTGCACAACACCACCAACTTCAACAGGAAAAGACCATCTCCATTTTAAATTCTCTCTATTTCTTTCGGTTAGTGCATTTATAAGGATAGTATTGTCCAAAAATTTTAACCTCAAAAAAATTTGGACAAATTTGCCATTTTAATTTTTAAATGTACTAACCGGAAGAAATAGAAGAAATTTGAAATGGAGATGACCCTTTTCCAACTCCAACCGGCAGCAATGCCATTTTCTTCCCTCCCACCCAGATAAACAGCATGAGACACCTTTTCATACACAGGATCCCCAGCTTGCAACATCTTTTGCTAGCATCCTGCCCACGACCACGACCACTCTTTAGACTAAATTTGTTTTCAACAAAATTATCTTTCAGAAAAATGATTTCAAGTGAAACTAATTTTCAATGTATGGGCTCATCATACAAAAAATCAGTGACGGCAAACAACCCCTCTGGCAACGGCAGATTCCGATGAGCTCCAGCCGCGGCTAACAGAAGATGATTGATTATAATTTCTAAGCAAATAATCAAATTACCTACAATGCCATGTAATTTGCTTAAAACATCCGTAGCTTCCTTCTGAGAATAGATTGAAATGCAAACAACCGAGTCCAACAACATAAATAATAATTTCAACTAGAACATGCATGCCATGCCACCTCTCATTACGGAACACAAACATATTGTGGCTCTACAAATAGCATAGGATAAACAAATCCAAACGTTGTTTTAGGTCATTATAATAGTTAGATCATAACCGATCCA
>NC_081545.1:14534951-14567998 GCF_901000735.1 Corylus avellana | reverse complement strand
AGTCGGGTCGGCTTCCCTAGGCTCACCTAAGTTGTCTTCCATTTTATTTTCTATATGGGCTATATTTTATTTGTGAATAAATAAGAATTAACTAGTAATCAAATTCTTCCATTATAAATGTTAATTAATTAATTAATTTTTTTTTTTTTTTTGATGTTTCAAGAGGTTGAACAAAAAGTTTTTATGGGACAAATAACCTCTTAAATTAAATAAAGTAGAAAAGATCTATTTCACAGTCTAAATTACATTTTACATATTTAATATTTAATATTGTATATATTATCAAGTCATTTAAAAATTTTAAATGATGTGATATTACATATACTGTAAAATTTAAGAGAGCCCCTACTATCAGGTCCATTTTGATAACACCCTTTTTACAGTCTCCAATTACTATATGACACATCATCAATTTAAGAAAAATACAAAAAATAAAAGTGAGAATAATCACATCAAATCAGAGAAAAAAAAAAAAAACCCCGTAGCCGGCAAGACCCAGGTCTCGCCAGATCCATGGACCCACGTCATGGGTCTCGCTGGACCCACGGGTCTAGCCGGCGGTGAACACCTCAAACCCCGCTGGCCGTAACCCACTTCAAAACCCGTTTCTAATGCCCCAAAACCTATTTTTAATGCCCCAAAACCCGTTTCTAATACCTCAAAACCTGTTTCTAATGCCTTAAAATCCGTTTCTAATACCTCAAAACTCGTTTTTGGATTCAAAACTAAAACCTAGAGGTAGAAGGTTAACCCTTTAAGATTTTATAACCCTAAAATCTAGTATATTTTGGTCCAACTTATTTTTGTGCACCTTTTATGTTTTTGCTTATGTGTCAATTATTAATTAGAGGCGGTAAAAGAGGTGTTATCAGGATAGTTTTGATAAAAGGTTTTCTCAAAATTCAATATATATAGACCATAAAATCCGGCCTTTTAGATAAGAATAAAAAGAAGGGACAAAATTACATATTATGATTTAAGATAATTAAGTTGACTTAAAAGTGTTTAAAGTGAGACCTATTTGATTCTTTTTGAAATGATGCCCAGTAATATAACCAAAAAAAAAAAAAAAAGTAAGATATTGTATAAATAGTGACTTTTTTAAAGGAAAATGGAAAACAAAAATTTAAGAGGGATAGCCTCCTCAACAACAAGTCCAAACAAAAATATAAATAATGAGGCGCTATAAACTAGTGATTTTCACTTGATGAGGCATGGTGTCCAGATGATTAAACTACCATTTGGAGACGATGTCTTAGAATCTTCAACTCTATATATTTCAGTATTTCACACATTTTTATAAATTAATATAAGAATAAGGGGTTAAGAATTATATGAAGTATAATAATACATTTTCTTAGGGTAAAGAAAATGTGTTGCACGTCTAAAACACACATTTTATTATTATTTTGAATAAAAAATAGAAAACAAAAATTTTAACTGATAGAACTATAGTTTTCAATTTTTATTGGGAATTTAGTTACTAATATGAAATAGTTTTCTTCATTTATATTTTACTTTGTTTCATTAGAAGAAATCATATCAATTGCTTTAAACTGTTACAAATACATTTCAATGACAATAATATGTTGTATGTAATCCATAAACAAAATCGGTGAATTTTGTGACAAAAATAAATAATTTTATCAAAATATGCAGCAAAAAATAATAATTTAACAATAAATTTGACATTAATCCAGCCATGATTGTTTAAGCTCATTCTTGATTTGATGCAGAATAATCAAGAGTACAAAATTCAAAATGAAATTCTTCTAACTTATGCCAATTTTGCTTATATTGATCAGACGGAATATATATATATATATATATAGAAAACTAAACAAATAAACTGTGAAATTTTTTAAAATGATGTGATAAGAGTTTCTAAATTAAAAAAATTACAATTTTTTTTTCCTTGTCTACTACGTCAGTTTTAAAATTTTTTAAAATTTATTTGTTTAGCTCTCTAACACTCCCCCGCTATATATATATATATATATATATATATAAGCCATGCTCTGTATAAATGGCATCACTGTATGTATAGAAGAAAGACCGTTGAAAGGGGAGACACATAAATCCAGCGCACGCCCGTGCAGGAATCACTTTTTAAAAAAAAAAAAAAAAAAAAAAAAATTTTTTGCATGGCACGCCGCGTGCTCTTTATCTTTACCCAATCCAGAAAGGAGGGCGCCAGAATCAGCATTCCCAAAGTGGAAATTTCAGTTAGCAGATAATGATGATGTTTTAATCAGATTTCAGACCAAAAGAATAATATTATGACGTCCATAAATATGTTTCACATCTCTTACAAAAAGCCCCATTCGCCCATCTTTGATTGGAAATCCAACCCAATTTACCTACTTTTATGGGTTTTTTTTTTCTTTCCCCCGAAAAGATGCCCTAATGATTAATGTTTACTTCAGATAAATATAATACCAATTTTTAGCCTGCATATCTTTTTAATGAATTATTTTATTGTGCATTTGCGCTGGATTTTATCTACTAAATCATTTATTTTAAAACTTTAAATTTATAAGAAGAGATAAATTTAATTAATATTTTAACATTCATCATGTGGACTCAAACTCTTTTTTAATATTCGAGATTCAACACGTGAAATATTTAATTTAAATAATAGGTAAATAATAGAGTCAAAGTTCAAACTCATGACTTTGTTCATGTTAAATTTGCAGGCATAAAATAGATTTTATTAGGGAAAAATAAAATGCATTTAAATTAAATGAAACTCTCTTTCCAAAACTGGAAGGATCCAAAAAATAAATAAAAATATATGGTTTGTTAAACTGCTTTATCACAAACAAATTTAGGGTGCAAAAAAAAGAATAAACTCAGACAAGGCAACCTACATCTCAAACCATCAATTTAGGCATTCACATTTATAAACTTTGATTGTATTTTCCACCACATTTACTTTCGGGACATAATTTTTCTTCAAATAGGGACTTTCTGGTAAGTAAAATAAGACAATTTATATCATAACTTAACTGAACTGGTTTGTTCTTGTGGGAGCGTTTTTTTTTTTTATGCTGGTGGTCGTCTTTCAACGGCTCTATTTCGGATCTCTGCAATGTCATCCCCGCAACAATCATTTAACAGTGATTGTTGTCTTTACTGCATTAGACTCTTCACTGAGTTCTTATGCATTTTAGAACCGCCTTGTGCGACCCTAGAACAGGCCCAACTTGTCTATGGTTTTTTTGGGATCATGAATGAAACCATTGCCTACTGTTTAGTTATTTCAGACTATTCCCAGTTTCTGTTTATATCCATGTATCTTTGCTGCATATTCCGTTTAGACTTTGTTGTTGAGGTGTCCACCCTGTTGTTCTTTGATCTCCTGTAACCTAATTTCCCTTATTTGATTAGGAAAAAAAAAAAAGAAAAAAAAAAAGCTTTTTTTTTTTAATATTATATCAATCAATATTACAGTACTCTTCTATTTGTTGTTATTACCTTTAGCAATTAATCAAAAAGGTTAGCAATTTGGTTGGAGACCAAGCTAGACGTTGGCAGGTAAATATTTCTTTTTGTATTCAAATAACTTAAACTTACTCAAGCTAGACTTAAAAGTCAAAAGACAAGGAATAAGATGTAAATAATGAACTAGGTTGTAGCCTTTGTAAAAAGCATGTCGGAAAGTGTTAAAGCTAGAAATGGTTAATTTGTTACCTCCATGCTCATGCAAAAGTGCTTATCTACATCCAAGAAATTCGGTGTAGCATTTGGAGGGAAAGAAGTTCGGATCGAGAATCTTTGTAATTGTCGGTTTAGATTGTAGTTAATTTGGATAAATAAATTAAAATAAGGGTTCTGACAAGGTTTTATTGTTCGAATAAATGTTTAGATGGCTCGAAACTTACCAGAATTTGTAGATCACATTTAGACTCTCTCGTGTAGGGTTGGAATGGTTGCAGTTTGATCAAATTATGATCCAATAACTGCTAGTAGTGGTGGTTCAGTGGTCTTAAGAAAATTCCCATAAAGTTGGAACATGTACCTTAGTATGTGTTCGATTTTTTGCAATAGAGAATTACCCATACAAGTCTGATTAGTATTAGCCACTTTGTGAACCACTAATGTTTAGGTGAGACTGGATCGGTCTATGGCTTAATTAGTCTTGAAGAAGCGCTTGCTATTCTCGCCACTTAAGCCTCTCCTGAACAATTCCCAACAGTTGGTTGCCCCCCGTTAGCCCTTATAATTAAAAAATAAAAAATAAAAAATAAAAAATTCCAATTCAATAATTCGTCCAAATAGCTTGTCAAGTTTTAATTAGGTGGGGTTATACCTAAATATAAAGAAACTTTTAGGGACAAAAGAAAACAATCTCCCTAAAGTAATCTATCCAATTAACCAAATTTGTGCTTTTTGTAAGTTTTCCTTTTTTAATAAAACTTGTCTGTCAAGTTATCGTGTAAAACAGTACCTAAAAATTAATCTTTAACCCTATATTTTATTGATAGAGGATTTGATTAGCAACAGTAATGGGACCCCATGTTTCCAATTAGAATCCCATAAGATCTTCAAGGGCCTAACACTCACTATTCTTAAGTATCATGCCGTGGATGGATAACTTATCCTCTACATCAACAATATATAAATTATAATCTATGTATAATGAAGGATTAAATTAACTCTAGGGTTTCATTATATTATTATATTACAAAATATTTATGCAAAGTAGTAATTGATTTAACCTTAAAGTATTAATTGATGTTAGGGATATTACAGTTTTTACTATAAATTTCTTACAAATTATTACATGAAATATTATTTTTAAATAGGGGGTGAATTAACAGAGAGTTCGGGCTCGAATTTAGGATCTCTGACTCTGATACCGTGTTAAATTACCAATTATTTCAAAAGTTTAAACTAATAAGAATAAATACATTTAATTATTTAATCAACACTTTAACAACCATGTCAGTCACTAAAATGTAGATGATGATGTGGAAAGGATATATATATATATATAATGGGAAGTAGCCTAGAAATGCTAGGTGACTTGTTTGATTATGTGAGTGGAGGGTGAGTGTTTGCCACATATCCAAACAGGACTTTTTGGTAATTAGGTGGATATATAGCCCAACTGTTGAAAATCAGAATGGGCCTATATTTGAGAACAGAGAGATTGTCCTACTCATCCATATTTACATGCTCCTGCCATAACTCCAACATGTGGGGATGTTGAAATTTTCTGCTGCCAAGAGTAGGCTTCAACAATACTTTTTTGTGGTCTTGAAGTGGATTTTTCTTCCCTTTTTTTTTTTTTTTTTTTTTTTTTGAGTAAATTTTACAAAATTCATCTAAATTTTTACGCGTTTTGAAATTAGTCTACGAAGTTCAAAGGCTCTCAAATCAGGGTATCGAATTTTCAATTTTTTTCAATGTCCTAATCCGTTAGGATTTTCTGTTAAATATTTTTAAAATTCCCATGTTTATTTTTTTAAAAAAATAAAATAAAACAAAAAATTACAAAGATTCATGTATAGGTATTATTTTCAAATTCAGTTAAATCTTGACCAATGCCTAATATTGTTAAAGTGTAGGTATTATTTTCAAAATTCCCGTGTTACTCACCAGCCGATTTTTGTTGCCAATGATGCTTCAGGGGTTGACTTTCAAGCGGTGTCTTTACCGGTGCTTGTGGCGCTGAGTTAGACCATGGTGTTATTGCTATTGGGTATGGGACTAAATATTGGCTCGTGAAGAACTCGTAGGGCAACAGTGGGATGAAGAAGGGTATATACGAATGCAAAGAAATGTTATTGCAAAGGAAGACATATGCTATGGAAGCCTCTTACCCCATTGCATGAAGTTCAGAATTAATCAGAACAAATTGTTACATTTGATATATTATGTGTATGCTTGTTTCTCATGTTCCAGATCCATTCTGTGTCTTCATTGATATAATCATGACAGGAGCTCTGTATTTCTCATACCAAAAGAAATATTGAGATTGTAAAAAAATATTACTTATATCCGAGCTGCATGCATGAACAGCTCCATGACTTGTAAGAAACTCATTACCTACGAAAACAATGGAAAGTAGCAGCATCTGAAACCTCATCCATGTTCTTCCACTTACCTTTTACGTCCTATAGCCATCTTAAAAGAGAACAACTCTTCTGAAACCAATGCAATCTTTCTTCGTATGTCACTTGGCTTATTTTTTTTATTTTTTTTTTAAATAAATAAAAAACAAAGGAAAAGAAAAAGAAAAAGAAAAAGAAAAGAAACATGTATTCTTTTTGTCATTACGCCTTATTGGTACTGTATTCTTCTTTTTAAAATTGTTCAGCGTGCAGCATGCTATCATTCTTGGTCCTTCCCTTTCCAGTTTCAGCCTTTGATTTCTCATGTTTCAATCTCTCCACCTATTGAACACGTAGGCCTTGTTTGTTAAATAACAAGGCCTTTTTTCACGGTACTATTAGACATTAAAAAAATTAAAATTGGTATTGAAAAGTGGAAAAAAAAAATTTTGTATTGATTTTTTATTTACTTAAATAGTAGTAAAAAGTAAATGATGTGATATAAAAAGTAGGAAAATTACAGTTTACCCTATAAAGTTGACAGCGTTTTTCAATTCGAACACCAAAGTTTCAATTTTTGCAATCCACTCCTACAAAGTTCCAATTTTTTTCAATTTGACCAATATTATCCAAAAATTCTCATATTGCCCTTAATTTTTATTTTATTTTATTTTTATTTTTTTATGAAAAAAAACAAAACAAATTTGGAAGTGTAAAAATGACCAGATGGCCAAAGGGGTGGCCATAATTTTTTTTTTTATTTTTTTTTATAAAAAATAAAAAAATAAAAATTAGGGGCAATGTGAGAAGTTTTGGATACAATTGGTCAAATTGCAAAAATTTGAAACTTTGGGGGGGTGAATTACAAAAATTAAAATTTTGGTGTTAGAATTGAAAAATGCTGTTAACTTTAAAGGGGTAATGTAATTTTTCCTAAAAAGTAAATAATATGACATAAAAAATAAGAATATTTTGATGTTAATTTTTTAAAAAAATATAAGATGAATAGTGTAATAGTGTTATGTGTTGTTTAACAAACGCGTATAGTCAAAAGTTGAAAAGTTGTGTTATAAAATTATTCTTGATTTTGATTGACATGATATTAATTGTCAACAGCCCCCATCACCCTCTTTGTCGCACAACACCACCAACTTCAATGGAAGATTCTTTCATTTCAAATCCTTTCTATTTCTTTTGGTTAGTGCATCTATAAGGGATAGTATTGTTCAAAAATTTTAATTTCAAAAAAATTTGGATAAATTTGCCCTTTTAAATGTACTAACCGGAAGAAATAGAAGAAATTTGAAATGGCGAGGACCCTTTTCCAACTCCAACCGGCAGCAATGCCATTTTCTTCCCTCCCACCCAGATAAACAGCATGAGACACCTTTTCAAACACAGGATCCCCAGCTTGCAACATCTTTGCTAGCATCCTGCCCACGACCACTCCCACTCCCACTCTTTAGACTAAATTTGTTTTCAACAAAATTATCTTTCAGAAAAATGATTTCAAGTGAAACTATTTTTCAATGTATGGGCTCATCATCCAAAATATCAGTGACAGCAAACAACCCCTCTGGCAACGGCAGATTCCGATGAGCTGCAGCCGCGGCTAATAGAAGATGATTGATTATAATTTCTAAGCAAATAATCAAATTACCTACAATGCCATGTAATTTGCTTATAACATCCGTAGCTTCCTTCTGAGAATAGATTGAAATGCAAACCAAGTCCAACAACATAAATAATAATTTCAACTAGAACATGCATGCCATGCCACCTCTCATTACGGAACACAAACATATTGTGGCTCTACAAATAACATAGGATAAACAAATCCAAACGTTGTTTTAGGTCATTATAATAGTTAGATCATAACCGATCCATTTTTCATACAGCCTTACAAAATGCAAACAAGCAAGTCCAACAACATTACCCACAATAATTTCGTCACACCAAAATTACTAGAACATGCATTGCCCCCCGTCTTATTCACTCAATAGACATAACTCAGCCAAGCGGACTACAATGATAAAAAGGACTACAGCTACTCCTAAATTTAAGTCCTCACCCTCGAACATCCTTAAAAGGGATTTTACATGCCATTTGGAGGTAGCCGGGCCTTAATTGCTAGACTGGCGCAACTCGGGCCTCACGAAGTCTGCATCTGGGGGCACTGAAATGTCCACGGTTGGTCTCAGTTGGGCACATGCTTCAATGGCTCCGTGCACGGGATCCGACTGGAAGTTACTGATGAGATCCTGGTTGATGGGTGCACCCTTGTCCACTGCAACTAGGGCCTGCTGAGTGAGGATGTAATCAAAGCGTGGCGCCCATTTCCTCGATCCCAATCGTGCTGTTGTCGAACAATTATCAACCATGAAAGAAACTCCACGAGCGTGCATAAAGGGATTCAAGGAATCAACTGATTCAATCACACTTTCATTAATGATCTCAGAGTATGAGTGCCCTTTCTTCCTTAGTATCTCAATCTGGAAATTTTGGACATTCATAGAAAAATTGTTAGACAGCACACAGGCAAGATTTAATTCTTAAGACAATTTGCAAAACCCTTAGTATCCTAGGCAAAGTCACCAAAACGAACTTAAGACAGAAGGTTTAACCCCCAAGTGAAACTATGCAGTATCATTTTGTTATACTCAACAAGAAGTCCCATACCTGTGCCATCATTAATGCCACATAAACACCAGCAGTGAAAGGATACAACGGGCCTAGGTCTCCTGCCGGCCGTGTTGATCGGACACGTTCACCAACTTTCCACATCCGGGTCTGATCAATTTTACCCATTGGGAAAGCTGGTAGACCATCCTTTTCCTGTAAACCAAGGCATAACATAATCATCACTTTATATAACACATAAATATTACCTGAATTAAATCCAATGATCAAGAGATCTAGATGACCATAAACTTCAACAAAGTGATAACATCATCAAATTCCAAATTCAATGGTAGTATCACATTTTCTTTTCATTCAATCACGCATCACATTTTTTAAAATAGGTGAGGGTGAAAACATACATAAAAGCGACGCCCAGCCAAGACAACACTGCGGATCTCACTACCACTGGCCACATCTTCATAGCATTCATACAGGATGTCCATGCAGGGATAATATGAGGCACTATATGCAGTCTGAAATACCCTTTTGTCCTCTTCAGACAAGGAGTTGTATACAGCCAACATGCCCTTTTAGAAAGAAACGATCAAATAACCATCAATATAGATCCTCATGAATAATACACATACAAATATATGCAAATGAAAAGAATGAATTCTTCAATTTCATCACTAGAATCTAACCTTGGTTGAGATAGTCTTTGATATTATTCCTGTGATGCACTCAACAGTGTTCTTGTAAGCCAGATCTTCACTCATTCCATTTTCTGTGTACCTTCTAAACAAGGCCTCAACAATTCCATGAACAGCACCAAGTAAAATGCCTATAGTCCACACGAACAAATGTTAAGGATCAAATATTGAAGGAAAATGGTGTAACACCATAGGAAGCCACACTTACCACGCTCCCCAAAGATGTCACTCTTATATTCCTGCTCTAATGTAGTGGCAAATGTGAAAGGAGAACCAAGAGCAACTGACCATCCTAGGGCAACATCTGTGGCTCTACCATCAACATCCTGCACAGACACAGAATAATCAGTTAAGATGACATAAGAGAAGTAGAGAGATGGAGCAAGGGAGCGAGAGGAAGAAATCAACTGAGAGAGAGAGAGCTCACCTGGTGGACTGCAAAACTGGAATTAATTCCTGCTCCATTTATCTCTTTGCCTTGGACATAAAGTCTCCTCACGGAGGGACCCATTCCTTTTGGACACACCGCAATCACACTGATGTCCTTGGGGAAATCAAGTCCCATTGACTGCAAATGGCCAAGAAGAAACCCATGGGAAAGCCCAAGTATGCTCTTTGGCTTCATGTGGGAGAATATTTTCTCATAATTATCAGCCTGAAAATTATTATAAAATTAAATTCTGTTAAGCATACAATACATAGATTAGGAAGAGAGCCGAGACAAATCATGTGCAATATTGCATAAATCACATATTTTTCCAATTCATTTAACAACTTTCCTACTATTTACAGGCTTCCCAACAAAGCAGAAAACTCATAAGAGCATATACATTATTTTAATACCTTCAAACAAACACAAATAGTGTCGCAACAAAAATAGCTGCGAAATGGACATAAAGAACATGTGCAAATATGCATACTTATTATTATTTTTATGATGAATTGCATACATTTATTAAAGCTAAACAATTAGAGAACTTACATTGTAAAGATAAAAGAAAACTCGGCTTTTATGACATAATATTTGAATTGTAACAGGAATCAAGAATTACATCAAATGAAGAGAAGCAAATAGCATGACTTTACGAAAACAAGTAATATTAATTTACTAACTTGACCCACCCACTTAATAGGACTTCTATAGAAATGCCGCTCAAAACCTCTAGGCAAAAACAATCAATACCAACAGGGACATCACATACAATCATGCAGAAATTAGGAGATAAGTAAACACCCTGAAATTTCAACCGTCAGATTCACTAATTATCACCAGATTTCCTACAAAGTTGAATTTGCAAACAATTAACATCACAGGCATTAAGGAAAGGTAACTTTTGTAACATTATGTATTGTACCAGGAATCAATTTGTCATTCTGTTCTTTCCTTATCCCTTTTTCTTCTCTACACAGATAGATCTTTTATGGAGGAAAAAGAAGCACAAGAAAAAAAGCATTGGGGAGAGAGAGAGAGAGAGAGAGAGAGAGAGATTAATTAGTGGTGGAGGTCAGTATTAAACAAGCTTTATACACATCTCATAACGGGAGCACATTAAAATGTTTCTACCAATATTCAGGAGTACAAAAATTGAGTGAACAACCAACTGACCTGTGCAGAATCAGAAATCAGTAGCAAAACAAGATCACTGCCTGAGACAGTTTCCCATATATCACCTAGAGTGCCATTCTCTTCAGTAAAACCAGCTGCACGAGCTTCAGCAAAAGAACGGGAGCCCTTCCTGAGCCCAATCTGTATTAATGGAAACAAAAAAAGAAAATCCATACTCAGAGAGAGAATAAATCACATATGAACAATCTATTAGGCAGAAAAAATCCTAAAGTAATGAACTCCCAAAAATAATAATAATAAGAATCACCTTCACCACAATATCAGATTTCACTTCAGCAAGAGAATCCCTTAAATTCTGAGCTTGAGCAGGTCCCTAAACAGAAAAAAGAGAGGTTAGCATATCAACACATACAGAGAAGAGATGCCTAAACTGCCGTTTGACAAGAAAATAAAGGTAAACAAATTATAAATTTAGGGGGAGAAAATAAATTATCCAAGCATAAGAAACAGCCAATGCTGATGAGCCAATTGGGATCTCCACCCTCCATAAGTATGGGGTCATGGTGAGGTTGGGAGTTTGAGTCCCTTGGGTGCATGAGTGAATTTACCAAGCAAAAATGACCAAAAATGAGAAAGAGGAATGCTGTGTTAAAGAACTAGCATTCAATTACCAACTTTAGTGGAGAAAGATAAGTAGACAATTAAGTATTTCATTAATCAAATACTGCAAATATATACTAAATTATCTTCCAACAAATCGAGATACAACGACAATAAAAAAAGCCTTATTTATAAGTATAAGCAAATATTTCATGATAAAGTCACAGGTCAATAAAACAACTCAGGCAATATTAAAAAGATTTATTAGTTCCCACCTATTTCTCACCAAAAACTTGAATCTCTTATTAAAAAAAATTAGTCTCTGTATTGCATGTGTAAAGACGTACAAATCAAAATGTTAAAGTAAGAAATACTCTTTGTTCCAAACGTAATAGACTAATGCTTGGTACAAAGATTCACATCCCTATTCAAAATTGCAGCCAATGAATACAAAGAGTAAAGAGTCACGACAATCCAATCAAGTAATTACTTAATTAATTAAGAGATAAGATTGAGAGTAACTAATCTACCTGGGAACCCCAGCCAATAACACCAATCTGCTTAATCCCCTTGAACGCATCCGGCAGCAAAGGGAACAAATCCCTCCCTCCTTTCACAATATACTGCATTTAATAATTACATAACACCATAACCGGTCATTCACCAAAATACAATAGAGAAACTTATAAATTCATGCACACACACACACACACACACACACACATACATACATACATACATACATATATCATGTATCTGCTTCAGAAAATAATCTAACTTTCAGCATTTTACTTCATTTATCTATCCATCCACCAGACCAAAATCTTATCAACTCAAAAATTTCCTGCAAAAATATTGAAGAACCCTAACACTTTGTTTGAATCCCCAGAAAGCACGAGAGAAGATCGAATCGAAGATTCAAGCCAACCATCAAGAAATTTTTTACATTTGATTCTTCCCCCAAGAAAAAGATGGTCACTTCCTAACATTTCCTGAACTTTTCCTCACACATTTCCCGAGAACCAAACGGAGACCGAGAGAAAAAAGAGAGAAAATAAAATCAAATACCTCGTCGTGTCCGGCGAGGTTAACCTTCTCCTTCTTGAAGAATTTGGTATCGAAGTCGAGCGAAGTGAGGGGCTTGATCGCCGGCATCGACACCATTTTGGCTCCGAGAGCGGAACCGCCGACAGAGCCAGGGGTGGTAGCTCTGAGAGCCTTCAGGCCCTTTGAAACCGACGTCGCGAAGCCCAGACTGAAGGGTTTCGGGACGGGCTTCAGGATTTTGGATATTGACGATGACGGCGCGGAGAGGGCCGGGGAAAATGTGGAAGCCGCCATCTGTGAGCTAAGAAAAGAGAGGCGCAGTCAGAGTGACAGGAAATGAGAGAGAGACAACAACATCTGAGGCTGTGACTTTATAATGTTACCAAAGGGTTTCTTGTTTCCCCCTTATTTTTATTTTTATTTTTTTATTTATTTCTTTTTTTGTGGGGATTTTACATAAACCGCCCTTGAATTTGAAGGAAGTGTGAATTTAAATATTTTGCTTTCAATTTCAACAATTAAACCCCGCAAAAGTTTGGTGGATTTTACATTATAGTAATGTTAATTTTTTGTTTTTTTTTGTTTTTTATATGTCCGTGTACAAGAAAAGGAAAAAGAGAAAGATGATTTCAATTAGTGACCTCAGTTTTATAAAATGTAGTCACTACCCGATTAAGATATCCCTTAAAGATTATACTTTTATTGCAAAGCTATTCAAGACGTTATTGTTAGATTTTAATAAAAAAAAATAAGGCAAAAGAATTAATTTAAATTAATATATGTCATTAGATTTTATACTACAAAGTTTTTCTCTAAAGTAGATTAAATAAATTTTCTTTCACCTTAATTTATTAAATCAATATCCATTGCTAGACAAATATCACATGCATGCGAGAAGCATATGTTGTAAAGACTAATATTAGTTTAATATATTTGACTTGAAGAATTATTCTTCAATCCAATTTAAAGGGAAATTTTATTCTAACTTATAACAACCTTCAAGTATTGGATTTGGGGGTTATAAAGTCTTTTCCTTTAGGGCTTCAAGTATTGGGGGTTACAATTAGTGAAATTGTTGTGGAGGACAAAGAGAAAAATGGGGAGTTCTGTCTCATTGGCAAACTCATGGCTAAAAGAGCTATTGGCAAGGAAATCATCATATCAACTATGTTGCAGGTATGGAGGCCCATTGGTTCGATAAGTTTCAGAATAGTAGCACAAACTTATTTTTAATTGAATTCACATACGAAGGTGATAGGAAGCGATTTAGGAATGGTAGACCATGGTTATTTGACAAATTTATGTTTGTGCTAAAGGAGCTTGATGGATTACTTCAACCAAATAGGATGGAGTTTGGTAAAGAATCATTATGGGTAAAATTTCACAATCTTTTGTTGGCATGTATGAATAGAGAGATAAGGATTCAAATTGGGATAGCTACCTAGCTACTCGGACTACTTCCCTCGGGAAATACAATTCTATTAGTTAGGTAGTAAGACCCTCAATAGGATAGCAAGCAAGCTGCCTTAAGCGCTTTCAGGCTATGAAAGGTATTATGCTACTAGTCCATGCATACAATAGATATTTTAGAACAAGTTTCCCCCAAGTGATTACTAAGGTTGTGATTTAGCTTAAGAAAGGCTAGTGGGTTTACCAAGTTCATTAGGGTTCATTGGAGTTAAAAGAATTTTTTACCTTTGACTTTTGATTGTTGACCGAACGTTTAATCCAAACCCTTGTGAAGAACATTTGTGTATGGAACATTCAAGCTTAACCCTATCCCTGAACGTTCGAGCTTAACCATATCCCCGAACGTTCGAGCTTAACTCTATCCCCGAATGTTTGGCTATGGACCACCGAACGTTCGATTTGCAACACTAGAACCGTTGGGTAATAGTACACCAAACATTTGAGCATAGTACATTGAACGTTTAATTGTATGCAGATAAAAAAAAAAACAGCTCAATCTTATCCTCAACTTTTTCACACCTATAAATACTCTACCCCTTTTGCTCTTCAGCTCATTTTCGCCCATTTTGCTTAGTGAAACCTTGTGTGAGTGTGTGAGGGTGTGTTGGTGGAAGAGAAGTGGTTTTTAATGGTTTTTCTTTCGAGGTGGTAACCTTCTTACCTTAATTCGTTCCTTATCTTATTGTGTTAGCTTTATTTTGAGCTTATTCAATGATCAAAACATGTGTTTGTATTTTTCCATTCTTCCTCAAGTGTTGGGGTGAAGATTGGTTGTTTGATAGTGCTCCTTGCCTTCTCATTAGATGGGGCGTCATAACGGGCTCGTGACGGGATTTCAAGAAATGCTCTCAGCCTGTGCGTCAGTTGGCACGTCAGGATGGGCTCGTGACGGGACACAGTGAAGAGCTCTTGGCTTTCTCGTCAGATAGGCGTCAAGACGAGGATGTGATGGAACCGTAGTGTTGTGCTAAATACTACCTAAATTAATAGATAATATTTAGTACATTTTAACTCACAAGTGCACAAGATCAAACGATAGGATAGTGCAACAAGTACGAGATCGATCCCACGAGGATTGTTGATTTTATTTAGAATTGATAAAAAAAATATTAAGTTGTCACTAAATTGATATTATGAAAAAGAAATAAAAAGATATAAAGATAGATGAAAAGGTAAAGATAAAGATAGGGCTTTTACTTAGATAAGATAACAATATGCCAATAATCCAATCATATTATGAATATTTAATGTTTGCCAACCTAAGAGTATGGGTGTCTACTCATTAAGCTATTGATTTTTCTAAGCAACGAATTAGACATGGGTGTCTACTCTGATTCTTTTTTTTTTTTTTTCCTTAAAGGATTTAGCATGGGTGTCTACTAAATTGTTCTTTAAGAAAGCATAAATCTGTGAAAATCGACAAACACATAAGGCCTAGGGTATGTGTGTCTACTCCCTGTTCCCCATATTGATTAACCCAAGAACCCGGTATGGATTTCTTTTGTTACTCTTATTAAACCCAGGACTCGATCACCCAAATTAATTTAATTAACTAATCCATACCACATGCATATAATAGCCAATCACATACATACGAGGTATTCAAGAAAACATGAATTAATCAAGTTAAGCAACACAATATGATTATCATAAAGGCGCCAGTATTGAAATATTAAATAAACATAATTAGGGCTTCAATTTAGCCATCCTTAAGAGTTAGTTACACATAATTAAAATAAAAGGTAAAGAAATAATCGAAAACTACTCCTAGAAGTAGCCTCTAATTCCTCTCCTCAAAGTTATCTCCTTCAAATTGTGTATTGGAATTGTGAGGCTTAGAGATCTATTTATAAGGCTTAGGAGCTTCTTAGAAGTCCTAGTAATCCTAGGAAATTCGGAGATTTAAGTCCTAGTCCAATTAAGATAAAGAAAACCTAAGTCCAAATTGGAATAGGATTCGTCCAGAATTGTGTTCCTATCTTGCAGGATGATTTTGGCATAGCGGCAATCCGAATTAGGAAAATACTATTTCACAATGATTTATATCATTTTGAGTTATCTTTCCAATGCGCTTGAATTACCTCAATTGAATATTTGAGCTAAAAGTTATGGTCAAAATACCGAGTCGTGTGCAGAATCCAAATTTGAACTCAATCCGATTTTGACTCTAATTTGAGAAATTTCGATTTAATCATTTCCTTTATTTGATTAAACTTAACCACATCATATTATGATTGGTTAAGCTTAATCATATCTTCTAGGTCTTCTCAATTTGCCCTTTAAGCTTGGAACTTTTCCGGAAACGCTTTCTTGTCTTCTAAGAACCTATAAAACAAAGAAAATACAACAATAAAGTAAAATAGCATAAACTAACAATACTATGAAATTAACACATATAAGTTTAAGGGCTAAAATATGAATATTTGGCACTTAACACACCTCAAAACTTACATATTGCTAGTTTCTTAGCAATACGAAACTAAAAACAAAATGAAAAAACAGAAAACAAAAAGATAAATTCATCTTTCGTGGGATGTATGATTGTATTTAGCATATGCAACAAGCCTTTTAAACCCCTAGAAATTTCCTAGAGGATGAATGAAGTCTCGTGGGAGGTTTTCCAGGAATGTTACCCACAAACTTTATATAGGAGTTCATGCTATCAAAAAATTTAAGTATCACTCAAAACCATGATTTTCATTCATTAGCAAGCTTAAAAGGATAAACTCCATCTTCACAATGAATTGGAATTTTAAAGTTTAATCACTTACAAAAGACATGCTAAGGCATTACAAGTTCAAAACAGTGTAAAGTGAACTAGTACACAAATATGAAGCTTCCAATTATTTCCAATGCGCAATGTCTCAATATCTCAAAGTTCACTGAAATCCCTATTAGAACGAATAACTATGGCATTTTTTTTTTCTTTTTCTTTTTGGTCAGGCTGTGCAATGTTTGGTTCCCTTAAGCTTTCTAATTGACCCATGTAGCGAGTGTTAAGTTAATGACTCCCAAATCAGATGGTTTTAGGGCATTAGGTGTAAAACACCCTTAATAACTTACTAACTCAAGCAAAAAAGGTGACAAAACCAAACTAACCATGACATTAATCAAATCAAAATTCTTCATCTTTTGAAGTGAACACTCAATGCTTTGAGGCAAGAGGTCCAGTTACTTAATGAAAAGCTTGTCAATGATCATCATTTTTTTTTTCTCTACTCTTTTTCTCTTTTTATATATATAAATATGCCAAAGTATCCATCTAATAAGTCATCTAGTTTCACCCAAGACATAGAAACACACACATCAGACTAAATCACAATTTTTTCACATCAACCCAAATTTTAAGACAAACATGAACATGCATATATTTATATTTTTTTTCTTTTTCAAAAATGGGACAAAATGTGTGTAAAGTATCTCCCATACCCTCAAACTTAAATTACACATTGTCCTCAATGTGTATATAACATGGAAAGATCTTACTCAGGAGATGGATGACATGTCTGGAATGTCCTGGCTCATGGCACATCCCCAAACTTGAATTGAAGCACACTTGTCCCTGCAAAACAAAACACTATAGTAACAAAGGAAAATAAAAACAAAATAAAAATAAAATAAAGATAAAATAAAAATGAAATAAAAAAACAAACAAACAAAGAAATAAAAATGATACGCTATGGGGTGCCTCCCATGAGCGCTAAGTTTAACGTCTTCAGCCAGACTGTTGTCCCCTTTTAAAATTGAAGCACCAGTCTTTTCTTCTCTTGCACCAAAGAGAATGAATTTTTCCTATTTGAGGGTGATTCCAACTGCCTATAGATTGGGGTAGACCGTTCTGAGTCTTCTCAAACAGTTTCTCATCCGAAAGGGAATCATGAACTGGAATAAAATAAGAAGAAAACTCAGGGAGCTTTTATATCTTGATGTCTGCAATTTGCTCATCACATAACCCCAGCAGACTTCTCTCTTGGACTCTTGGTAATTTGAGAATAGGGGCTGATGTTGAAGAAGTCTCAGTGCTCTCTTCCTTTTCCCGATGTGGTTCCTCTAGAACCTCAGTTTGCTCCTCCTTCCTCTCTTCCACCTTGTTGTTCTCAGGAGTGGAATCTAATAAGGCCTCAACTTGCTCAAGTATCATGTCAAGGTTCAGATCAAATTCAAATTGAGCAAAGCATTCTACCAATGGATCCTCCAGACTTAGCTCACTACACATCTTAGCTTGCTTGAGGAATTTGTCAAGATCCAGGTCATATCCAATTTGATCAAAACGCTCTCTGACCGAATCCTCAAGACTTGGCTCATTAAAAGTTTCAGTATACTCAAGTAGCTTGTCCAGGTCTAGGTCATCTCCAAATTCATCAAAGTGCTATCCCAAAGGGCCCAATGACTTGGCTCACAAAAAATTTCCTCAACAGTTTCTTCATTCCCAGTTGTGGTGGTTGTTTGCCCATGATAATAAGTGCACTCGTCCTTCATGTATTGTCCATGAGGAGTGGTCAGTGATTGACTTTGGCACTCTTCTTCTTCTTGGTATTGTTGAGGCCAATCGATTGGAGATTGCTCCTCTTCATGATAATGTGGAGACCAATTGATGAGAGATGTCTCATGATGTGCAATTGAAAATGGGACAAGTCTTAGTGGTGTGGTCAATATGGGAACATATGGCACATACCTCGACTTGTGTAACTTGTTGAACAGAAGCACTGCTATGATTAGTCATAGCTTTTATGAGCATGTCCGGCTTTTTCTCCATGGCAGCCATTTGAGCCTGACTTCCACCATTGGTGCTCTCTTCATGTATGCCTTTTTCTTTGAATCCTTGTCTCCCTTTAGATGGGGATTGTTGGGAGTGCTCACTCAATGTCTCGAAGAGCTCTTGGGCTTCCTCGCTGCTTTTCTCCATCAACATGCTACCGCAAGCTAAATCTACAAGACTCTTGTTAGGATCATTTAAACCCACATAGAATGTCAGTACCTGATCGTCTTGAGATATATTGTGATGAGGGCATCTGAGAAGTAGTTCTTTAAAGTGTTCCCATGCCTCGAAGAAAGGGTCTCCGTCTTTTTGTTAGAAAGTCAGAATTTCCCTTCTCAATTGCCTTGTCTTGTGGGCTGGGAAAAACTTCTTTAAGAACTTTGTGGCCATATCATCCCAAGTATGAATAGAACCTACGGCCAAAGAATTGTACCATCTCTTAGCATTATCTTTTAAAGAAAAAGGGAAGAGGATTAACCTAATTTCTTCTGGAGTTAAACCCTGAACATTTTGAGTCCTGCAGAGATCACAAAATTCTCAAATATGCCAATATGGGTTCTCTATAGGTGTGCCTTTATAGTGTGGACTCATATTGAGCAGCGGAGATAAATCGTAACTGCTTTGCACAATGGGATGGAAATTAATGCATGATGGCTGGTTGAGGATCTAGGGACTGAATGAATTTTTCATAGGTCTTCGCATCGGAGGTGTATTGTTTCTCAACATGATCAAAACAAAAAGAAAATTAAATAACAAAATAAAAATAAAAATAGAAACAAAAATAAAAGAAATAAATTAGATCTATAATTAAAACAGTTTCTGTGTTGCTGTCCGGATGTGCGATCGATCGCATTGGTGTGTTCGATCGCCCTGGTATGGGCGCTCGAGCGCACCTCCGGAGGCAAAATAGCAACTGCAGAAAACTATAAAAATAGAAAAAAATTTAAACAAAAATAAACTAAGGAAAAAAATTTCAAACAAAATCAAACAATCCTCGGCAACGGCACCAAAAACTTGTTGTATTAAATACTACCTAAATTAATAGATAATATTTAGTACGTTTTAACTCGCAAGTGCACAAGATCAAACGATAGTATAGTGCAACAAGTAGGAGATCGATCCCACGAGGATTGTTGATTTTATTTAGAATTGATAAAAAAAAATCAAGTTGTCACTAAATTGATATTATGAAAAAGAAATAAAGATAGATAAAAAGGTAAAGATAAAGGTAGGGCTTAGATATCCACCACTAATCATACTTAGATAATATAACAATATGCCAATGATCCAATCATATTATGAATACTTAATGTTTGCCAACCTAAGGGTATGAATGTCTACTCCTTAAGCTATTGATTTCCCTAAGCAACAAATTAGGCATGTGAGTCTACTCTAATTCTTTTATTTCTTAAAGGATTTTACATGGGTGTCTATTAAGTTATTCTTTAAGAAAGCATAAATTTGTGGAAATCGACAAACACATGAGGCCTAGGGCATGGATGTCTGCTCCCGGTTCCCCATGTCGATTAACCCAAGAACCCGGTGTGGATTTGTTTTGTTACTCTTATTAAACCCATGACTCGATCATCTAAATTGATTTAATTAACTAATCCATACCACATGCATGTAATGGCCAATCACATACATATGAGGAATTCAAGAAAACATGAATTAATCAAGTTAAGCAACACAATATTATTATCACAAAGGCGCCGATATTGAAATATTAAATAAACATAATTAGGACTTCAATCTAGCCCTCCTTAAGAGTTAGTTACACATAATTAAAATAAAACTAAAAGAAAAGGTAAAGAAAGAACCGAAAACTGCTCCTAGAAGTAGCCTCCAATTCCTCTCCCCAAAGTTGTCTCCTTCAAATTGTGTATTGAATTGTGAGGCTTAGAGGTCTATTTATAGGACTTAGGAGAGTCTTAGAAGCCCTAGTAATCCTAGGAAATTCGGAGATTTAAGTCCTAGTCCAATTAGGATAAAGAAAACCTAAGTCCAAATCGGAATTGGATTCGTCCAGAATTGTGTTCCTATCTTGCGGGGTGATTTTTGCATAGCGGCAGTTCGAATTAGGAAAATATTTCACAATGATTTGTATCATTTTGAGTTAGCTTTCCAATGACGCTTGAATCACCTCAATCGGATATTTGAACTGAAAGTTATGGTCAAAATATCGAGACGTGTGCAGAATCCAAATTTGAACCCAATCCGATTTTGACTCCAATTTGAGAAATTCCGATTTAATCCCTTCCTTTATTTGATTAAACTTAACCACATCATATTATGACTGATTAAGCTTAATCATATCTTCTAAGTCTTCCAAATTTGCCCTTTAAGCTTTGAACTTTTCTGGAAACGCTTTCTTTTCTTCCAAAACCTATAGAACAAAGAAAATACAAAAATGAAGTAAAATAGCACAAACTAACAATACTAAGGAATTAACACATATAAGTTTAAGGGCTAAAATATGAATATTTTGGCATTTAACACATAGAAGGAACTCCCAACTTCCTCGTTAGATGCCTCATCAAGATGGACTCATAATGAGGGTGAGTTGACTTTACTCTTCACGTCATGATGCGGTTCATTTCCCGTTTTGATGAGAAGAAGGATGTTGTCTCCGTTGGATGCACGTCAAGATGTGAGGTACAGTTTCCATGGTATCTTGGTTTTCTTCCTTGCTTTATCTTCCCATTGCTCTTGGAAAATCATTGGATGTGTTTATGGAATTGTTCTACATTGTTCCGGTACCTGGACTTCACTCAGACATCCATTGGGTATCACTTGGAAGTGATTAGGTCATTTGAAAATGAAATTCCCGTCACTTGAGCATCCTAATGGGATAAGTGATGAGAAAACAGGGAATTACTGCCCAATTCCCATAAAAAAGGTTTGAATCCCGTAAGGATGCGGTTGATTTTTGCAGAAAGTTTAGAGCCCTTTTGACCTAGCAAACTTTCGAATTGGAAGATGCTCATTAGATGAAAAATTGTATATCCAGGAAAGGGCTTTCCAGAGCTGTTGAGTTTACGTCATTTGGAGCTCAGTTGAAGAAGTTATGGCTAGAATACCAGGACTGGTGTGTGTTGTGCCAAATACTACCTAAATTAATAGATAATATTTAGTACGTTTTAACTCACAAGTGCACAAGATCAAAACAATAGTATAGTGCAGCAAGTACAGATCGATCCCACGAGGATTGTGATTTTGTTTTAAATTAATTAAAATATCAACTTGTCACGGAATTGATATTGTGAAAAAGAAATAAAAAGATCTAAAGACAAATGAAAAGGTAAAGGTAAAGACAGGGCTTTGATATCCACCATTAATTATACTTAGATAATATAACAATATGCCAATGATCCAATCATATTATGAGTACTTAATGTTTGCCAACTTAAGGGCATGGGTGTCTACTTCTTAAGCTATTGATTTCCCTAAGCAATGAATTAGGCATGGGTGTCTACTCTAATTCTTTTCTTTCTTAAAGGATTTAGCATGGGTGTCTACTAAGTTGTTCTTTAAGAAAGCATAAAACTATGAAAATCGACAAACACATGAGGCCTAGGACATGGGTGTCTACTCCCGGTTCCCCATGTTGATTAACCCAAGAACCCGGTGTGAATTTCTTTTGTTACTTACATTAAACCCAAGACTCGATCATCCAAATTGATTTAATTAACTAGTCCATACCACATGCATATGTTGAGCAGGCACACACATATGAGGAATTCATGAAAGCAGGAATTAACCAAGTTAAATAGCACAACATAACCATCACAAAGGCGCCAATATTGAAATATTAACTAAACATAAGTAGGGCTTCAATTTAGCCCTACTAAATAAATTAGCTACACATAGAGTTCATATTAAACATCTTCATAAAATAAAAGAAAAGAAAGAATAAACCCGAGACTTGACTTGAGAGCTCCTATTCTTCTCCCTTCTCCCTTCTCCAAGCCTCCTTATTCTAAAGGCTTAGAAGTCTATTTATAGGCTTTAGAAGTCCTTGGAAAAGTAGTAAACCCTACGGATTTCGTAGGGTCTCAATCCTATTACAATTTGGAGTTTGAAAAACCCTAATATGGAAATAGGGACATTATAGCTGCCACTTGGAATGCCTCCTGCGCACGGGTGCGCTCGATCGCAGGTCTGCGATCGATCCTTCTTTTGGCCTGCGCTTGATTGCTCCTAGCCTGGCTCGTGCAGCATCTTCTCTGGTATTGCGCTCAATCACAGGTACCATGCGATTGATCGCAGTACCAGGAGCTCCAATTTTTTCATCTTCTCTTTTTGAGCCTAAATCACCCAGTTTTACTTCACTTTCTTCCAAAAGCCTGTAAAAATATGAAGAACACAAAAATGAATTAAAATGGCCTAATTAACTACAACCAAAGGATTAAAATGGCCTAATTAACTACAACCAAAGGATTAAAACATGTAAGATAAGGGCTGAAAAAATGAATATTTTAGCACTTATCACACCCCGAAACTTACATATTGCTAGTCCCTTAGCAATACAAAACTAAAAACAAAAATGAAAAAAAAAAACATAAAACAAAAGATAAATCCTTCTTTCGTGGGATGTACGATTGCATTTAGCGTATGCAACAAGCCTTTTAAACCCCTAGGAATTCCCTAGTGGACGAGTGAAGTCTTGTGAGGGTTTTCCAGAAATGTTACCCACAAACATCTTGCAAGAGTTTATGCTATCCGAAAATTAAGGTATCATTCAAAACCATGATTCTCATTCATTAGCAAGCTTAAAAAAATAAACTCCATCTTCACAATGAATTGAAATTTTAAAATTTAATTACTAACAAAAGACATGCTAAGACATCACAAGTTTGAAAACAGGGTAAAGTGAACTAGCACATAAATATGAAGCTTCCAATTATTCTAATGTGCCATGTCTCAAAGTTCATTGAAATCCTTATTAGAATGAACAACAATGGCATATTTGTCTTTTTTTTTTTTTTTTTTTTTCTTCTTCGTTGCCTCCCTAATAAAGCTAAGTTTAACGTCTTCAGCTAGACTGTTGTCCTTCTCACTATTGTCCCCTGATGAGTGCCAAATATTATATACTTGGATCCCATAACTTGTATTTGTTAAGCTCTTAACTTTGTTATTTTTTGATTTTTTGGTTAGTTTTGGTGTTTTTGTGTTTTGCACGTCATTGAGAGAAAACAGCAGTTTGAATATGCAAATTTGCAAAGAAGTTGAAAGCCCCTAGTAGTGCGCTTGAGCGCACTCATAACCTACATTTTAAGGATTGAGCACCAGCAGTGATCGAGCGTACAAGAAGCAGGCTCGAGTGTACAAGAGGAATGATTGAGCGCAGCCACATGGGATCGAGCGCACTTAGGGGTGCCCAGATGCGACCAGACTTCTTATTCCATGTATGATTCGGTTTTCGAAGTCCTAATTGGACTAGAAGTTAGACCTCCAAGTTTATTAGGTTTTCTAGAGCTTCTAGGGTTTTCCTAAGCCTATAAATAGACCTCTATGCATCACAGAAAAATAGACAATTCTAGAGAGGAGAATTTGGAGCTACTTCCAGGAGTCGTTTTCAGTTTCTTCTTTTATTTTATTTATTTTAATTGTGTGTAGCTAAATATTTTGTTAGAGGCTACATTGAAGCCCTAATCATGTCTTTTTAGGATTTCAATAATGGCGCCTTTGTGACAATCATATTTTGGTATATTTAAATTGAATATTTTCTAGTTAATTGAATTTCTCATTTGAATGTGCTTGATCATAATATGCATATATTTGGGTGTTATTTAAGCCAATTTGGATGACCGAGTCCTGGGCTTAATAAAGTGACAAAAGAATCTCATCACGGGTTCTTGGGGTAATCAACATGGAAAACTAGGAGTAGATACCATGCCACAGGCTTCATGTGTTTGTCGATTTCCATAGATTTATGCTTTCTTAAAGAACAATTTAGTAGATACATGCTAAATCCTTTGGGGAAGAAAAGAATTAGAGTAGATACATGCTAAATCCTTTGGGGAAGAAAAGAATTAGAGTAGATACCATGCCTAATTTATTGTTTAGAGAGATCAATAACTTAAGGAGTAGATACCATGCCCTTAGGTTGGCAACCATTAAATATACCTGTATGATTGGAACATTGGCATATTGTTATCTTAATTAGCCTGATTAAGGGTGGATGTCAAAACCCTAAACCTTTCTTTATTATTTCTTTTACAATATTTCAAAATCTCCCCCCTCAATTGCCTTGTCTTTTGGGCTGGGAAGAACTTCTTTAAGAATTTTGTGGCCAACTTCTCCCAGTTGTGAATAGAACCTGCAGCCAAATAATTGAACCATAACTTAGCATTATCTTTTAAAGAGAAAGGAAAGAGGAATAACCTGATTCCTTCCACAGTTAAACCCTGCATATTCTGAGTCCTGCAGAGATCAAAGAAATCTTGTATATGGAGATATGGATCCTCAGTAGGTGTGCCTCTATAGTGTGGGCCCATATTGGGCAAATGTGGGGCTAAATTGTAATTGCTCTACACAATAGGTTTTGGGGATTGAAGGAACTCTTCATAGGTCTTTGTATCCGTGGTGGATTGTCTCTCCACATTAGTAAAATAACAAAAGGAAAATAAAAACAAAATTAAAATGAAAAAGGAAAAAATTGTAACTAGCCCGAAGTGCAGGAATCAACATGCGTGCGCTCAATCGCACTGAAGGGTGCGCTCGATCGCACTCGTGCAGAGGTGTGTGTGTGTGCGTGGGTGCGCTCGCTCGCACAAAGGTGCACAGGCATTGGTGCGATCGTGCGCACAGCAAGGTGCGCTCAATCATACTCGGGCACGGCTGTTATATAGCTGCTAGGTAGCTTTGCGCTTGATAGCCCTGCAGCAATGCACTTGATCGCAAAGGAAGTGCGCTCAATCACACCGCTGCAAAATGGAACCCAAATACCTGGAACCGGAAAATAGAGATTTGAAATTAAACAAAATTAATAAACTATGGGAAAAAAAATTCTAAACAAAATTGAACAATCCCCGGCAAAGGCATCAAAAACTTGTGACAAATACCCACATAAATTAATAGGCGAGTATTTGCTACGTTTTACTCGCAAGTGCACAGGATCAAAACGATAGTATAGTTAGGCAAATACGAGATCATTCCCACGAGGATTGTTGATTGTGCTTAAAATTGATTTTCCAAATTAAATATTAGAATTGTCACGAATTGAAATATTGAAAAGATAAAAATAACGAAAGGGTTAGGGTTTTGACATCTACCACTAATTAGACTAATGAAGATAACAATATGCCAATGTTCCAATCATACTGATATATTTAATGCTTGCCAATCTAAGGGCATGGTATCTACTCCTTAAACTATTTATCTCCCTAAGCAATAAATTAGACATGGTATCTACTATAATTGTTTGTTTTTTTTGTAAATGATTTAGCATGAGATCTACTAATTTGCTCTTTAAGAAAGTATAAATCTATGGAAATCGACAAACACATGAAGCCTAGGGCATGGTATCTACTCCCGGTTCTCCATGTTTATTACCCCAAGAACCCGTGATGAGATTCTTTTGTCACTTTATTAAGCCCAAGACTCGGTCATCCAAATTTACTTAAATAACAAATCCAAACACTTGCATATGATGATTAGGTACATTCACATGAGGAATTCAATTAATCGGAAAATAACCAATTTAAATATACCAAAATATGAATGTAACAAAGGCGCCGATATTGAAATCCTAAAAAGACATGATTAGGACTTCAATCTAGCCCCTAACAAAATATTTAGCTACCCATAATAAAACTAAAAAGAGAAGAAAAGAAAAGAAGAAACCAGAAGCGACTCCTGGAAGTAGCTTCAAATTCTCCTCTCTTGAATTGTGTAGTCTAGATGTCAATTTATAGGCTTAGGAAAACTCTAAAAGCTCTAGAAAACCTAATAAAATTGGAGGTCTAACTTCTAGTCCAATTAAGACTTTGAAAACCTAATTCTAAGTGGAAAAGGAGTTGTGGCCGTAGCTGGGCGCTAGAGTGCACTCGATCCCAAAGTTGTGCGCTCGAGCGCATTCCTGCAATCGATTGTTCCTCTTCTGCGCTCAAGCGCTGATGCACTTGAGCCTCCTTCTTGTACTCGCGAGCGCTAATGCGCTCACTCCTTATATTCTGGCGCTCGATCGCTGCTGCGCTCGAGCCTAGGTGGGGTGCGCTCGATCCTGGCTCCAACTTTTTTCAAAATTGGTCTTTTATACTTGAAACTTTCCAGAAACACTTCATTTTCTTCAAACACCTAAAATATGACAAAAACACAAAAAGGAAACAAAACATCACAAAATAACACGACTAAGAGATTAACATACTTTAGGGATTAAAATATATATATTTTAGCACTTATCACGGCTCCTGTGCGAGCGCAGAATTACATCATGACCCACCAAAAGAAAGATGGTACCTTTCAAAATCAGGAGTTTCATGAGAGAGTTGTATGCTATTTACCCCTTATCTTGATTACTATGTGTGTGATAACTTATTTATGATTAACACTTAGATAACACACCAAATTTTAAAGTAACCTACATGAGAGGATCTAGGAGCTAATGCCAATTGACTCTGCAACATCGTCAAGGGTGACCCAAGGGACAGTACAGTGAGCACCGAACGACGCATATACCCAAGCACACAACAATAAGCTTGAATATGCTGGCCGGGTTAGAGGGATTTGACTGGGGATTTTACCAGTGCGCGACACCATCCATTTGTATTATAAACCAACACCTGCACGATCACTGAACTGTAGGAACTCGACAGTCTCACAAATAATTGAAAGAGCACTTGAAGCTGAGGGGGAACAACACAAGGCACATTCGGCTGCACAGAAAGAACAGATGGATGCGCTGTTGGCTGCACAGCGAGAGCAGATTGCTGCGTAGATGGCAACAAAAGATGCTTAGATGGCAGCAAAAGATGCTGCGTATGAGGCCTGTTTTTGTTTGCTTGAGTCCATGGTGCAGGCGAGCTCTACGCCCGAGGTGACTCAACGTAAGGCTCCGCCAAACATAGAGTCCCACGCCATGTGAGGGTGAGATCCTCAATAGGGAGTCGATTAGGTAATGCTATATTCTTTTTTGTTTTTGATTTTCTTTTGTTAACACATTCATGTTCCATGTCGATCATTTTAACGGTTAGTAATTGTTTGATAATCATACTTTGTGCGTATCTTTCTACCACAGTGTATAACACATTTGCAACATAATGTGTAGAGGACGTAAGATTAGAAGTTGAGGACGACGATCACACTGGAAGCCAACAGGGGAACCGGTCTGCACAAAAGTCTCATTTAGCAATACATTGTTCACGAGGTTCAGCATAATCGTACATATATGTGCACCACTATATTTGTGTTTGGGTTTTTGTATTGATTGTCATTGGAATTTGGAATGATATTGCAACTTTTGTTAAAATTGGTTATTCTTGGTTGGTTTGGTAGTAGTTACGGGTTGGAGCTTTGCATATTTACTCTTACCATATTTTTTTGAAGCTGGTAGGATTTATTTGATCAGTTTGTTTTTATTCAATCCAATATTGAATGGACATATATATATATATATATATATATATGTTGGTAGTGGAGAAAAGTTGAAGTTGTTGTTTAGGAGTCGTTTTTAGTGTTTGGCAACGTGAGAAATTGTTTTATTTGTTTGTGAATGACCTTCAGATACATTGATGTTGCTCAATGTTTAGGACTTGATAAGATTCTATCATGTTTGCTGATTGTTTGTTTTATCATTTGCAGTTAGTGTGGAGAAGTCGGGCAGTCATGATGGTGTTGACTCGGATTGAGCAAGTGTTTGTCTCTTGTATTAGTGAACTTGTATATATGTTTATGTTTTGTTGATGTATAATTGGATCTATTTGTGATAATAAAGATAGTTTGATTGTTTGTTGAAATTGTTTTTTTTTTTTGTCTTGGATATTGTTGGGGATAAAATCCACTATGGGTCCCACTATCTCTCAACAACCCTACATTATCTCATAAGGTCCTACGTTATCTCAACTACCTCACATTATCTCCCCACTATTTCAAATGATTCTTCAATCATCTGAAGGGAGAAGATCAAGGAAGCAGTTACAGAGATAAAACCTTATAAAAGAGAACTCAAGACAGAGGTAAAGGGGGATCGGTCATTATTTCTCAATACATTGCTAGCTCTGCTACATTTTGACCCTATATACGACTGCTAACTTAAGCATCGGAGGGTCTACGGGGCTTTCCCCGTAGACCCCTTTGACGCTCTTATTATTTTGTAGAAGCCCGAAGGTCGTTGATTAGAGACACCTCGAAGAACGTGAAGATCACACCAAACGGAGACTGTTAGATCCAAAAAATGCTTCAACAGTTTGGCGCCGTCTGTGGGAACCGACTAGGTTCTTGCAAAATCAAAATCCGTTATGGTGGTGGTCAAGCGTTTGGGCGATACATCAACCAGCCGAAATCAAATCGACACAAATCTATAATCACAGATAGATCCACCCCATGGCGATTTGCATCACTAGTTTGTTTTCACCAGATCTACACGTATCCAACGGATATGCGTAGACCTACATTCATCTATCCCGGATCCCCTTTGTAGCGATCTGCGTCGTCAACATCAGATTCACCTGATCTACCGCAGAAAAGTATAGAAGCGAAGGAGAATATGTGTCCCGGGGCTCTGAATGGCAGTCCTGCAATTTTTATTTTCCTATTTTAAGGAAAGACGTTCGCTGACACTTTGGCCCCCACTCTGGGGTCCAACCTCAACTTCTACGTTGGTTCATACCGTAAAAGTGAGGGGTAAATGCAACTTCTCGACCGGACTGTGTAGGGACAATCTCCACTGTAGCAATCAGAAAGTAAGCAAAAAGAAAGCTTTCAGTTCCCTAGGTCGGACGATAATCAAAGATAAGTTCACTTTTTACTTGGCTTTTCTCTTTGTTACAATAATATGTGGTAAAATATATATAATACGTGGTACCTTATCAAGATAGGCCCACGTGATGGCATGTTTAGCTTTAATATTTGCAAAAGTCATGCTATTGCGCATGGCTACTCCTGACCAACACTTTGAGTTTGAGGAGAACTCTCCTTAACTGGTACCCACTTTCATGCAAAGCTAGGCGGTTAGTAAGCCAACATTTACAGGCGTGACCCCACGATTTGCATGGCTTTTTTCATGTTTTGCTTTCAGAAACTAACGCACCTCAATTTTACGGAGATAAGGGGGGTGCATACTTGTTTTTCGTTTTCTACTGTTTCTGCAGGGAGAAAGAAATCGAAAAAGATGTGCAATGTCCAAAGAAGGTCCACCCACTTGCTGGTCGCATCTTTGCGACCGACGATCTACATGCCACTCCACATGGACGATGTGCAGGGTCGCCACAAGCAAAACCAGCAAGCCATGGATCCCGCAGAGGACTCCATAGTCTCAACCCAGGTTTGCCGGACTCCGACTCCGGCGAGTGCAGTAAGCTCTCCAGCGAGCCTAGCGAGTCCCTCAGCGAGTCCTCCAGTGAACTCCGCCGAGATTGCCAAACTCGGCGAGCCTGCCTGCTGAGTTCGCCGAGCCTTATTCGGACTATGGGTCACCGAGCCCTCATTATTATTTTGAGGAAATGCGTATGACGTGTGCCTTCTCATAAGAAAAGAAAAACAATTAAGTTGCTTCTTATTTTGTGCGCATTCACACACAAAACCACATAGTGCCAGGCACTAAGAGAAGATATTTTGTATATCTTTATATCGTAAATTTGCAATTCACAATTTACAATTATGTCATTATTCTTGTTGTCTTCTACAACGTTTGGAGAAAAAGCTTTTCTTGAATAACCCATGCAGGTTCTCACGCTTAGCAGCGACCTCTCCTGCAGACTAGCGGCGAACGAACAGGCCTCGCGCAACGCAACCTAGCCTCAGAAAACGCCAGCGTCTACCCAGTCTCGGATTCACCATGAATGAGCCTACCTCAGATAATGGGTCACCGAGTTGTCGTCAAAGCGCCGACCCGGTCTCGGACTCACCATGAATGAGCCTGCCTCAGACAGTGGGTCACCGAGTTGTCGTCAAAGCGCCGACCCGGTCTCGGACTCACCATGAACGAGCCTGCTTCGGACATTGGGTCACTGTGGCCGTCGAAGCGCCAACCCAGCCTCAGGCTCACCATGAACGAGCCCTCCTCAGTCATCGAGCCTCAGGTCCATCTGAATGGGTTGTCTCGAGGATCACCGGACCTCGCGTCTAATGTTGGCGAACTAGACTCAGGTTCATATCCGCCCCGCCTTAGTGCAGCGTTGCCCAAAGCAAGAGAGGATGGGTCATCCTAGGAAAAAATCCGAGGCCCGAGTCTGAAGAAATCCGAGGCCCGAGTCTGAAGAAATCCGAGGCCCGAGTCTGTAGAAATCCGAGGCCTGAGTCTGCAGAAATCCGAGGCCCGAGTCTGCAGAAATCCGAGGCCCGAGTCTGAAGAAATCCGAGGCCCGAGGCTGAAGAGAGCCGAGAGCTGAGTCTCACCAGCCGAGGCTTAAGGCTCAAGTCAGCAAAGAGCCGAGACCCGAGTCTGCTGAGAGCCGAGGCCCGTCTACTGAGTTAGCCAAGACCCGAGGCCTGAGTCTGCAGAAAGTTGAGACCCGAGGCTTAAGGCTGAAGAGAGTCGAGACCTGAGTCTGCAGAGAGCTGAGACCCGAGGCCTAAGGCTGAAGAGAGCCGAGACCTGAGTCTGCAAAGAGCCGAGACCCGAGGCCTGAGGCTGAAGAGACCCGAGGCCCGAGTCCACTGAATTACCAGGTGTGCCGAGTCACAAAGCTTCTAAGCTTAGGTGTGGCCAACCCCTCAGTCTGTGCCGATCACCACTTCAGGTTTGCCGGACACCAAGTCTTGCCAAGTCTGACCTTCGGCAAAACAACCTCGGGTCGCCAACCTAAACTCAGGTTCACCGACCCTTCTTCTCGGATTTATAATTATCAATTATATTTTGCTTGGATGCATGCACTTGTTCTCATTTTGTGCAGAAAAAATCCGAGAGTCCGAGAATTAAACTCCTAGACAAACTCCGAGAAATTTTCCAAAGAAAAATTCCGAGAGTCCAAAAAGTCAAATTCCCGAGGATGGGTCATCCTGCAAAATTCTGAGGAAGAATCCCGAGAGTCATAACTCAGGGAAAAATTCCGAGGAAAAATCTCAAGAGACGACTCTTAAGGGAAAAATTCCGAGGATCTCAAGAGAACTCTTAAGGGAAAAATTCCGAGGAAGAATCCCGAGAGTCACAACTCCGAGGGAACAATTCCGAGGAAAAAATCCCAAGAGCCAACTACTTTGAGAGCACCAAGTCCTTAGCTTTCAAGGAACCAAAACGAAAATAATTTTCTAGGTTTATTAATGCTCAATTCGTTATTATATTGCTTGGATGCATGCACTTGCTTGGTGTCTTTCTCCTTTTGTGCAGAAAAAACTCAAACCGAAATTCTTAGACAAACTCATAAATTTTTCGAAGAAAATTCCAAGAGTCCGTGGATGAATTTTCGAGAGATTTCCGAGTCAAAAATCTGAGAAGCAAAAAATCTAAGGAGCAAATTTCCTGAGGAGAAATATTTTGAGGATCACTCCACCTCCCGAGGCCCGAGCATCACACCGCCTCCCAAGGAAGCCTCGCCCTGCCAGATAAGTCTCTGTGAACTTATTTTATTTAGTTGTATGTGATTTTTTTAGCCAACAGTGAAAAAGCATGTTCACTTCTTGCATAGGTTTCACGTGTAAGAACAAAGAAAAAAGAAAAAAAAAAAGAAAAAAGAACCATATCTCTTTATGCCTAATTTGCCTTTTTGCAAGCTTTGTTTAAAAGCAAAAGCTCATTGACCTCATCAGGTTGATGACTACGGGATTCGTAAAAAGAAGATTCCTTCTGCATTTAAAACCAAAAACAATATTTCTTTTTACATCAATTGCTATAAATAAGTATACGTATATTTATAATTGTTAAATGCTTTTGTCATTTACCAAAATCAAAGCACAATTTACAATTCTAAATACATATGTTTGTGGCTCTTGATGAAAAGACAATAATACAAGAATGTCTTTGTTGAAGATGTGTTTTAATGCATTAAAATAAATGCATATTTGATTAGAATAATTCTAAATTTTGGTCTTGGTGAAAGCCAATGGCAATTCAA
>NC_081545.1:14522305-14534851 GCF_901000735.1 Corylus avellana | reverse complement strand
AATTAGGAAAATATTTCACAATAATTTGTATCATTTTGAGTTAGCTTTCCAATGACGCTTGAATCACCTCAATCGGATATTTGAACTGAAAGTTATGGTCAAAATATCGAGACGTGTGCAGAATCCAAATTTGAACCCAATCCGATTTTGACTCCAATTTGAGAAATTCCGATTTAATCCCTTCCTTTATTTGATTAAACTTAACCACATCATATTATGACTGATTAAGCTTAATCATATCTTCTAAGTCTTCCAAATTTGCCCTTTAAGCTTTGAACTTTTCTGGAAACGCTTTCTTTTCTTCCAAAACCTATAGAACAAAGAAAATACAAAAATGAAGTAAAATAGCACAAACTAACAATACTAAGGAATTAACACATATAAGTTTAAGGGCTAAAATATGAATATTTTGGCATTTAACACATAGAAGGAACTCCCAACTTCCTCGTTAGATGCCTCATCAAGATGGACTCATAATGAGGGTGAGTTGACTTTACTCTTCACGTCATGATGCGGTTCATTTCCCGTTTTGATGAGAAGAAGGATGTTGTCTCCGTTGGATGCACGTCAAGATGTGAGGTACAGTTTCCATGGTATCTTGGTTTTCTTCCTTGCTTTATCTTCCCATTGCTCTTGGAAAATCATTGGATGTGTTTATGGAATTGTTCTACATTGTTCCGGTACCTGGACTTCACTCAGACATCCATTGGGTATCACTTGGAAGTGATTAGGTCATTTGAAAATGAAATTCCCGTCACTTGAGCATCCTAATGGGATAAGTGATGAGAAAACAGGGAATTACTGCCCAATTCCCATAAAAAAGGTTTGAATCCCGTAAGGATGCGGTTGATTTTTGCAGAAAGTTTAGAGCCCTTTTGACCTAGCAAACTTTCGAATTGGAAGATGCTCATTAGATGAAAAATTGTATATCCAGGAAAGGGCTTTCCAGAGCTGTTGAGTTTACGTCATTTGGAGCTCAGTTGAAGAAGTTATGGCTAGAATACCAGGACTGGTGTGTGTTGTGCCAAATACTACCTAAATTAATAGATAATATTTAGTACGTTTTAACTCACAAGTGCACAAGATCAAAACAATAGTATAGTGCAGCAAGTACAGATCGATCCCACGAGGATTGTGATTTTGTTTTAAATTAATTAAAATATCAACTTGTCACGGAATTGATATTGTGAAAAAGAAATAAAAAGATCTAAAGACAAATGAAAAGGTAAAGGTAAAGACAGGGCTTTGATATCCACCATTAATTATACTTAGATAATATAACAATATGCCAATGATCCAATCATATTATGAGTACTTAATGTTTGCCAACTTAAGGGCATGGGTGTCTACTTCTTAAGCTATTGATTTCCCTAAGCAATGAATTAGGCATGTGTGTCTACTCTAATTCTTTTCTTTCTTAAAGGATTTAGCATGGGTGTCTACTAAGTTGTTCTTTAAGAAAGCATAAAACTATGAAAATCGACAAACACATGAGGCCTAGGGCATGGGTGTCTACTCTCGGTTCCCCATGTTGATTAACCCAAGAACCCGGTGTGAATTTCTTTTGTTACTTACATTAAACCCAAGACTCGATCATCCAAATTGATTTAATTAACTAGTCCATACCACATGCATATGTTGAGCAGGCACACACATATGAGGAATTCATGAAAGCAGGAATTAACCAAGTTAAATAGCACAACATAACCATCACAAAGGCGCCAATATTGAAATATTAACTAAACATAAGTAGGGCTTCAATTTAGCCCTACTAAATAAATTAGCTACACATAGAGTTCATATTAAACATCTTCATAAAATAAAAGAAAAGAAAGAATAAACCCGAGACTTGACTTGAGAGCTCCTATTCTTCTCCCTTCTCCCTTCTCCAAGCCTCCTTATTCTAAAGGCTTAGGAGTCTATTTATAGGCTTTAGAAGTCATTGGAAAAGTTGTAAACCCTACGGATTTCGTAGGGTTTCAATCCTATTACAATTTGGAGTTTGAAAAACCCTAATATGGAAATAGGGACATTATAGCTGCCACTTGGAATGCCTCCTGCACACGGGTGCGCTCGATCGCAGGTCTGCGATCGATCCTTCTTTTGGCCTGCGCTTGATTGCTCCTAGCCTGGCTCGTGCAGCATCTTCTCTGGTATTGCGCTCAATCACAGGTACCATGCGATTGATCGCAGTACCAGGAGCTCCAATTTTTTCATCTTCTCTTTTTGAGCCTAAATCACCCAGTTTTACTTCACTTTCTTCCAAAAGCCTGTAAAAATATGAAGAACACAAAAATGAATTAAAATGGCCTAATTAACTACAACCAAAGGATTAAAACATGTAAGATAAGGGCTGAAAAAATGAATATTTTAGCACTTATCACACCCCGAAACTTACATATTGCTAGTCCCTTAGCAATACAAAACTAAAAACAAAAATGAAAAAAAACATAAAACAAAAGATAAATCCTTCTTTCGTGGGATGTACGATTGCATTTAGCGTATGCAACAAGCCTTTTAAACCCCTAGGAATTCCCTAGTGGACGAGTGAAGTCTTGTGAGGGTTTTCTAGAAATGTTACCCACAAACATCTTGCAAGAGTTTATGCTATCTGAAAATTAAGGTATCATTCAAAACCATGATTCTCATTCATTAGCAAGCTTAAAAAAATAAACTCGATCTTCACAATGAATTGAAATTTTAAAATTTAATTACTAACAAAAGACATGCTAAGACATCACAAGTTTGAAAACAAGGTAAAGTGAACTAGCACATAAATATGAAGCTTCCAATTATTCTAATGTGCCATGTCTCAAAGTTCATTGAAATCCTTATTAGAATGAACAACAATGGCATATTTGTCTTTTTTTTTTCTTCTTCGTTGCCTCCCTAAAAAAGCTAAGTTTAACGTCTTCAGCTAGACTGTTGTCCTTCTCACTACTGTCCCCTGATGAGTGCCAAATATTATATACTTGGATCCCATAACTAGTATTTGTTAAGCTCTTAACTTTGTTATTTTTTGATTTTTTGGTTAGTTTTGGTGTTTTTGTGTTTTGCACGTCATTGAGAGAAAACAACAGTTTGAATATGCAAATTTGCAAAGAAGTTGAAAGCCCCTAGTAGTGCGCTTGAGCGCACTCATGCTGACTTCGCAATGCCGAAGCCCTAGTTTAGTTTATTATTTATAACCTACATTTTAAGGATCGAGCACCAGCAGTGATCGAGCGTACAAGAAGCAGGCTCGAGTGTACAAGAGGAACGATTGAGCGCAGCCACATGGGATCGAGCGCACTTAGGGGTGCCCAGATGCGACCAGACTTCCTATTCCATGTATGATTCGGTTTTCGAAGTCCTAATTGGACTAGAAGTTAGACCTCCAAGTTTATTAGGTTTTCTAGAGCTTCTAGGGTTTTCCTAAGCCTATAAATAGACCTCTAAGCATCACAGAAAAATAGACAGTTCTAGAGAGGAGAATTTGGAGCTACTTCAAGGAGTTGTTTTCAGTTTCTTCTTTTATTTTATTTATTTTAATTGTGTGTAGCTAAATATTTTGTTAGAGGCTACATTGAAGCCCTAATCATGTCTTTTTAGGATTTCAATAATGGCGCCTTTGTGACAATCATATTTTGGTATATTTAAATTGAATATTTTCTAGTTAATTGAATTTCTCATTTGAATGTGCTTGATCATAATATGCATATATTTGGGTGTTATTTAAGTCAATTTGGATGACCGAGTCCTGGGCTTAATAAAGTGACAAAAGAATCTCATCACGGGTTCTTGGGGTAATCAACATAGAAAACTAGGAGTAGATACCATGCCACAGGCTTCATGTGTTTGTCGATTTCCATAGATTTATGCTTTCTTAAAGAACAATTTAGTAGATACATGCTAAATCCTTTGGGGAAGAAAAGAATTAGAGTAGATACATGCTAAATCTTTTGGGGAAGAAAAGAATTAGAGTAGATACCATGCCTAATTTATTGTTTAGAGAGATCAATAACTTAAGGAGTAGATACCATGCCCTTAGGTTGGCAACCATTAAATATACCTGTATGATTGGAACATTGGCATATTGTTATCTTAATTAGCCTGATTAAGGGTGGATGTCAAAACCCTAAACCTTTCTTTATTATTTCTTTTACAATATTTCAAAATCTCCCCCCTCAATTGCCTTGTCTTTTGGGCTGGGAAGAACTTCTTTAAGAATTTTGTGGCCAACTTCTCCCAGTTGTGAATAGAACCTGGAGCCAAATAATTGAACCATAACTTAGCATTATCTTTTAAAGAGAAAGGAAAGAGGAATAACCTGATTCCTTCCACAGTTAAACCCTGCATATTCTGAGTCCTGCAGAGATCAAAGAAATCCTGTATATGGAGATATGGATCCTCTGTAGGTGTGCCTCTATAGTGTGGGCCCATATTGGGCAAATGTGGGGCTAAATTGTAATTGCTCTACATAATAGGTTTTGGGGACTGAAGGAACTCTTCATAGGTCTTTGTATCCATGGTGGATTGTCTCTCCACATTAGTAAAATAACAAAAGGAAAATAAAAACAAAATTAAAATGAAAAAGGAAAAAATTGTAACTAGCCCGAAGTGCAGGAATCAACATGCGTGCGCTCAATCGCACTGAAGGGTGCGCTCGATCGCACTCGTGCAGAGGTGTGTGTGTGTGCGTGGGTGCGCTCGCTCGCACAAAGGTGCACATGCATTGGTGCGATCGTGCGCACAGCAAGGTGCGCTCAATCATACTCGGGCACGGCTGTTATATAGCTGCTAGGTAGCTTTGCGCTTGATAGCCCTGCAACAATGCACTTGATCGCAAAGGAAGTGCGCTGAATCACACCGCTGCAAAATGGAACCCAAATACCTGGAACCAGAAAATAGAGATTTGAAATTAAACAAAATTAATAAACTATGGGAAAAAAAATTCTAAACAAAATTGAACAATCCCCGGCAAAGGCATCAAAAACTTCTTGTGACAAATACCCACCTAAATTAATAGGCGAGTATTTGCTACGTTTTACTCGCAAGTGCACATGATCAAAACGATAGTATAGTTAGGCAAATACGAGATCATTCCCACGAGGATTGTTGATTGTGCTTAAAATTGATTTTCCAAATTAAATATTAGAATTGTCACGAATTGAAATATTGAAAAGATAAAAATAACGAAAGGGTTAGGGTTTTGACATCTACCACTAATTAGACTAATGAAGATAACAATATGCCAATGTTCCAATCATACTGATATATTTAATGCTTGCCAATCTAAGGGCATGGTATGTACTCCTTAAACTATTTATCTCCCTAAGCAATAAATTAGACATGGTATCTACTATAATTCTTTGTTTTTTTTGTAAATGATTTAGCATGAGATCTACTAATTTGCTCTTTAAGAAAGTATAAATCTATGGAAATCGACAAACACATGAAGCCTAGGGCATGGTATCTACTCCCGGTTCTCCATGTTTATTACCCCAAGAACCCGTGATGAGATTCTTTTGTCACTTTATTAAGCCCAAGACTCGGTCATCCAAATTTACTTAAATAACAAATCCAAACACTTGCATATGATGATTAGGCACATTCACATGAGGAATTCAATTAATCGGAAAATAACCAATTTAAATATACCAAAATATGAATGTAACAAAGGCGCCAATATTGAAATCCTAAAAAGACATGATTAGGACTTCAATCTAGCCCCTAACAAAATATTTAGCTACCCATAATAAAACTAAAAAGAGAAGAAAAGAAAAGAAGAAACCAGAAGCGACTCCTGGAAGTAGCTTCAAATTCTCCTCTCTTGAATTGTGTAGTCTAGATGTCAATTTATAGGCTTAGGAAAACTCTAAAAGCTCTAGAAAACCTAATAAAATTGGAGGTCTAACTTCTAGTCCAATTAAGACTTTGAAAACCTAATTCTAAGTGGAAAAGGAGTTCTGGCCGTAGCTGGGCGCTAGAGTGCACTCGATCCCAAAGTTGTGCGCTCGAGCGCATTCCTACAATCGATCGTTCCTCTTCTGCGCTCAAGCGCTGATGCACTTGAGCCTGCTTCTTGTACTCGCGAGCGCTAATGCGCTCACTCCTTATATTCTGGCGCTCGATCGCTGCTGCGCTCGAGCCTAGGTGGGGTGCGCTCGATCCTGGCTCCAGCTTTTTTCAAAATTGGTCTTTTATACTTGAAACTTTCCAGAAACACTTCATTTTCTTCAAACACCTAAAATATGACAAAAACACAAAAAGGAAACAAAACATCACAAAATAACACGACTAAAAGATTAACATACTTTAGGGATTAAAATATATATATATATATATATATATATATATTTTAGCACTTATCACGGCTCCTGTGCAAGCGCAGAATTACATCATGACCCACCAAAAGAAAGATGGTACCTTTCAAAATCTGGAGTTTCATGAGAGAGTTGTATGCTATTTACCCCTTATCTTGATTACTATGTGTGTGATAACTTATTTATGATTAACACTTAGATAACACACCAAATTTTAAAGTAACCTACATGAGAGGATGTAGGAGCTAATGCCAATTAACTCTGCAACATCGTCAAGGGTGACCCAAGGGACAGTACAGTGAGCACTGAACGACGCATATACCCAAGCACACAACAATAAGCTTGAATATGCTGGCCGGGTTAGAGGGATTTGACTGGGGATTTTACCAGTGCGCGACACCATCCATTTGTATTATAAACCAACACCTGCACGATCACTGAACTGTAGGAACTCGACAGTCTCACAAATAATTGAAAGAGCACTTGAAGCTGAGAGGGAACAACACAAGGCACATCCGGCTGCACAGAAAGAACAGATGGATGCGCTGTTGGCTGCACAGCGAGAGCAGATTGCTGCGGAGATGGCAACAAAAGATGCTTAGATGGCAGCAAAAGATGCTGCGTATAAGGCCTATTTTTGTTTGCTTGAGTCCATGGTGCAGGCGAGCTCTACGCCCGAGGTGACTCAACGTAAGGCTCCGCCAAACATAGAGTCCCACGCCATGTGAGGGTGAGATCCTCAATAGGGAGTCGATTAGGTAATGCTATATTCTTTTTTGTTTTTGATTTTCTTTTGTTAACACATTCATGTTCCATGTCGATCATTTTAACGGTTAGTAATTGTTTGATAATCATACTTTGTGCGTATCTTTCTACCACAGTGTATAACACATTTGCAACATAATTTGTAGAGGACGTAAGATTAGAAGTTGAGGACGACGATCACACTGGAAGCCAACAGGGGAACCGGTCTACACAAAAGTCTCATTTAGCAATTGTTCACGAGGTTCAGCATAATCGTACATATATGTGCACCACTATATTTGTGTTTGGGTTTTTGTATTGATTGTCATTGGAATTTGGAATGATATTGCAACTTTTGTTAAAATTGGTTATTCTTGGTTGGTTTGGTAGTAGCTACGGGTTGGAGCTTTGCATATTTACTCTTACCATATTTTTTGAAGCTGGTAGGATTTATTTGATCAGTTTGTTTTTATTCAATCCAATATTGAATGGACATATATATATATATATATATATATATGTTGGTAGTGGAGAAAAGTTGAAGTTGTTGTTTAGGAGTCGTTTTTAGTGTTTGGCAACGTGAGAAATTGTTTTATTTGTTTGTGAATGACCTTCAGATACATTGATGTTGCTCAATGTTTAGGACTTGATAAGATTCTATCATGTTTGCTGATTGTTTGTTTTATCATTTGCAGTTAATGTGGAGAAGTCGAGTAGTCATGATGGTGTTGACTCGGATTGAGCAAGTGTTTGTCTCTTGTATTAGTGAACTTGTATATATGTTTATGTTTTGTTGATGTATAATTGGATCTATTTGTGATAATAAAGATAGTTTGATTGTTTGTTGAAATTGTTTTTTTTTTGTCTTGGATATAGTTGATGGAACTTGTATATTTGTTAAATATTTATAGATAATTGATAGTTCTTTTAATGGATTGATGGATAGTTCTTTTATAGTAGATATGTAACTTATATATTAGGTGTGCTAACTCCAAAATTCAGGAATAACCCCGAGAAATTCAAAAAATAAATATGGGAAGCGAAAAAAAAAATAAAAATTTATTTAATTACTGATTTTAGTGATGTGTCAAGGTTTGCCACGTCACCATTTAGTGATGTGTCACCACATGTGGCATGTTACCAACGTGGTGACATGGGAAAATTGACACATCACCAACTTGGTGACGTGTTGTTTTTGCCACGCCATATTTTTTGTGACGTGGGAAAAACCACACATCATAAAAACTTTAATGACGTGTGGGATTTGTCACATCACCAATTGGTGACATGGCAAAAATTCACATGTCACTAAAGTCCCAATAGTGACACCATTATTTTTGACCTGCCACACATGTCGCTATTGACACGTCACTATACTTTAGCGACGTGTTAACAAGCTTAACACATCACTACCGGTTGGTCAGTAAATTCTCAGTTTTTTGTAGTGGTAGGATATGACTCTATAGAAAGTGTCAAATCTCAAAGATTGCGTAATAATGGTTTTATTGTTAAACTCGTAAGATCTACTTTAACTTAATTCAAAAAGATGATTTGTTTGGTTTTTGCTTAGGAAAAATAAATATAGAAATAAAAAGAGTGAATATTATGAATGTGGGATAGGAGATTGACTTCACCATTAACCTTATAACAATGGCTAATTATATTGAACATGTGAATCTCATTCTATGCATGTTATGACGCGTGTGTGTCTCAAACACCCAGCAAAGTCTTCAAGAAATTACCACAATCAAAAAGCTAAGCACAGTCTATCTTTGGTTGGCACGAATTGTCCACCTAACCATTAGATGTGGCACGGCCTATATTCCCCTAGGCATAAACTATCAAAACTCTTAAGAAGGTTCTATACACACTCAATGTGTTAGGTTTTAGTTTGGCCTTATTCAATGCAAATGTCGTCTTGTTTAATTTTGTTGTTTAAAACCATGGGTTAAAGGTGCAAGATTAGAAGATATTGGTAGCTTTCTGTTTTTCTAGTAGATAGCGTCATGACGGGCTCGTGACGACACCTTAAGGAGTGCTTACTATTTTCTTGTCAGATGGTGTGCTATGACGGTCTTGTGACGACACCTTGAGAAGTACTCTTTGTTTTCTCATCATATGGCTTGTTAGGATAGGTACGTGACATGACAGAAGAATGAACTTCCTGGTTTCTCGTTAGATGGCTCATCAGGACGGGTATGTGACGTGACAATAGAATGAGCTCCCTAGTTGCTCATCAGGACGAGCATATGACATGGCTGAAGAACGAGCTCTCTGTTCTCTCGTCAGATGGCTCGTCAGAACGGACTCATGATGGGGTTGAGATGATTTTACTCTTCACGTCATGACGAGAGTCCTTTCTCATTAAGGCTTAAATAATTACAGATCTCAGATCTAAGTATTTTGTTCATCATGTCTTAAAGCGAATGTAAAGACCAAGAGAATTAATTAAAAGTTAATCAAGTTTCAGTAAAGAATAGAAGTTAAAAACGTGGGTCGAAGGCCAAATAGAAGATACCGCATAAAAACTGTTTAGTCCAAATTTGGCTAAGTATGAAAAATGAGTTTTTTCATTTATTGATGTTTTCAAGATGATTTTTACTGCTTTTTGTTCATCATATATTAAATAGTCAAATGTGATTTTATGAGATTTTATTATAAAGTTTACATTGAGGACATTGGCAAATCGTTTTTCGAAAACTGCCGAAAATTGTATTTTGCATGAAAACTATATTTTTAGATTTTGATATAGTGTGAATTTGATTTTTTAATATTTTTATTTGAGTCCAAATGGGGGTATTTCCTTATTTCCAATGTAAATATTTAAGTAAATTTAACTGTACATTTACTTAAATGTACACTTAAATTTACTTAAATGTTTACATTGGAAATAAGCCGCTCTCTTAGATATAGGTCACTCTTGCCAAGTTAGTATCTACCTTCCAAGGTGCTCCATTCATTGTCCGTTCGATATTTGTCCGAACGGGGATCTTCCAAGGATCTTATAGAACGCACCATTCAAATGGAAATAGGTCAATCATGCCAAGTTAGTATTTGCATTCCATTGTGCTCCATTGGCTGTCCGTTCGATATCCGTCCGAACAGGGATCTTACAAAATGCTTCGTTCACTGTCCATCTGAACGGTATTTTTGAAAGATCTTAGAGAATGCTTCATTCGAACTCTAGACTGACAGATGTCTCAATTTCAGCCTATGATGTGACCGTTCGAACAGATAAGTTGTCCCGTCCGATTGGAAAAGGCTTTCAATAATAAGATTATCAAATTTTACCCAAATTTCAAATCTAACTCATCTAAAAAATCCCTGTTCGTTTAATTTACAATTGACTATTTTCATTTGAAAGCCTTTCTATCATTTTTTTTTTTTTTTTTTTTGAAGAGGAGAGCTTTTCTATCATGATATGCTGTAACCTTCTATTTTACAGCATCCAATTAGACATGGACCCATAAGCTAAGGATACCACAAAGTGCAATGTACATGAAAGCACTGAATCTAAACAAATTGAACCTACGATTTGTCTTTTCCATTCAACGGATTGGGATCCACGGCAATTCAAAGAAATTGCCAAATCAGCAATTTTGACATTTACGGTCAAGAAAATGCCACGTCTAGATCGCTTTTATTATTTATATATTTCACGTTCTATCTTTTCACTTCACCCACCCTCCTCTTCTTCTTCTCTCCCCTTTTTTTTTTTCCTGGTTAATACTTATCGCCGATTGATGACTAAAGGCCACAAAAATCTTTCCAAAGAAAATAATGAGCACAAAAATCTTCTAGTCAACTATTTTTCTTGTTGTTAAACAACCGATTTTCTTGAAAGATGGAGAGCTGATTTGAGGCAGTGTAAAGCCCTCATCACTCCATTCCGTTAAATCCATTCAGAAAATCAGTCTAAGAAAACACACAGGAAATGGGGATTGAAGAGAAACTTGAGGGACCAAATTGCCAAATCTGCTGATTAAGAAGAACTCAGATTTCTTTGTCAAACTTGATGCTTTTGAATACATAAAGTATCGAGAGAGAAAATTGGATGTTTTGCAACAAGAAAAATAATTGGAGAGAAATCCAAACCCATAAACCAAAAATAAATAAAAGTGACGAGAGAGCAGAAGAACGAGAGCTAACCGAAGAAAAACGAGAACTGAGAGGAGAGTGATTTTGTTCAAAACCCTGGGTTCAAATTTCGGAATCCAATATTTTATAAAACACGTGGCATGTTCCAAGCCTTTCTTGTAACGAACGGCCTGGATTGTTAAATTGGGACACGGCAATTTTTTTGAAATTGTAGTGGATCCCAATCCCCATTCAACACCCTAAATCCACTGAACAAAAACCACTGGAGCCACCTCCACCTCTTCCTCTTCAGCCGAATGCCACAGCAGAATACCATTGCACCGCCTCCTCCTACGCATAAAGCCCTCCAGTTGTATTTTGTCCATGTCTCTCACTCTCGCTCGGCTTCACCAGAGACCCAACCCAAAGGCCACACTCTCAAGCCACCATCTTTGGCTCTCATTTCAGCCTATTCATTGCTATATACAATAGGTAATGTTCTCGATTTATTTATTTAATGAAAATAATTGGTGTTAGAGAAATTTGGTGATTTTCAGACTGTAATTTGTTTTATTCTTGGTGTTTGAGAAAATAATGGTTAATTTCCTTTTCTTTTCTTTTTTTTTGGTATTGTTGAGATGCTCAAAGCCTTAAGTATGTATGGAGATAACACAATAACATCCTAGATTCTGAACTGCTCGTTTGCCACAAAGTATATATATGATGAATGCTCAATCTTAATAATGCATTTGGGATTTCTAGTTGGTCATTTAACGATATGTAGCACAGCCATATCCTCTATGGGTCTTTTTTTTTTCTTCCTGTTATTGTCATAATTTTGAGATGCAATCTATCTAGATTATGTTGTTAGATGATATTAACCCTCTCAGAGGAAGATAGAGTCACCTTAGGGCTCAATTACTACTGTGTTGTTATAATTCCCCTGGAAAGCTATCAAGCAATTGGTGATTCCTTGATTGCAGTGGTCTCGAAAGGTTTATTGAAAGAACCATTCATTCAAAACAAAGCAAGATGGGCTCGCATGTGATTTACACATAGGGGTGTTAAGAGAGCAAGCTGCTAGCGAGCGAACTCGAGTTCGGCTCGCATAAGCTTGGCTTATACTCGACTTAAACATTAAATGAAGTATTTCACGAACACGAATCCTGCCTCGAATATTAAACAAAGCAAGCTCGGCTCGACTCAGCTAAACTTGTGAACAGCTTGTGAGCAAGCTCGCATAAGGCTCATCTTGTTTATTTGGCTCGGCTCGTATATTTTGTAATAAGTAACAAATAACAATATATAGTAAATAGTACTCAATAATAACAAATATATTATATACCTTTGTTTTTTGTTATTTATGCATATGTGTTTATATATATTATATATATGTATATATTATATATATATATATATA
>NC_081545.1:14233626-14522205 GCF_901000735.1 Corylus avellana | reverse complement strand
TGTAAGTTTTTATAAGGGTAATTATGTAATTTCATAAGTTTTAATGAGGACAAAATTGGAATAGAGGGCATCAAAATCCCACGTGAGACGCACATGGGATGATTTTCGTCCAATTATACGGAAATTAGTAATTGGGAGTCTGAATTGAAAATTTTTGAAACATTAGAGGGTACATTGCCAATTTTTAAATATTGGACTTAGAATTGAAAAACTCCTGAAACTTCAGGTGGGTACAGTAAATTTTCCCCATATATATATATATATAGTAAATAATAAGAAATATTTGATATTATCATTAATCATTATATAATATTATGTTATATCTGCATAAGTTATTGTGTTATTTAATCAATGCATTATAATTAGATACTTTATTCTTAGAAAACATATATCACATGATCTTAGATCTAAGATAGTATTAATATAGATTGTGAGATAATATGATCATATAATTAAGTATGAATGTATGACTATTAGATTCTGAGGAACTTAGGACTTAAAGTTTCAGCCTTACCATTAAATTAAAATTAAATGATTAATAATTAAGTAACTAATGTATTTCGTATAATTTAAATATTATAATCATAATTTGCAGTAAGTAAAAACTCAACATTTTTTACTTCCACAAATTATTACGTAAACAATTCCTCATATTACATTATGAGGAATTCGGGGGCTATTTTCGTCAAAGAAACCATCCCCGATCATAAACCCTCCCTCCTACTCTAGCGAGCTAGGCACCAAGGGTTTCGATTTGTCACCCAAGACAACGCCGGAGTTGCTCCCCGGAATCACTCAATCCTGATAAAGAAATTATCGGTTTTAACGTCCTTTGGTCTTCCTTATGAACCTCAATACAAGAAATGAAATTATTAACTGTCTAAGGCTCGTTTATTTCAAGATATAAAATATTTTCGACATTTTACGGTGTTTATGCATCAAAAAAATCCCTTACATTTTTCCCCTTCACTCTTACACTCAACCCGACATCTCCTTTTTCTGTTCCCTCACGCAGCTCTTGCTCTTCTTCCCTCAAGCAGCTCTTCCCCTCACATAGCCACTCTAACTTTGAGAGAATCTCATTTCTCTCGGCTGCTACATCTGAGATCTTGCTTCTCTTCAACTTCTCCATCATTCATCTTTCAGCTTCGCTCCTCTGCTTAGTGGATTGGGGTTGATTTTGTATTTTTGTAGGGTAGAAGAATTGTTGTTGTTGAGATTGTATATGCATGGTATTGATGTTCTCAGCATTGTTGCCGTCTATACCTGCATTTGTTGCCTTCTTTAATTTCTATGGGGATTGGGCCAATTGCGTGGGTGAGGAAGCTTGTTGTTGGCATTGGGTTGCTCTGATTGGAGATATTCATGGAAGTGGTCTTCCTCAGTTCCTATCTAGCCTTCAAAGGATTGCCAAAAATTAGCTTCCCGATGGTTCATGGAGCGACAATGATATATATATATATATTTTTTTGTTTTTTGTTATGATTCCCCTATCTAAATAGTTATTGGGCTTTGATTGTGCTTTTGGATTTCGGGCTCAAATTTATTTTGTAGTTTTATAGTGGGCATGATGCACTATTGAATATGTATGCCCATATCAATGGCTTTTGGCTCTGGTTGTAATGTTTATTTTGGTCTTGGTTATGAGGGATGGTTTAACAACGGGTGAAAGACTAATGCAGTGGGGATTTAATGGAGTAGTAATGTGCTTGTATTGTAGGAGTTGCATTGAGGTGAGGAATCAGTTGTTTTTTGCTTGTGGTTTTGGTAAAAAGATTAGGAGGGAGGTTATGAAGAAGTTTTTAATCGATGATTTTCCTACTACTAGGGAAGATATTCTGAAATGGGGATAAAAGAATGAAAAGGTAGAACCGTAGAAAGATGAAAGTTGTTTTATGCAAAATGTATTGGGATTAGGGGTGTTAAGAGAGCAAGCCGCTTGCGAGTGAACTTGGGCTCGGCTCGTGCTCAACTCAAACATTAAATGAAGTGTTTCGTGAACACGAATCTTAGCTCAAATATTAAACGAAGCAAGCTCGGCTCAACTCGGCTAAACTCGTGAGCAAGCTCGTATAAGGCTCGTTTTGTTTATTAGGCTCGGCTCGTATATTTTTTAATAAGTAACAAATGACAATATATAGTAAACATTACTCAATAATAACAAATATATTATGTACCTTTATTTTTTGTTATTTCTGCATATGTGTGTATATATATATATAAAATAAGAAATATTTGATATTATCATTAATCATTATATAATCATATGGTATATCTGCATAAGTTATTGTTTTATTTAATCAATGCATTATAATTAGATACTTTATTCTTAAAAAACGTATATCACATGGTCTTAGATCTAAGATAGTATTAATATAGATTGTAAGATAATATGATTATATAATTTAAGTATGAATGTATGACTATTAGATTGTGTGGAATTTAGGATTTAGAGTTTCAGCATTACCATTAAATTAAAATTAAATGTGTTGAAGCATTTTTTTGGATCTAACCGTCTCCGTTTGGTGTGATCTTCATGTTCTTCGAGGTGTCTCTAATCAACGACCTTCGGGCTCCTACAAAATAATAAGAGCGTCAAAGGGTCTACGGGGAAGGCCCCGTAGACCCTCCGATGCTTAAGTTAGCAGTCGTATATAGGGTCAAAAAGTAGCTGGAGCTAGCAATGTATTGAGAAATAATCACCGATCCCCCTTTTCCTCTGTCTTGAGTCTCTTTTATAGGGTTTTATCTCTATAACTGCTTCCTTAATCTTCTCCCTGTAGATCGTTAAAGAATCATTTGAAATAGTGGGGAGATAATGTGAGGTAGTTCAGATAACGTAAGACCTTATAAGATCATGTAGGACCTTATGAGATAATTAAGGGTTGTTGAGAGATAGTGGAACCCATAGTGGATTTTATCCCCAACAGTTACCCCCCGATTCCCATGGCTGACTTGTCCAGCTAGTCGGGCATCGGGAATCTTATGCGTATTTGCGGCCGAAGCCCTGGAGCTCCCGAAGCTGGCCCTTCTGTTTTGTAATTATATACTTGGAATAATAAGACTTTTTGGGTTGATCAAACTGCTAGTCATTTCATTTACTTGCAATGGTATTATTTATGCATCACTCCTAGCAATCTTGACAGTAATTTATGAATTTCCTGTGATTGCTCGGTAGAGTGCTTTTGGCTATGTGCTAGGCCACATGAAATGTTTAACCTTTTTCGAACACACCTTCTTTGAAGGATTTACGTTCTTTACAAGTTAGCTATTTAACCTTTTTCGAACACACCTTCTTTGAAGGATTTACGTTCTTGACAGGTTAGCTGTTTAGCCTTTTTCGAACACACCTTCTTTGAAGGATTTACGTTCTTTACAGGTTAGCTATTTAACCTTAGAAAGGTGCCTTGGTTATGTTTCCCGAGTTTGATCACTGGAAAGTTTTTTGACAGTGTCTTCTTTAGACTCGGGAAAACTTCTGATGTACTTCCCCTTTGACTCGAAAAAACTTCGGTTGTTTTTCTCAAAATAGAATGAGTTATAGTCTCCTCAACTGTGTTCCTCACAAATTTCCTTGGGAAAGCGCCTCGAGTATCTCACCGAGTTGTTCTCGGGGAATGTCTCTTGGCTATATTCCACTGAGGAGCCTTTTTTGATTGAAGTGTCGAGCCGCTCACTCCTATTATGTTGCCATGGTTTCTTGGGGCTAGTCCCGCTTCTCCTACAGCATGTCAAGGTGTAGCTTGAGGCTTTCATTATTGCACTTGAGCTGAAACGCTTCTTGATCCAACCTTGGCTGGGATGACTGCCTCATTTGTGCTCACCAAGCCGTTTCTTCAAATTTCATAGATGATCTTCAAACTAGATACCCCCCATTCTTGGATATGTGACTCTCAGGATCCTTTTGTTCGGATTCCTAGAAAATCTTGGGATCATGTGAACTTTCGGCAAGATCCGGCAATAGCGAGCGAGGGTGAGGCAATCATGGACTTAGCAGGGAGCGGCGAAGCTCAACGAAGCTTGGCCTTGGTGTGGCGAAGCAATGCTCAGCCGTATGAGGCGGAGTGATGCTCAGCCGTATGAAACTATACGCTCTTTGATCATGTTCTTGTAAGCCACCAAAAGCAAGTTCCGCTTCTTGGAAATGAGCTCCCCTTGTCCACCATGATACCCCATAAATTGTGAAATGGCCTTTCATGAGATCAATATTTAGAGCAATTAGGAAGCCCAGTCTCTTCGCATCTTGGGATGGAACTCCTTGGTGTGCTTAGGCTCAAGGTTTTAGTAGGCAGAGCATTTTGTCGGCAGCCATTTAATGGTAGCTCAGGAACAAACTCCTCATACATTGAACTTTTCCTGCATGTATTTGGTTATAAGATGCATATAGTATAAAAATAGAATATGTACCCCCTATTCTATGTGGCAGGAGTGGCATCAGTGATAAGACACTTAAATTGAGTAATAAGTTTAGTGGATAGGAGTTGCTCTAGCTAATACTTCTTGGCTGACATTTGCTCATCTTTGTGCCCAGCCACTTTTGGCATGCCTTCACGCAAGCTTTTATAACAAGCCTTGGAAGAGTGAGTGTTAGCTTGGGGCTGAGCTGATAGTATGTCTACCGAAATGGACAACTTCTTCTTGCCATTCTTTGCTTTGAACCCACATGGGTTTGTGCAAGAAGGGTTTAACCATTAAACCATTGTTTTGTTTTGGGATCTGCACAAAACGACAAACACTAACCATACGAGTCCTTTTAGACTGCATTATAAATTAGTGATGGAACATAAAACTTTATCATCTACTTAGATGAAGGTTAGTATAGAGATTCCACAATTATCATGAAACCCTTTTAATAGCTAGTGTTCATGAATCAGATCTTGCAAATAAAAGAGGATGCAAGGGAAAGCAACCACTTATCTCAGATGTTGTTTACTGGTATCTATCAAATGTGTTTCTTTACTTCTCGGTGATCCGAGAAGTCACCGAGTGTGGATAGCTGTCGGTGCCAAAGAGGGGTTGGCGCCGGTGGCTTTGAGGAGGGCTTGTTCATGGGAGCCCGCGAGTATATCTGCTTCTCTTAAATGAGTTACTCGGTTGAGTTTGTTTCAGAAGGTTGGGTGCCATACTCTGTTGGGCTTGAGTAAAGGCACCGAATCTACTTTATACTGCTCAGATTTCAGGTTTGTGTCATCTCGGGATGGAATGAAGTGCTTTTGTACTATAAGCCACATTGTGCACTTTTTCCTCTATGTTATTCACTGCACAAAATTGAAAGAAGAATATAGAGCATGTTGCACTAAAATCGAGTAACAGCATGCCTTCTTACGGTGTATGAAACACAGTTGACTATTATCAAGCCCAAGCAACCATAATCCTAGGAAATCAGAACTAAGGGTGTAGAATGCTATTAAAGCTAAAATATGACAAAGTTGTTCTCACGAGAGGAGCATGCCTCTCACAAAAGGACATATTAGATACCCAATGATTTTTGAATTGCCATTGGCTTTCACCAAGACCAAAATTTAGAATTATTCTAATCAGGCATGCATTTATTTTAATGCATTAAAACACATCTTCAACAGAGACATTCTTGTATTATTGTCTTTTCATCAAGAGCCATACGCATATGTATTTAGAATTGTAAATTGTGCTTTGATTCTGGTAAATGACAAAAGCATTTAACAATTATAAATATACGTATACTTATTTATGGCAATTGATGTAAAAAGAAATATTGTTTTTGGTTTTAAATGCAGAAGGAATCTTCTTTTTACGAATCCCGCAGTCATCAACCTGATGAGGTCAATGAGTTTTTGCTTTTAAACAAAGCTTGCAAAAAGGCAAATTAGGCATAAAGAGATATGGTTCTTTTTTTTCTTTTTTCTTTTTTCTTTTTTCTTACACGTGAAACCTATGCAAGAAGTGAACATGCTTTTCCACAGTTGGCTAAAAAAATCACATACAACTAAATAAAATAAGTTCACAGAGACTTATCTGGCAGGGCGAGGCTTCCTTGGGAGGCGGAGTGATGCTCGGGCCTCAGGAGGTGGAGTGATCCTCAAAATATTTCTCTTCAGGAAATTTGCTCCTTAGATTTTTTGCTTCTCGGATTTTTGACTCGGAAATCTCTCGAAAATTCATCCACGGACTCTTGGAATTTTCTTCAAAAAATTTATGAGTTTGTCTAGGAATTTCGGTTTGAGTTTTTTCTGCACAAAAGGAGAAAGACACCAAGCAAGTGCATGCATCCAAGCAATATAATAACGAATTGAGCATTAATAAACCTAGAAAATTATTTTCATTTTGGTTCCTTAAAGCTAAGGACTTGGTGCTCTCAAAGTAGTTGGCTCTTGGGATTTTTTCCTCGGAATTGTTCCCTCGGAGTTGTGACTCTTGGGATTCTTCCTCGGAATTTTTCCCTTAAGAGTTCTCTTGAGATCCTCGGAATTTTTCCCTTAAGAGTCGTCTCTTGAGATTTTTCCTCGGAATTTTTCCCTGAGTTATGACTCTCGGGATTCTTCCTCAGAATTTTGCAGGATGACCCATCCTCGGGAATTTGACTTTTTGGACTCTCGGAATTTTTCTTTGGAAAATTTCTCGGAGTTTGTCTAGGAGTTTAATTCTCGGACTCTCGAATTTTTTCTGGACAAAATGAGAACAAGTGAATGCATCCAAGCAATATATAATTGATAATTATAAATCCGAAAAGAAGGGTCGGTGAACCTGAGTTTAGGTTGGCGACCCGAGGTTGTTTTGCCGAAGGTCAGACTTGGCAAGACTTAGTGTCCGGCGAACCTGAAGTGGTGATCGGCACAGACTGAGGGGTTGGCCACTGTGAAATGTCTGAGCTTGCTAGGCTCGTTACCCGAGTTTTAGGACTCACATGCTGGAGATTGTGACCCCCCGTAATAACATTGCAAGCCCATTTGCTTGAGCCCGTAAATTTAATTTAGGACCGTTTCACCACTCATCTTAAGGTGAGTCAGCGGCCATTCGCGTGGATCGGCAAGCTTGAGGGGAGTCAGTCAGGTGCATCATGTCATGCAATAATGCTGATTCTATCTTACTCTCATTAACTTAGCTTGGCAGTATCTTTCAAGCAGACGATGGTATTGCTGGCGAGCCTCTGGAGACTGAACCATGGACATCACCCGTGAGATAGCTTCATCAATAGCCACATCCATTTTCTCCTTGTGACATAAGAATGTCGTCATCTTCAGACCGTCCGAGGCAGGCTTTGCAGTCTAGACAAAGCTTAGAAGCTTTGTGACTCGGCACACCTGGTAATTCAGCGGACTCTGGCCTTGGGTCTCTTTAGCCTCAGGCCTCGGGTCTCGGCTCTTTGCAGACTCAGGCTTCGGCTCTCTTCAGCCTTAGGCCTCGGGTCTCGGCTCTCTGCAGACTTAGGTCTCGGCTCTCTTCAACCTTAAGCCTCGGGTCTCAGCTTTCTACAGACTCAAGTCTCGGGTCTCGGCTGGTGAGACTCAGGTCTCGGCTCTCTTCAGCCTCAGGCCTCGGCTGGTGAGACTCAGGTCTCGGCTCTCTTCGGCCTCAGGCCTCGAATTTATTTAGACTCGGGCCCCAGATTTTTGCAGACTCGGGCCTCGAATTTCTTTAGACTCGGGCCTCGGGTTTCTGCAGACTCAGACCTCGGATTTCTGTAGACTTAGGCCTCGGGTCTCGGCTCTCTTCAGCCTCAAGCCTCGGCTGGTGAGACTCAGGTCTCGGCTCTCTTCGGCCTCAGGCCTTAAATTTATTCAGACTCGGGCCTCGGATTTCTGTAGACTCGGGCCTCGGATTTCTTCAGACTCAGGCCTCGGATTTCTACAGACTCAGGCCTCGGATTTTTTCCCGGGATGACCCATCCTCTCTTGCTTTGGGCAACGCTGCACTCAGGTGGGGCGGACATGAACCTGAGTCTAGTTCGCCAACATTAGACGCAAGGTCCGGTGATCCTCAAGACAACCCATTTAGATGGACCTGAGGCTCGGTGACTGAGGAAGGCTTGTTCATGGTGAGCCTGAGACCCGGTTGGTGCTTCGACAACAGGACTCAGTGACCCATTGTCCAAAGCAGGCTTGTTCATGGTGAGTCCGAGACCGGGTCGGCGCTTTGACGACAACTCAGTGACCCACTGTCTAAGGCAGGCTCATTCATGGTGAATCCAAGACTGGGTCGATGCTTCGAGGACTCAGTGACCCATTGTCCAAAGCAGGCTCGTTCATGGTGAGTCTGAGACCGGGTCAGCGCTTTAACGACAACTCGGTGACCCACTATCTAAGGCAGGCTCATTCATGGTGAATCCGAGACTGGGTCGACGCTGGCGTTTTCTGAGGCTAGGTTGCGTTGCGCGAGGCTTGCTCGTTCGCCGCTGGTCTACAGGAGAGGTCGCTGCTAGGCGTGAGAACCTGCATGGGTTATTCAGGAAAAGCTTTTTCTCCAAATGTTGTAGAAGACAACAAGAATAATGGCATAATTGTAAATTGTGAATTGCAAATTTACGATATAAAGATATACAAAATATCTTCTCCTAGTGCCTGGCACTATGTGGTTTTGTGTGTGAATGCGCACAAAATAAGAAGCAACTTAATTGTTTTTCTTTTCTTATGAGAAGACATACGTCAGACGCATTTCCTCAAAATAATAATGAGGGCTCGGTGACCCATAGTCCGAATAAGGCTCGGCGAACTCAGCAGGCAGGCTCGCCGAGTTTGGCAGTCTCGGCGGAGTTCGCTGGAGGACTCGCCAAGGGACTCGCTAGGCTCGCTGGAGAGCTTACTGCACTCGCCGGAGTCGGAATCCGGCAAACCTGGGTTGAGACTATAAAGTCCTCGGTGGGATCCATGGCTTGCTGGTTTTGCTTGTGGTGACCCTGCACGTCGTCCATGTGGAGTGACATGTAGATCGTCGGTCGTAGAGATGCAACCAGCAAGTGGGTGGACCTTCTTTGGACATTGCACAACTTTTTCGATTTCTTTCTCCCTGCAGAAACAGTAGAAAACGAAAAACAAGTATGCACCCCCCTTATCTCCGTAAAATTGAGGTGCGTTAGTTTCTGAAAGCAAAACATGGAAAAAGCCATTCAAATCGTGGGGTCACGCCTGTAAATGTTGGTTTACTAACCGCCTAGCTTTGCATGAAAGTGGGCACCAGTTAAGGAGAATTCTCCTCAAATTCAAAGTGTTGGTCAGGAGTAGCCATGCGCAATAGCATGACTTTTGCAAATATTAAAGCTAAACATGCCATCACGTGGGCCTATCTTGATAAGGTACCACGTATTATATATATTTTACCACATATTATTGTAACAAAGAGAAAAGCCAAGTAAAAAGTGAACTTATCTTTGATTATCGTCCGACCTAGGGAACTGAAAGCTTTCTTTTTGCCTACTTTTTGATTGCTACAGTGGAGATTGTCCCCCTACACATTCCGGTTGAGAAGTTGCATTTACCCCTCACTTTTACAGTATGAACCAACGTAGAAGTTGAGGTTGGACCCCAGAGTGGGGGCAAAAGTGTCAGCAAACGTCTTTCCTTAAAATAGGAAAATAAAAATTGCAGGACTGCCATTCAAAGCCCCGAGACGCATCTTCTCCTTCGCTTCTATACTTTTCTGTGGTAGATCAGGTGAATCTGATGTTGACGACGCAAATCGCTACAAAGGGGATCCGGGATCGATGAATGTAGGTCTACGCATATCCGTTGGATAACTGTAGATCTGGCGAAAACAAACTAGTGATGCAAATCGCCATGGGGTGGATCTATCTGTGATTATAGATCTGTGTCGATTTGATTTCGGCTGGTTGATGTATCGCCCAAACGCTTGATCACCACCATAACGGATTTTGATTTTGCAAGAACCTAGTCGGTTCCCACAGACGGCGCCAAACTGTTGAAGCATTTTTTGGATCTAACAATTTCCATTTGGTGTGATCTTCACGTTCTTCGAGGTGTCTCTAATCAATGACCTTCGGGCTCCTACAAAATAATAAGAGCGTCAAAGGAGTCTACGGGGAAGGCCCCGTAGACCCTCTGATGCTTAAGTTAGCAGTCGTATATAGGATCAAAAAGTAGCCGGAGCTAGCAATGTATTGAGAAATAATCATCGATCCCCCTTTTCCTCTGTCTTGAGTCTCTTTTATAGGGTTTTATCTCTATAACTGCTTCCTTAATCTTCTCCCTACAGATCATTAAAGAATCATTTGAAATAGTGGGGAGATAATGTGAGGTAGTTCAGATAACGTAAGACCTTATAAGATCATGTAGGACCTTATGAGATAATTAAGGGTTGTTGAGAGATAGTGGGACCCATAGTGGATTTTATCCCCAACAAAATGATTAATAATTAAGTAACTAATGTGTTTCTTATAATTTATATATTATAATCACAATTTACAGTAAGTAAAAACTTAACAATTTTTACTTCCTGCAAATTGTTACATAAGCAATTCCTCATATTACATTATGAGGAATTTAAGACTTAGAGTTTGAGCATTACCATTAGATTAAATTTAAATGATTAATAATTAAGTAAATAATATATTTCTTATAATTTATACATTATAATCACAATTTGTAGTAAGTAAAAAATTAACAGTTTGAATTTAAATCATATATATGTCATGAATCGTAATCATGAGATCATAAAATATAAGTATATAAAAATTAACATTGACCCATATAATCATACAATCATATAAGTATATAAATGTTTACATATAAGATACAATATATATTAATATTGACATTATATACTTGACTCGTGTTAAGCATTAACATTTTAATATATTAACTAAATAATACTATATGTAATATGATAATAGTGATTAGTGTGTGTGAGTGTGTGACATAAAGCATTTTACATTGTAATTTAAAAAATACTTAATCTAAAATAAGAAAAAAAAAATGCTTGATTGAAAAAAACATAATTTTTAAAATCGTAATTATTGAAATTGAAATAATAAACTGACCCTAAATAATACTACATAACACAATTTTTATTCCTAATTCCTAAATTTTATATTTTGAAATTTTTATTAAATTTAATCGTAGCCGTCCAATTTAATTGAATTTAATCTTGACCGTTGTATTTGATCTATCGCATACAAGTGTAAACCAATTTAAAAGAATTATATGGTGCTCCACATGACATAATAAGCTCATTAATCGAACGTTCTAAATTGAATAAGAAAGTCAAGATCCTAATAAACGGTGTAGATCATCTACTATGCTTGCATGGAACCGGTCTCACTATCAGACGCACACAGAGGATTAATTCCGTAATGCGTGCAAATTAGAGAACCCCAAATTTAACGTAAATCTATCATCTCTGATCTCTCCATTCTCTCGACTCTCCCCTCACGGTCTCCACCATCCTCCTCGCCTCCTATCTCTGTTGCCGCTCCCACCACTCCCCCAGTGCCCCCAACAGCAGCCACCACCACCACCGCAGCAACCACACACCTCGACGCCTGGCTGAAGCTGAACGGCTCGTGCCCTGTTTCCAAGAACTTGCCGCTGCCAACCCCGGTGTCCACGCCGCTCTCGGAGGTCGTTTCACTCTCGCAGTATGCCGCGGATCGGAGGCGGAGGAGGTGATAAGATTTGTGGGTTTTTCTTTTCTTTTTGGGTTTTTTCTTTTTTCTCCGTTTCTTCTTGGGTGGTGGGTGGTTTGGGGTTTTGCCGTTTGATGTGTTTGTTTGGTTGCCCAGAAAAATGTGTAAATATTTTTGGATAGATAGGTATTGGGGTTTCTGTTTTTTACTGAATTATGGTTTGTGTTTGATGAAATTAGAGCAGAAAAAGTATCTAACAGATGGGTGTTGGTCTTTCACATAATACTGAATTCTAGGATTGAATCATTTTTGCCAAATGCACATCCCAAAATTAATCGAGCTTGAGCTCAAGCTCGACCAAAATAGACGAGCTCGAGCTCGAACATGGTTCCAACCCTATCGCAACATTTCTAGGCTCATGTCGAGCTCGAGCCTGGCCTCAAAGTAAACGAGCGAGCCCGGACAAGCCAAGCTCGCCCAAGCTCGGCTCATTTACACAAATTACACATAAAAGAGAATCATAAACAGGATATGCACATATCAGGCAAGAACGGATAAAATTAAAGAAAGAAAATTAAGAAAAAAAAAAAACGAGTGACGCCCACAAACAGCATTCCTCTGACCTCCCTTTGTCATGAACTACAACACGATTCATATCTGAGTGGGAAAACTGCAATGAAATGGGGATTCTAATCAAAATGTTCTGCAACCCACAAAAGCCTCCTTGAGGGAGCTGGAGGTGCCAATCCTGGGATGTCCCTGATGTTTCTGTTACCGGGGTTCACAATCTGAAAATTTACACAGCAGATAAGTATGCAGGGTCAATGCCAGCATTGGTGTCCATAACAGTGTGTGGTTAGCCTAGAAGATTGTAAATTAACATGCACAGTATATATATCATTTTAAGAAAACTTCACTTATTTCTTTTAATCTTTTACAAGCTGTTTTAAAAGATTGTAAATTAACATGCATCATCATCATCATCATCATCACAGTATCCATGACACAAAGTTTTTCCATTTATTCTTTCAAGAGGGAGAAGAAGTACTTAATAGGATCAATCAAGCAACTCCCCATAAGAGTAAAGAGATCATGTTCATATATATGAATCCCTCATAATTCCAGAGGTGGGGGCAGTCTATTATATATAGTACTTACTGGTGCATGCATGGAGAAAGAAATTTCAAATATGTTAGTTAAAACCTAACTTATTTAAAACTAAACTCATTTTCAAATTTCAAATATGTTATTTGGTAGCCAAAACAAAGGAAAGAAGGCATAGAAAACATGAAGAGAACTAAGAACAAATTTGTATGGCACCTACTAAAACTGCCATACAACACTTGTGGATTGGTGCTGTACAAAGTTAGTGGCAAGATTGTTGACAATCATTTGTTGCAAGAGATTTTTTTTTGCCACTACTGTTCTTTCTTTGGGGTTCAGTGGGTGATAACTGAGACATATTTTTTTAATAGTGTTGAAAATGCACGGTTGATCAGCATAGAATTAGTTCGATTATGGATGACTGTTCCTCTTTTTCTTATTGGACAATTTAGAGTGCTGTGAATAGCCTGACTTATTGCATTATCTCAAAATATTTTTAAGTTTATGTCTGTTAGGTCTTTCGTGTGATTGATGATTGCTATAGGTGGTATCCCATCTTCCTCTTTCTTGGAATTTTGGGATCTCTTAAACATTATATTGTAACTTTTAGAGCATTTGTATTATTTCCTGTGTACTGTAGTTCTTCCTCTTCCTTTGTTTTTTCCTCCCCTTTTTTTTTTCCCAATAAATTGTGTTATCTAGAAACACAACCCAGGCAGAAATTGTTTAGCATATCCACAAATTCCTGAACAGCAGAAAAAATTTAGAAACACAACCCAGCGATAAGCAATCTAAAATATTTATCCTCTTTGATTTTCAGCAATCTAAAATAAAAACCCTCCTCATCCATGGTTCAAACAAAACCAGAAGAGGATGATCATCAAACGATTCCTACAGATAAGAAGGGAGTTGTTAACATAAAGATAAAGAAGATAGAAGATAGAAGATAAAAAGTGCAATTCAAATGTATAGATAAATTAGATAAATGATTGTGTAATTGCATGTATAGCAGATAGATTTGTTGATAAGATTTTTGTAACCAATACTTCTATAAATGAATAAATAGCAAGCAACCTGATTGAGGTGTGGAAGCCAAAACAATTATTATAGATTTATTTGTCTCCTTACTCGGCTCTTTTTATTTTATTTTATTTTATTTTTTATTTTTTTTATTTCATTTTATTTGTTATTGGGGAAGTGGTGGAATTTATCTTACACGTGATGTTTCTAATATATTGCAGGTCCTGTTGGTAGTTACTTGGGCTGACGTAAATAATGGTTTGTAGATTGTCCACCAGGTTGTTGAATATATGTATAGCTTCATTTTGTAAAGCGCAGCAATTGGAAAAAGCTGAGGCAGTTATCATTGACGGTATAAGATTAGGGGTACTTCCGGATGTGGTAACTTACAATACACTGATTGATGCGCATTGTTATTTTTTCGGCACTGATGCAGCCCATTCAATACTTTATAGAATGAGAGAAGCTGGAATAAGTCCAAATGTTGTTACATACAATTCTTTGCTGGCTGGTGCCGCCAGGACTTGCTTATTATCACGATGTTTGGATCTGTTTGAAGAAATGCTTCAAGCAGGTATACATCCTGATGTGTGGAGTTACAACACTTTGATGCATTGCTTCTTTAAATTGGGAAAACCGGATGAAGCTTATAGGGTTTTTCGGGATATTATACTTAGCAATCTTTCTCCTGATCCAAGTACATTTAACATAATGATCAACGGACTTTGTAAAAATGGATTTACAGATAATGCCCTTGGGTTATTTAGGAATTTACAACGTCATGGGCTTGTTCCCGAATTAGTGACTTATAATATTCTAATTAATGGGCTTTGCAAGGCAGGTAGATTAGGGGCCGCAAGGAGGATCCTCAAGGAGCTTGGGGAATCTGGTCATCAACCAAATGCCATAACCTACACTACAGTTATGAAATGCTGCTTTAGATCTAGGCAGTTTGAACAAGGGCTTGATATCTTGTCAGAGATGAAGAGTAGAGGCTATACATTTGATGGCTTTGCATACTGCACTAGCATTGGTGCTTTAGTTAAGACGGGAAAGAGAAAAGAGGCAAATGATTACATGGAGCAGATGGTCAGGAATGGAATTGAGCTTGATTTAGTGTCTTATAACACCCTAATTAATCTATATTGTAAAGAAGGTAATTTGGAAGCTGCTTTTAACTTGTTGGATGAGATAGAGAACGGAGGTTTGAAATGCGACAAGTATACCCACACAATTATAATTGATGGATTGTGCAAGGCTGGGAATATTGAAGGCGCTCAACGACATTTGAATTATATGAATACCATGGGCTTTGATTCAAACTTGGTTGCCTTCAACTGCATGATTGATGGATTGTGTAAAGCTGGTCAGACTGATCATGCAATGAAATTGTTTGAATCTATGGAGGTTAAGGATTCGTTTACCTACACCTCCTTGGTGCACAACCTTTGTAGGGAAAGGAGGTTCCGTTGTGCATCCAAGCTTTTGCTTTCTTGCTTAAAAGGTGGCATGAAAATACTCAGGTCAACCCAACATGCTGTTCTCGATGGTCTCCGCTGTTCTGGGTTTACAAGTGAAGCAAGGAAGCTTCGATCAAAAATTCGATTGGGTCGTCTATTGCACTGATGATTTTCATATAGTTTTTCAACTGCTATCCTATTTGGATCATGATCTTAGCAAACACCGTGTAAATGCCATTGTTTTAAATGTTGGTTGTTTTGAACTAATAAGCCTTTTACTGAGAAATAGATTACTATACTGAATCTGGGTTAGTGGACAGTGACAAAGTACATTTTACTGTACCTGCATTGCATACCTTACATTCTCTGTGGCAATGCATGTGAGTAGAAGACTGCTAAAATAACCTTGGCTTCAAGGAAAAGTAGGCACACATCTAGGAGGCTTATTATAAGCTTAGCGGTCATGACAGTTGCTTAAAGTTGATGGACTCAGAGGTGAATATCTTTTCCTATTCAATGATGGCTCATAGACTTCCTTAGAGTGATCTACTGAATATGTGCCCTTGAGATGTTATTTGATGTGTCTATCTTCTTCAGTGTTTTGCAAAACAACCTTCTGTTATAATGCAGGAAATTTTCTTATTTGTGTTATTTCTGGCAGGAAGATCATTGACATTGTTTGGACTCAGTGTGGATGGACCTGAGGCTCTCCATGTCCTTCGCTGACTGGAGTTGGTGTATTAGGGGTGATTTTCATGTGAGTAATGTTTGACAAATAATTTTTTATGAAATTTGACTTTAATAATATTCATGTTATGGCCAAATAGGTGGGTCCTAGATAAATCAGCTTATATTGTTTAAAGGGTTTTTGATTGCATAAATTTACAAGCCAATTGTGCAGTCTTTTTAGAAAATATGAGATCTATGCACTTGTATCCATGTTTCTTAAAAATAGTCAAGAAAGTCTCATTGCTTCTTCATCAGGTATTTGTTGTCTAGGTTTTACTCTTTTACTGGAATTATCTTTTGACAACATTGAAGGTGATGAAGGAGAGGTTCAAATTTGTGTTCTAGTAATTTAAGATATTTTCCAAAGTTTCCAGAAAGTGTGATTTTTCTTTTCTTCTGTCTGCATTGTCTTAAGTACTTGACAGTTTGGGATGATCGATTGACAAAGATTTCAAATGTAATGGTGGAGAGCTACTGATTTTAAATTTGTGTTCTTGTCTTTGTAAGAGCTTTTCTGGCTCAAGTAGGTTAAGGTGGACCAGCATGTTTACATATGATATTTTACTTATGCAACGAATATGCTCATAAGTTGCATCGACATTCTACTTGATACATGAATTCAGGGTGTCAGCTATTGCAGTCTTTTTTCTTCAGTTATCCTTTAATTAGTGGACATGCGGAGAAGCACTAATGGCAATTATTCCAAAGTATGTCCTTGTGAATCATCCATGGAATTGTTGTGGTAGATAAGCTTGAAAATTGATTCTCTGATTTTGTCCTCATGGTGCTAGTAGATTGACACTAAAATGGTATTGGGCAAGTGCAACCACCTGTTTCATATCTAAGCCTGCAAATATTGTCCAATGGAAGGAAATGAAAGATATAACTGTTTTGACGCTACTATAAATGTGTTGAGCAAGTGCTTTGCTGAAATGAAGCAAACCAAAAAATTTATAAATAAGACATTGATGCAGCTGATTTAGATATGCATCCTGAAGGCATCTGCTTTTATGTCTTGATTGATTTGACACTTTGAAATAGTCTAAGTGAGAGCTTTGTGGAGATGTTGAGTGTTTGGTTTAGATTCTCTTTTTTTCTACTACTGTTTTGCAGTGGCATTATTTAAGGGTAATTCATGAACTTGAAAGTTCATATGAAGGTGCACACTGTCATGTCTAGGAATTTTCAGAATGCTTTTTATTAGATTGTGTATTTTAAGTAATCCAACGGCAAATTTTATTGTTCACTGTAAATTTTTTGGGTGTTGAAGACAATTGAATCATAGATCTGTGTATATAATGTATATTTACTAAAGTATTCTGCAATTAGCCTTGCTTCCAACTTTGATGGGCTAATATTTTATTCTTCTTCTCTCTTTCTTTTTCCTTTATTTGATTTGATTTTATTTTTCGTTTAATGTTCCATGCAATCGAGGTTTGCTATAATTAGTCCCCTCGCTGTCAATTTATCATGACCTTCTTTCTTTGGAATTTCCTAAAGAAAATTTCTAGACAATTTTTCTAAATTTCTCTGCTTGTAAGTATCAAATTATGGCTGATTAAATTGAGAGTTGTGAAATAAAATATATTTTTGCTATGATAAGAACTTTCAGCTTAATTTCTTCCAAGAGGTAGGATAAACAATCCAGTTATTTCTTTCTATTGGGATCTCTATAGATGCCAATTGATACATTTCATTTGGTAATGTAGATTGTTGTTCTTTACAAGTTAAATAACCCACTAGTTGGCACTGTGATTATTTTATTTTTATTTATTATTATTATTATTATTATTATTTTTCTATTTATTCAGGTTGATATCACATTGACCTTTCTATATAGTGTTTTAGCAATTCTCATATCAAGAAAATTGCACTGATGATGTTATATATCAATATGGTCTTGCAATTTGGATATTTCGTTTTATTGTTGAAAACTATATCATACCGCATGACATTTAGTGTTTGTTCTGATTAATTTTTCACTCCTTTGTGGAAGGAAATATGATTTTACTCTTCCTCAACTATAACTGGATTGTCAATTTTGATTTCTTCTTTGATCTACAGGATCTTTTGGCTGTTTAATTGTTGGCCACCCCCCTATACATACAATGCTCCCTTATGAAATGACCAAATGCTTCTGCAAGAACTAAAGCAAAAAAGAACATATGACTTTTTTTTATAAGTTATCAGAAGGAACATGTAACTTGCGTAGGATTGATGACCTCCTTTCTTAGATAAGAACTTGGCTTTAATTGTCTATTGGTTTAATTTGAAGGTCCATTATGTGATTGTATAAGCACTCAAACAATGAAATTCTTTACATAAGCCTCATTCAACTCTGTTGGATTCGTCCCTTTATCAGAGTTATGCAAATCCACTATGAATTGAAGCCCTTGAAACAACTCTTAACTAAGACCAATTACTTTGTTTTTAGGCTTAATTAAATTCTCTTGAATTGCATGTGTAGTGGTATGTTCTCAGAATGCCTTAAGGTTGCCAATGGACAACATCAGCAGGCTTAGTGGACCAAGGAACCAATGGTTGTCAGTGGGATGCATAATAAGAACTACTGTGTGACCTGACACAAAGACTAGTGACAACAAATGATATTTGTTTGTTTATATTAACACAGATTTTTTGTCTTGTGTAATATGAGACAATACTTGGGTGATATTGGTGGAAACCGATGTGAGAGAATTAATGGTTGTCCCTGCCATTGTATATCAATGATGCTGTTTGGGATTAGACATGGAGACATGTCACTTCTTTTTACTTTCTTTTCCCCTTCATTTAAGGTGGCGTTGGGTGTGAGCTGCTTGCTTTCTTGGCTTGCAACTGATTCATGGGAGTTAGTTGTCAACCCCAAATCATTTGCAATTCCAGCTAGCTCTCTGGTTATCCCAAATAAATTTATATTGCCTCTTGATGCTGCCAGTATAATTACATAAATTATTTTACGGTTGGCATGAACAAATTGTCTCACATTGGACTCAGAATTATCGGTTTATTGCAGGTCTTGTTGCGGAAGAGGGATTGCATATTTGATGCCGATAGAATGTGGCGCCATGAAGAAGATTAGATGCATTTTTTGAGTGACATCTTTGGAAGTAGCTTTGGAAGCATTATGATGTCTTTGCTAGCACCCAAAGAAGAATGGCTTAGATGCATTGGTAAGAAGGTGAATGGTGGCCATTATCTCTAGAGTGTGTATTGTTGTTACCTAAAATGAATAAAATGAGCCACCCAATGCGTCCATGCCTTAGCCAGCACAGGATGAGTATTCTATGATACAAAACCAAGTTATTGTTTTAAGTCAGAAATAAAGATTGGAGGAAGATGAGGGCTTCATCTGGTTCTGATAGAATTTGCTCAGGAGTTTTTTCACATAAGGCAAGAAAAAGAAGATATTTAGTTTCATTGGAAATGTGATTATGACTTGTGGATGAAAATGAAGTTCAGTGAGTTGCAGATTTTGCTACTTTAACCTTCCATTTGGACTAAGCAATTCATTGTTAGGAAATGAATTGACAATTTAATTCGTTAATGAAATGTATTGAACTGGTTTTGCTGTTGTATTAATTTGTTCGGAGTGGACATGAAATAAAATTGAATTCTCTTGATTTGTGTAAATGCATATGGATGTTCCTTTTTTTGGGAAATTTGTAAAATGTGTTGGAAATTGGTAGAGAATTCACATGAATTCTAATTCTATTCTTGTAGATTGGTTGGGGTTTCAAATATATAAATTGAATTGTAAGTTCGTTTTTGTGTCAAACACATGAATTGGGCTGAATGAGCTTGCTCCAATTGAATTTTGTTTTGGTCAATTCATGGGTTGCCAAACAGTTTGCAAGTGATTCCTGATTTGGGTAATTTCTGTTTGGAAATGTTTTCTGTTTTTGTTTTTGAAAATTTGAAAACGAAAGTAGAAAAACAATTTCAAGGTGAAAATAAAAAATCTCATCATCTCATGAGATTTATTATTTTTATTTTGAGAAGTGTGTCACAAACTCATGAGATTGTGACAAATCATTTAGAAATCAACTTTTGAAACAAAAATTTGGAATGTTAGCATTTATCATAAAAGATATAATTATGTCCTTATTAAAAAAAAAATTAAAAAAATAAAATAAAATAAAATAAAAGATACTGGGGCCATGGCCCCATAATATATAAAAGTGGCCCTTATCTTAGGGCCCTTAGTTAGATTTAGATTTAAAATTTTCAAAGTTTGGGTCTTACATTTATAAAATTAAAAACTTGTCACCTTGACATATTTTCCAAAATTTTAAGCATAACTTACGCTTGTTTTGCTTTACTTTTAGAATACTAGTCAGAAGGCACGTGCTTCATTCCTTGTGTTTTTTTATCCCTGTGATATTTAGTGTTGTGAAGTGATTATAGTTAACTAAGACTATAGTATTAGGTAATTGAGTAGGTACATGTGTAAAAAATAAACTGTACATATAGGTTCTCATGCCAAAAGAGAGCATAGTTTTTGGTTTATAGTGTCTGTCATAGGAAGACAAACAAACACACTCTAGAGTAAAAATATACTCGTTTGTTTTCATTTTGTGCCATTACTTCATAGCAAAAGTTTTTTAAAAAACACAAAGAAAAAAAAAGAAAAAGTTGTTGAGCTTTGATTTGTTAGATTGTGGAAGCTCATTCATCTTCATTTGGGAGTTGTTGAAGAGCAATGATATTGAATCGATAGCATGGTCCTCCACGTGCATCAAGTACTTTAGCTCGAAGTAAGATCATGAATTCTAGCTAAGAAGAAAGCATTGCAATGCTTTCAATATTTGTGATACCATCCTATTTTCAAAAAAAAAAAAAAAAAAAAGGAAAACAAAGAAAAAGAAATATGATTTTATTCTTTTTAGCTAAATATGTGAAGGGAAAACAAAAGAAAAAAAGATTCAGATATACTTGCACGTAGATAGATTTAAACTTGTATAATTGAACAATGTTGTATTGCAGTAGAGCAATCAAACTTATGTTAGTTATGTATGCATTTATGTATGTTATTTATGAAGTTGTATATAGTGTTATGATTTTTTTTTTTTTTCAGTCTTCAGTCTTTATGTTTTTCAAATTTCATATTAGATAAAAAGATCTAGGTTTTTAATAGTTTGTGGTTCAATTGAAAGATGATTAGTTTTTTAATCCATCTAATCATAGTAGGTTATAGGACTGTATGTAGAACTAAGTTATAGGTTTCTATATCACATAGTTATTTTTATTTTTATTATTATTATTATTATTAAATGGATAATTTTGAACTAGGGTTTAGTTGTCCATGTTTTTTTAGCAATGAAGGTAAATATAGAGAAGAAAAGCAAACAAATGAAGAGAAAAATGATAGGAAATTAAAGTGCATGTAGCATCCTTGATGAGGAAAGAAAAAGCCAAAAAAAAAAAAAAAAAAAAGTTAAAAATATAATTTTTATCTAAACGGAGCCCAAGAATCTTGTTCTTTTGATTTACCTGTATTTCGTAAGCATTCAAAGGAGAATAAAACTAAACTTTTTCTTTGTTACAACAAAAGTGATCTTTATCCAAATCTTATCTTGTTTATATTGTAGCTCGATCACACGGAAGTACAAGTTAAGGAAATTGAATAAAAGAAAAACGTATTGGAATCAACATTAATTGCAGATCAAATAAGTAAACATATGCATCTTTTATTTTAGAATAGACTTAGAATTGTTTCTGTTAGAGCAATTTGCTGTTTAACTGTTTTCGACACTGTGTGGACTGCATATTTTTTGATGCCTTCTAGATTTGCAATACGTTGTTGTGCTCTTCAAATAGCTACAAAAATCTGCCGGCGTCTATGCCGGGGAAACTCTGTGTAGTGATCCAAATAATTAATTAAACTTAGGTAACTTAGTTAGAGAGTTAGTTTGGGTTTTTGTGTCACTAGGAACAATTGGGAGGGCATTTTGAAATTTTTTGACTTTCTGACTGTACGTACGCATGGGGGACCACACAGATGTACACTTGCAAATAGTACACAAGTGTGCATGTGGGGGACTAGCTATACGTATGCTGATGTTCGGGTTGACTATTGGTTAATGCACGTACGTATGATGCAGCCTTTGATCCACTGGGTAAATAGTACGCAGATGTAAGTCCTTATAGTACCATACGTACGTTACTTTTCAGAACAGCCCTACAACGCTCACAGCTTTTCCCACCTATAAATACCCCACCCCCACACGCCCATTACTCCCCATTTTAGCCCACCCTCTAGAACCCTTGTATGAGTGTCTTTGTGAGTTTTGTTAGACTTGGAGAAGGAGAGGTGATTTTTGGAGGTTTTGCTTCAAGGAGGTAATCTTCTAAGCCTATTTTGTTCCTTAGTTGTTATGTTGTTTAAGTGCTTTTCATAATCAGTTTAGTTGGTAGTTTTAAGCTTCTAGCTATGTTGTTTCCCTTTAATCTTTATTTAAGTTGGTTTAGCATTTCATCTTTGTTGAACGGATTTTCTTACGCATGGAGACATTATTTTGAGATAGGAAGTCCTAGAAACCCTTTGGGTAGCTTGCTTTAGAACCAGCTTGGGAGGATACGAGGATGTTTGGAACAAATGAGGTTCTACTTGAACCTTCTGGGTAGACGTACGGCCAAGAGCCTGGACATAGAGTCAGAAGCGTTCCAAGGAACGCCAATTTGGCCAATTGTCTGATAGCCTCTGTTTTCGTGTTCTAGGTTCATTTTAGTTAGACTTAGGATTAATGATAGGTTTTTCACATATTTGGAGAACTCGAATCTTTTGGAGGGATACTCGTAGAACTTGTTTGACCCAGGTGAGTTTTAACTCACATAGCGCTCGCCATTTATTTCCATATTGCACAACTACTTTGTGTACCAAAACATGCATATTTACAACTCTTATGATATACACTTTGCTACACTATGAACTCTATCATTTGCGAAAATATGCTACTTAACAAGATAATGGCATTGAGACTTATAAAGGCATGCATGTAAAATACAGACAAAATTAATTGCATCGTATGATATGATACACCGGCACGTGTGGGATAACGGTCATGGGCTTACTATATATGTTAACTTTATAGTCAAATGTATCTGTTTCATGGGCCTTGGATCCAATAGTTGTTTCATGATCAACTCAGCCTTAACGGGCAGTCACTACAGGACGTACATCATTAGTAGCATAGGCCACCCGAGGTTGGATTCGATCGGGCTGCTAGTGTTATGGACGGTAGCGTACAATGGTCGGAGCACCGACATTGTGTTACAGGTCCCTCAGGATAGTGCCAACCCTATTGAGAATAGGTAATATCTCGGGTAGACCATACTATTGAACTATCACTGTTACTCATGTATTATATCTATATTGCATCCATAGATAGCTGTCATACCTAAACTATTGCATTCTTTATCAAACGAAGTTCATCATTAAATAGCAGGGGTATTGTGTGCATTATTACTCACTAAGTCTTTAAAGACTTACCCCTTTATTTTTTCCCCCTCCATTATGTATAATTGCGTGGTTTAGCTAGCATAGAGGTAGATGCCTTCGGACTGGATCATGGTGGTTGCTTAGGACCTGATCGAGGTCATTTTTGAAGATATGGACGCGGTTTGGCTGAAGTCCATGTGGGACGATGGAGGAACTATCCGGGCAGAGATGGTAGAGATAGTAATCATGTTAGCATTACTCAAGATTAGGCGCTGATTTTGTTATCTTATTTCCAGACGGTTATATTTTTGTTTGTAATATGTATTTTGATGACGGGTCCGTTGACCAATATATTTGATGATCTATTCATGTTATGATGACTTATCTTTAACTCTTATGATTATACTTGGGGTATTTAGTTAATGCTTTGTATTTCTGTATTTTAAAAGTCTTCCGTTGTATTCTCTTGTTTATGAGGGATTAAGATCCCTGAGTCTTGTCCTGCGAGGGATGTAGGTTGGGAGGCAAACCATGTAATCACTTACCAGTTAATTGATTTTCACAAGGCGTTACACTTCGATGCCTAAGTCAGTTTTTGGGAAAAATATTATGCTTCGGCGCACAATAATTCAATATGCTCAATGGGGACTAATTGAGCACTAATCCGTAATTTCTAGTATAATAGAATGTAGAATGTGTCTTTGTATCTTGTGTAGGAGCTTGAGAATAATTATCTAAACTCCCAAGTACACCTAGATGGGGGGTGAATAGGTGTATATCACAAATAATGCATAATTAAAAATTAACACATGCAATAGTTGAGCACCAAAAATACGTGAAGCAGTAAAGCATATGGACACATATATTTTTGGTTACGAAGTAGAAACTTGAAGAACCTCTTCGAGGAAAAACCACTTCGGAGCAGTGGGCCCATGAAATCGTTTACTATAAAAGGAGGAGGAAATACAAGTTTCTCACACTTACAAAACCTTTGTAGTTGACACGAACTTGTCTAGACAAGTGACCCTCCTTGCTCGGCTACCGTGGTAGTCTCCCCAGAACATTTGGTACTCCTCCTATTGACTTCCCTTGCCAGAACCTCTGACAAGCTGCAAGTTACCTTGACTATTTACAAACACAAGTTACTGAAATGAATTTATAGCACAACTCTAGGAGAGTATAGAGACTAAGCACACAACATAAAACCTCTCCTAGCACACAAGGAAAAACTCACTCAAAGCACTAGGATTTTTCTCTCAATTTCGTGCTTCTGCCCTCTATTTTCCTTCATCAAAATGATCAGCATGAGTGCTCTATTTATAGGTAGAAATGAGATGCCTTTTTCAGCCGCATTTAATGTCTTTTTTGACTGGCCGTCCAGATGGATTCCTGTCGTGTGCTAAAGGTGGTGACATGTGGAAAGCATCTCGGGAATACTACAAGAATTAAATGTACGGTGCTTACTTTTTGACTACTGGCCGTCTAGATGGGATTGACTGGCGTCCAGACGTGCTAACATTTAATGCACCGACTCGCGTGTTTCCCGGAAGCACTAAATCAGTCAGCCAAATTTTCAACGTGCTTTAACCTTAGTTCGTTCGAACAGGGAAAGTGTCCCTCCAGATGGGCCAACATTTATGGCCACCTACTTCCGTGTTTTATGTAGCATTAAATTGGCCAGCCAAATTTTCAACACGCTTTGACCTTAGTCCGTTTGGATAGGGAAAGTGTCCGTCTAGATGGGCTACCATTTATGGCCACCTACTTCCGTGTTTTATGTAGCATTAAAGTTGTCGGCCATTTCCAACTGTCATCAAACCTTCCTCCTTTCGGATGAGGCTTCGAATGCGACTAGGTTAAATCCCCTGATGACACATGGCAACCCTAGCTAGGGTTTAGGAATGCTTAGACCTCCGAAAAGTCTTCCTTGCCACCTCCGTGCGGACGGCTAGCGAATGGAGCTCTCTGGAATTTGTATGGGAGCTTTCTGGACTTAGAAAAATTTATGCATCAGTCTAGATGGCTTGTGAATGGCTTTGATGTGATATTTTTGTGACCAAAAATATCAATTATAAAAATAACCACTCGCAATAGGACGAATCTTTGTAGGATATGGCTATAGAGAGGGTGTCGAACCTCAAGGACTACAGGGGTTTTATTATCAAAATTCAAAAGATTAAAATTAACTTAATTCAAAAGAGAATTGATTTGATTTTATTTGAAACTAAAGTGCATGAAAATAAAAGATATTTAAAATAAGAGAGAGTGTAGGGTATTGACTTCACCTCTATCCGCACAACAATGGCTAATCATAATTAATCCCAGAAATTCATTCTATGCATGCTATAAATAAACAAGAAACTACCTTATTAAAGAATAAGCATAATCTATCTTCGGTTGGTACGTATCATCCGCCTAACCACTAAGATGCGGTACGACCCGTCTTCCCTAGGTATAAATTATCAAATTCTTTAACAGGATACATACAATCAATGAATAAGTGTAACCCATCTTCGGTTGGCACGGACTGTCTACCTAAATTACACTAAACTAGGGTGTAGTACAATCCGTCTTCCCTAGGCATGTCCTATCATCAAATCCTGTTGATCATATGTCAATTAAACTCATTGTATAACCATCATCCTCATAATCACAGAAAACAAGAATGATTTGAGATCAATAAAAGTAAAATACTTTCTAAGACAAGAGAAGAATTTCACAAATATTGATTTTGGAATTTAAGAACAATTGCCTTTAATAATTAAGAACATAATCAAAAGGTAGCAATTCTCAGAGTTATACAATCAACATGCATAAATTGAAAATCTAGAAATTAAATACAATCAAACTATTGTGCTTGGATAGGGTTACATCAACAACCCAAGAAGGGATTTAGCCGCTTATGATCTTCTAAGCTCCAAAGACAATTTTCTGATTTCTAGCTCTAGGAAGTGGTGTGTGTTTTCTTAATGCTTAGAGGCCTATTTATAGGGCTTAGGAGAGTCCTAGAAGGACTAGTAATCCTAGAAATTTTGGAGATTTAAGTCCAAGTCCAATTAGGATAAAGAAAACCTAAGTCCAAATCAGAATAGGATTCGCCCAGAATTGCGTTCCTATCTTGCGGGGCGATTTTGGCAATACGGCACTCCGAATTAGAAAAATTCTATTTCACAATGATTTGTAGAAATTTGAGTTAGCTTTCTAGTGCCGCTTGAATCACCTCAATTGGATATTTGAACCTAAAGTTATAGCCAAAATACCGATACATATGCAGAATCCAAATTTGAATCCAATCCGATTTTGACTCCAATTTAAGAAATTCCTAATTAATCCCTTCCTTTATTTGATTAAACTTAACCACAACATATAAGTCCTCTGTTATGATTGGCTACGCTTAATCATCTCAAAGTGTACTTTGAAGCCGAAAATCAATGGAATTAATTGCATCTTTATTTATAACCTGGAAACACAAAAACAAAACAAAATCAAACAAATAACAACGCTAAGGAATTAACATATGCAAATTAAGGGGCTTGAATGTGCAACATTCGGCGCTTATCAAGCTTCCGAACGAAGCTCTTGGGTTTTTGTACTGGAGACCTTCACCCTGCAGCACATCTGAGCGGCCTTCTCCTGTAGCTGTTGCAAACTGCTCCTGAAGATGCCAATTTACATGTAGGATGCAATTACAATGTTTTGATCACCAAAATAAGTCAATTACATATTTGACAAAAATATCTAACAAACTCCCCCTTTGGCATTTTAGTGATACAAAATAAAATATTGCCAAAATTCAAACTCAATATTTACAATTAACATAAACTTCCCACAAAGATGCCCAAGGAAGAAGCCACACAAGGCCGCTCCCCCTTTGCCAATAGTACTCCCCCTTAATCAATACTACTCCCCCTTTTTTTTTTTATCACAAATGGTCAAAGGGACTGTAAAAATCATTTTCCATTTTAGAGAAATCCCATTGACCTTGCTGCTTGATATAGTCCATGTCCATCACCTGTTTTGATAGTGCATCAAATTTCTCAAGAACTACAGTCATGGTATGAGGAGGAATGAGGCTTGAACAACTCATTGTAAGGTATGATGGACTGTGAACGTTGGAAGACTTAGCCATGGTACCTACACACTTGACTCCAAATTAGTATACAACCAACACATGATATGGAGTAAGTATAATGATGAAATAGCCAAGACAGGTGAACAATGATTCATGGCTAGATAAAATATTATCACAAGGCAATGCCTTAAGCCTAATTACATCAAGCCATAAACACTCGAAGAGAAAAATAAGAGAGTTTGACCATCAACACATCATTGAGACATTTCATCGAACTTGTGATGCTTGTTGAGGTTAAGCATGACAAAAGTGTTCAATGAGGATCATGCTTGTATCCCTCACAATCAAAGCCTAAACCACAATTATAACACACTTGAGCAATTTAAGTAAAGAGTTAAAGTAAATGACTCAAGAATGTCATTTAGGCAAATTATCAAACATGTGGTGTGCATGAAATTTAGACATGTGAAAAGTCACACAATATGTGACATCCTATAAATTTTATAGATTAAAATAAAATTATAAAGCATTTTGTTTATATATATGAGGACTCTTTTAGTTAGGAGAATATTAGTGGGGTTGTTAGCCTATTAAATATTTGGGAGCTTTTAGATTTATTACTAAATAATAATAATAATAATTTAAATAAAAAAAAAAAAAAAAGAAGAGGCGTAGCCTCCAAACCATCAACGTGTCCTACCCTTTTTGAAGGTGCCATATGTTTTCATGCAAGCCTCCGCGTAAGGAGCATGTGTCCTCTTGCATGCTTCCTTCCATAGCCTTTTTACACATGTCAATAAGCTTAGTTTATTTCTTATTTTATATCTTTCTCAGCTCTCCTTCCTCCACTATATATATACCCAAGGTCTTCTCCTCCCTTCACGACCTCAGTAGCAGGTATTTTCAGTTTCTCTTTTAGCAACTCCCATTCTAGCATAGTAGTGGTAAGTCCCCTTCTCTATTATTATTTATTTTTTTTCTTGAAAGAAATTTAGGATAAGTTAGTATTTGCTTTTTATGGGTATTTTAGGATTCTTGTATGAGTGGTTATTTATGGAGTTTGACTTTTATTATTGAAATGTTAGTTTGTAGATTTTATAGAGATTATATATATATTGTTCAGACAAATTTTTGTGATTAAATATTATACATCCATGATAATGATAATAGCAATAGTAAATTTTTATGTGTAAGACTTATTGGATAAATGATTAGCACCTCACACATATATATATATAAAAATACATATAGTCATGTTGTTTTGTGTGTGTATATATATATATATATAGCACTTTTTTGTATATATATATTTACACGTACACAGTATTTTTGGAGGGGGGGGCGGAGGAAGTGGATATTATAAAGACTATTTATATATAACTAATACATATCAACAACAAGGAGATATTATTCTTACAAAGGCAGTACGAAAATTTCAAACCAAAAACAAAACCCAACCTTGAAAACTTAGGTTTCAAATCTTCTAGAAAATGTGACATGAGATACCTTAGAGGTAATGAGGTTGGATTATGCTCGAAATTTGAAGAAATAAACCACTAGAATTGAACACCCAAAAGATTTGGGGAAGAAGTGGTTCATGCGGCACGAGAGAGATAGAGGAGCTACTGTTGCGGAGGAGAAAAATGGGGTTCTCAGGTTACATACTTGGGCAGGTGCCATCTGGATGGTCACTTTGCACCGTTCGGACGGTGAGCCAAAAACAAAAGGTTTCTCTCCCTCACTCCAATCTCTCGCTTTGTTTTAACAAGGTGATCATTTATAAAGACATGATACATTCAATTAATGATCAAGAAATGCTAATAAAAATAACTTCTTGTTGAATGAGCCGAAAATACCTGAAGCATGCAAGAGTATCAAAAGATACTCTTTTCAATGTGTGACTATCTTTATTCAATACTCGTTAAAACATTCTCAAAACACAAAATAATATCAATAAATATTAATTTTAAAACAATAATCATGGAAATAAATTCCATGATCAAAGTGCTAAATATTAAGCACATCAAAATAAAAAATAAAAAATAAAAAAATTTCTTCCTGTTCTTTTATAGAGTCCATCAGCATGTGTGATTGGGTAGAAGTAATTTTGTCCTCTTGTTGGGCTTTAGCCAACACCTCCTGCGCATCTGAGCTAGAAAAAAAAATAATCTCTTCTCTCTCACATTTCGCAAGTTGCAGGCACCAGTGTTTCAGAATTTGGCTCTTCCCTTTAATCGCAGGCTGCAAGCCCCTCGGTTGCCCTTCCCAATTTGGTCTTTAGTGATAGCAGCATCACTTCCCATCTGGCTCACGGTTTGCTGCATGATCCACAATCTGGTTGGTTTCTTTATTTTCTTTGTTTGTTTCTCTTTTTATTAGCACTTGTCGAGTTCATCTTCATTAGGAGATTTCCTTTGGAGAAATGATAAAAACCGTGCATTTCCTTTACTGCAATCGCATGTATTCTAGGTACTTATTGCCTTGTATTGGGAAAATGGCATAACACAATGCTTATTTCTTTCTCCTCTCTCATCTTTTTATTTTTTTTTTATTGGAGATTGTGTTCAAATTTTGTAAAATGTTGAGAGTAAGTAGGACTTATATTTTATAAAGAAATAATATTTAATTAATATAGTAAAAAAAATAAAGGATGCTATTGTGGATGCCATAAATATGACGTTATCATATTTACATAGTCAACTAAGTGAGTCTTCTGCTTTCGTAGTATAAAAGGTGTTGGTTTATTGAAAGACAATATATGTAAAGATGATCATTTACAAGAGTCCAAAGACCAAGTGATAATAAGTTAAATATGCACAATTATTTTAGTTAAAATAAGCACTAATTCTTGCATTTTTATAGTTAAGTTAGGAATATTTTCTAATTATTAGTCTTGAACTTAAATGCTATATATATATATAGAGAGAGAGAGAGAGAGAGAGAGAGAGAATTTATAGCAATAAAAATTGTCCTCTACCTTGGGCTTAACGTGAAAGTCAAAAGAGAATTGGGTCTTTGTTTTCTACAAGAGAAATTGAAGAAAACAAGAAGAATGAAAACCAGTAAACAAAAGCAAAACTAGTAGACTGTTTAGACTAAAGAACGAAAAAATAAAAAAAATAAAAAATAAAAGGAAAGCAAAGGAAGAGGCGGTGGAAAGAAAAGCCAAAGGCCTGAAGCATAAACACTTGCAACAACAAAATGAAGGTAAAAGTGGAAGAACATGCATGGTGTAACACTCCGGTCCCATATTGGGAAGATAAGAAGAAGCACACATAATGTGGGTGGTTTATAAAGATAGTCATCGGTGCTAAGTCCCACATTGTTTCCCACATAATGTGGGTGGTTTATAAAGATAGTCATGAGTGCTAAGTCCAACATTGCTTAGTTATTATGTGAAACTGGACTTTATAATGAATTATAAGGAAGCTCCAAATCGACTAGTCCTTTGGAGGTAATAGCGCAGATATGGCTAGCACTTTTTCCTAGGTCGTTACACATGGAGTTTCTGATACTATACTGCCATTAATTATGAATTTCATGCAGTAGGGTAAGAGGCTTCCATAGCTATGCCGCATAGGCCTTTCTTTGCATCAACATCTTTTTGCATTTGTATATACCCTTCTTCACCCCACTGTGTTCCCCACAAGTTCTTCACGAGCCAGTATTTAGTCCCATCGGCACTAGTCCTGTACCCAACAATAGTAACACCATGGTCTAACTCAGTGCCATAGGCACCGATAAAGACACCGCTGGAATAAAACTGAAAGTCAGCCCTCGAAGCATCAATGGCAAAAGAAACCGTCTGGTGAGCAACAATCTTGAGAAGGGCCTCTTAACTGTTGGCACGCACATCTTAAAACCTGTTTATCTTGGCCACATGGTTGGTTTCTTTGTTAGTGTTGCAAGTTCTGTCAACACCCGTGTAAGGGTAGCTAGCTTTTGATGCAAGGCCTTGATTCTATTGGATAAATTTGAAGGCGTCGTCCATCAAACCTCCTTCATAACCTTGTGTTGAAATGTTTTCAATATATATTATTTTGTGTCTTAGAAATGTTATAAATGGAAGGCTTGAAAGAGCATTGAATGAAGATTGTCTCACATTGGAAAGTATGAAGATTTTGTTGGCATTTATAAGGTCCAACAAACTCAAGCTATTAAATGAGCTATGTTAGGGTACACTCTAGTGCAAGTTATAGTACGGTGTGAAGCACCGGATGCACACACGCACACGTGGCGTGGGCTGTAAGGCGCTAGTGGCTCCTTGATGGCGCACTTGGCACTTAGCACGAAGCATCAGAGCGATATGATCATGACCATTAATTTATCATACTATTATATTTGGTAATGAACCCTAGTTGTACATGATTACCTTGGTACCACAAAATATGGCAACTCCTTATCTGCGAGTGCTTGCAGGTAGTCGTCAAATCATAACATTCTTGATGTGTGCACACTTATATTATTTCATCTGACCATACATTTTTACCATATGTGTCTAATTGATGACATATTAGTGATGACTTTACTTGCTATGCAATTTAAGCAAATAACATCAATTATCCTTACTTGGGAATACAGTTCACACCCATTCTACAATTGATGGTTTTTACATATAGCCATATGTAAACTTGTATTGAATCTTTCATTCAATTTCTTTTCTCTAAGGTTATCCCTATTTGAAATTTATATTGACACATCTTTCTGATGTTTATTACACTATCGGAATATAAACATTACACCAAACTTAACATAATGCCTTTTGGTGGACTTTACATTTATGTCAGTTTATAATGTCTGTTGCTTGTAAGTGTCATTCACCCAAAACTATTTATTTAATTTAATGGGGCGAAAGTGCATATCATCATTCATTCAAGCGTCCTCGAACTTCTGATTATGCTGTGAACCATATAGCTATTTCCTAAGTGTTTCTTAATTTTATTTTTGCTATATATTGTCTAAATTTATCTAAAGATAACCCTTTGGTCAGGGGATCAGCTACCATCTCTATTGAGGGAATAAATTTAACTTTTATTTCACTCCTCTATACTATATCTTGAATATAGTGATACTTATGTCGACTGTTTGCCTTTGAAACTTTGAGCTCCACTTTTTATTAGAGAGATGGAAGACTTATTATTACAAAATACTTTGACAGCCCCATCTAACATTCCAAAATTTAGACTTTAATGAAACGCTTAATCCAAACAACATTGCTAACTATTGTGCTGCATGATATATACTCAACTTCCATTGTGGATTTTGCAAAACAATTTTGTTTCTTACTCAACCAAGAAACAGTTGTTCTCCCGAATAGGAATACATAGCCACTGATTGATTTTCTGTCATCTATATCTCCTGCAAAATCCGCGTCAGTGTATTCTACAATGCTTAGATCTCCAAATCCAAAATACAAACCCATGTTTTTAGTGCCTTGCAGATATCTGAATATTCTTTTTACCGCTTGTCAATGTTCCTTTCCTGGATTGGATTGATATCTACTTACCAATCCCACCGCATGACAAATATCTGGTCTTGTGCTTATCATGACATACATGAGACTGCCCACATCTTGGGTGTATGGGATGGTTTCCATTTCAAGAATTTTTGTATCATTTTGGGGACACATTGTTTTGCTCAAATTTTGACCATTTGAAATGGGTGTGCTTAAGGGTGTCCTATTTGTATAACACCTTGGTCCACGCCACTAGTGTCACAGTCAACCAGCTCTTGCTTGGATAAAGAGATCAATTCACCAGTTGTTAGCTTTGTAATATATTCTATCACTGCTACTGCTGAAAACGCCCAGCAACAGCCTATATATAGACCTTCGACAAATAATTAGACAGTTGGAAAAAAGACATTTATAGATGTAGATGTTAGCTAAAAAGAATTTAATGCTAATTACCGTGTTGTCCTAGGTCCTTGATAGGTGTCACAACTCCTCTCTTTCTCCAGTCCATAGTAGATGGCAGTGCAGTGACATTTCCATATTTGAAAGAAGAGGTGTTTGTGGAACAAATATGAGGCTTGAATCTATTCCATGAGTCTTTGAACTCTTCATTTGTGAGATCTGCAAATTGGTTGACCGAGACTCGCCCGAGACTCAATCGGGACCTGCCTGGGATCCGCTCTGGACTTGACTGGGTTTCACCCGGGACCTCGTCAGGACTTGCCTAGGACTCGACCGGGACCTACTTAAGACCTCGCCGGGACGGGACCGGGACCCACCTAAGACTTGACTGGGACTTGCCTGGGACCCAACCGGGCTTGCCTGGGACTTGCCTAGGACCCGTTCGGGACCTGACCAGGACCCGCCTAGGAACTCGGCGGGACTTGCCCAGGAACTGCTTGGGACCTGACCGGGACCCGCTCGGGACCTCGCCGAAAGCTGCCCGTGACTTAACTAGGACTAGCCCGGGCCAACATCAGGATCTGACCAGGACCCAACTAGGGACCTGACCAGGAGCTGCTTAGGACCTGCCCGAGACCCGACTGGACCTGCTCGGGACCCAGTCGGACCTGCCCGGGACCTACCCGTGACCCTGCCAGAACTTTCCTGGGACCTACCCGGCCAGGTCCTAGTTAGGTCCCGGTCAGGTCTCGGTGGGGTCCCAAGCTAATTCGTGTGGGTCTTGAGCAGGTCCAGGGCGGGTGCCAGTTAAGTCCCGGGCAGGTCCCGGTCAAGTCCGGGGCGGTTCCTGAGCAGGTCCGGTTGGGTCCTGGTTGGGACCTGGTCAGGTCCCGGGCGAGTCCTTGTCAAGTCCTAGGCGAGTCCTGGTCAAGTTCCGGGTAGCTCCTAGCATGATCCTGAGCGGGTCCCGGTCAAGTCCCAGGCAGGTCCTTGTCAAGTCTCGGACGGGTATTTTTATATTTTATTTTTTAAATTATTGTATATTAGTATTTTTACGTTGTGAATATACAAAAAATATTTGTGATTTTCCGTGTGCGCGCCAAACTCCAGAAAATGTTTTCATCGTAAGATATTTTCTTGTAAAATGACATCCCTGAAAATATTTTACGATGGAAAATATTTTATTTCGAAACAAACGGAGCCTAAGCTTGTAAGGTTTGTTTGAATCTGGATGGGCTTGACAACCCAAATTCAGCCCAACAGTGAGGGATGGAGGTGCGGCCTCCGCCTACTCTTGGCAGGAGAAAATTTCAACATCCCCACATGTTGGAGTTATGGCAAAAGCATGTAAATATGGATGAGTAGAACAATCTCTCTCTGTACTCAAATATTTATAGGCCCATCAATAGTTGGGCCATATATCCACCTATTTACCAAAAAGTCCTGTTGGATATGTGGCAAACACTCAGCCTCCACTCACATAACCAAACAAGTCACCTACCATTTCTAGGCTACTTACTATTATTATATGCTTTATTTTTTATCTCATACGACAAATACAAACCCAAATAAGGAAATGAATATACAGAAGAAGAAAAAAAACCTTGTAATTGGATTGGAAGGACAATTTCTGTAGCAAGGAAATGAGGAACTTCCTTTCTCTTTCTCAAGATGTTAGGAAAGTGGCTTGCCTAATGATTTTTAGGTGTAAATATAAAATTTCTTTTCCAACTTCTTCATTTTCTATATCTGGTTTCTAACAATTTCCAACATAAAATCATGCCCCATTGTAATTAAATCACATTATCATTGCCTGCTTCTGTATTTAAAATATTTTGACAATTTGCTCAAGTAAATTATGTTCTCTCGGGAGAGTCTAACCTTAACCAACTTAAAAGATGTTGGTTCTGAAAGATTTTGAGAGAAGCTCTGTCTGGTTGCTTACCAAGAGCAGAGTGGTTCTTGAATTTATAATCAAAAGAGCTGGAAGCTCTATACAAGAGATTCACAAGAAATACAAAGGCAGAGAAAAGACTTAAAAGAAAGTTACATCTGAGTGATAAAAGTGAAATCCAAATATGGAATTGATGGGACTTCTATAGAACACGGCAGTGCATAGCTGTAATTGTTGCTGAAATCTTGGAAGTTGGATTGTTGGAATTTGGCAAACAAAAACAAGAATGGTTCTTCTCCCCAACAAAAGTCACATTAATGGAACAAATACTATGAACTTTTGCATGATAAATTGAGACTAATGGTGGAAAGTAATCACTTCATTTCAACCCAAGAGTTTTGATAAGGAAAAAAATGATGTTTTTGAACCAGTTCTTGAACAAACTAAGAGATGCTGTGATAATGAGTCTGACTAGTACAAATAAGAGTCCGAGTTTGGAAAATAAGCAGCCTTTAAATTCATTTGAGATTGAGCATTTTGCTGTCCTAAAAGATCTATAAGTTCCCCCCCTCATAAAGACTTAAAACAGCCAAACAAGACAGTAAAAGAAGCCTGCATACAGTTAGCTAACAATTACTACTACAGAAAATCGCTAGAAAGCTTTCTAAGTTCTGGTGGTTCTGTAAGATCTGTACCACAGAAGAAGAAAACAAAGAATTCTGTAGCCAAGGATGAACCCCAGCATGACGCCTAAATTACTCCACTTGTGTGACTCTTTCAAACCTTGCTGCATCAGAAAGTTATCACCATACAGATAGCACTGCCCTTCTGCAGCCCCCACACATTTTTTCTTTCCCTTTTCTCCACCATACTCATTTATCATAAAACACTCAAATGGGTACTTATACAAACTCAAGTAATGCATGAAAATCCAGTACCAGGGTATGTCCTCCTTGGATATGAAATATCCAGAAAAGAGGAAGAAGGATCCCATCAGCCCTGCGATTAAAGATGTCCCCATGATGAAATTTGGGACTAGTGTACTACAACATAGAACGAATGAATTCGACATCAACAAAACCATCCAGACCACCAGTGAGAAGTAGAGGAAACCCTCCATTTCCCTCCTCAATCCAACTAGCCAGTAAACTGGGGTCGTGTAGAGAAGAGCCACAGCTAAGAGGAAAGGAAGGAACACAAGAGTGTTTGCTATGACATAAGAAGAGATTCTATAAGATCCCCTCAAGGTTTCTCTCAGTAAAATCCTCCTTTCCTGCAAGTATATTGGTAGGCCTTCAGTTGTTGAAGACAGCAAGAAGGTGAGGCTGAAGGCAAAAAACCCAATTTGAGATTTTAGCTTAAATCCCCTTGGATCGTTGCTTACATTCGCAAATATAGTCCCAAGCACAAACCCAGCAACTACTGACTGAATCATTCTTGCAACAAAGAGCTGTTTTGTTCTGAAAATGTTGTTGGAGAATCTCTGCCCCAGTATTAAAGCCTCCCTGAATTGACTATTAGAGTAACATATTTTATGTTCTTCGACATAGACTTGGTTGGAAATTCCTCTGATATGCTCATTTTCTCGTTCAATATCGCCTTCTACAATATCTATGACCAGGGTTTCCGCCACTTCAATTGCAAACTCAAGCACATTTACATGCAGAGGAACAGAATGCCCCGCAAACGTTAGCAGCTGCTCCAGGAGATGCAGGGGTCCATGGTGAAGAACAGTTCCATTTGATAGCAACAGAATTTGATCAAATGACTCAAGAATCCGGAAACCGGGTTGATGGATGGTTAACACAATTGTTTTCCCATGCGTCAAAGCCATGGACTTGAGCAATAAGGTAACATGAAGAGCTGAGGTTGAATCAAGCCCTGATGTTGGTTCATCAAGCAGAACAACAGCTGGATCATGCACTAGAGCACCACCAATTGACACCCTGCGCATTTCACCACCTGAAATGCCACGCCTTGATTCACCACCAATTCTTACATCGGCAACATGCTCTAGTCCAAGCTCCTTGAGCAGATCTCTCACTCTGGCGACGGCCATTTTGAACCCACCATGCAACCTGAGACGTGCAGTGTACATGAGCGTTTCTCTGACAGTAAGAAATGGTAAAAGAGCATCATCTTGAGTGACATATCCAGATACTCTCCGGAAGTAAGTTGCCTCCATTTTCTGCTCATTTACAAAAACATGTCCGGATACTCTACTAGGTGGGATCATGCCTGCCAGTATCTCTAATAATGTTGTCTTTCCTGCCCCACTTGGACCAGCAATGGCCATGATCTCCCCTGGTTTCGCTTCACAATTCACATTCTTCAAAATGTAACTACTACTATTGGCTTCCTTCCCCCAACAAACCCCATTTTTTTCATGTAATCTGTAAGAAAGCTTTTTGGTCTTTATCCTGTATCGTGCCTTCGTTGGAAATTCCATTGACAAACAAGAGGAGGCAAATGGGTTGCCGAAGATAGGAAGAATTACTGGGAGAGGATGAGCTAACACACCAAATTCACTCTTCCTTTAATCTCTAAGCTCTTTTCTTTTTCTCTTATTTTTATTAACGTATATTCATTTGTACAAATCTCTAGTGTGAGGAGTACATGTACATCTACCCTCTGAGCTCAACTTTCTTGTGAGCATGACAGTTTCAAACATCTCGAGGAGGCACAGAATGCTTTTTAAGGCTGTCTTTGTCTTTGACTCAGTTTGGGGTCGGTGTTGATTGCCTAGCTCAGTGCTCACCCATGTGAGTAGTAAGTTTGCAGTTATTTCTTCCATCTGAGCAGCCGTTAAATGTGTATTGGTAATACCAAGGAACGGGGATAAGGCTGGCTGCGACTTCTGGTTGCAATCGCCAGAGGGTTGGAAATGGACTTGCATATTTACTTTAGGGTTAAATGTCTTTTCGTTATCTATTGTTTGGGCCAAAATCAACCGATCCGTTTCAAAAAGTGTTAAAGAGGGTACCTCTAGAAAATTGAAATACAAACTTAATATTTCCCTCTAATTTTTAAAACGCGACACTTGTACCATTTGCCAAATATGGGAAACAACTCATCACATGCATGTGACATGTGATTATATCAAAGGTGGTACCTATGGTATTGACACTAAAATAGATGCCAAAAATATTAAAAAAAAATAGAGAAAGTCCATATACCCTTCAAACTATCATGTAATTGACAATCTCTTTTTCCAATTTTTTATTGTGACAAATGACAATGTCTCCCCAAACTATCAAAAAATGGTGAAACTATCCTTAGTAAAATAAAAACAAAAAATACTTAAACTTCTTAAAAAAAAAAAAAAAAAAAAGGGGATGTACAAATTTGTTTTTTTTTTTTTTTAAAAAAAAAATCCTTTTTATAAGAAAAAAAATTAAAAAATTTCGTTTTTAAAACAAGATATATATATCCCTTTTAAAAAAAAATCGTTCAAAAAAATTTCGTTTTAAAAAGAAAATTAAAAAATTCGTTTTTTAAATTAAAATTTTCGTTTTTTTTAAAAAAATTATTTTTTATTTTAGTTTTTCGAATTTATAGGGGGTATTTTTCTCTTATTGAGAAATCTATAGGGGTAATTTTATCTTTTTGTTAGTTTTGGGAGGACATTAACAATGTTTTAGTAGTTTGGGGATACATTGTCAATTCAGTGCTAGTTTGAAGAAATATGTGGACTTTACCCTAAAAAAATTACCTAAATACCCTTACCATTTACCCTTTTTTGTCAGGGACATGTCCAACATAGTGCAAAACGAGTTAGGATATCCAAACAGTGTGTTACGAGTCTAATAATAGAGGTATTTTATGATTAAAATACTTAGAGATAATAAGTTATCTTTATTGATAACTTTAGAATTAGATTTAGAATTTAAATGTTAGATATAATATGTTATCGTTAGAGAGATAACATGTTACTATTAGAAGTAGTTTATTTCTATTAGTGTTTTATATCTACTATATTATGTAAGTCTCAAGACTTTATTTAAAGAGACAAGTTTATTAATGAAATTAAGCAAAGATTAATATTATTCGGCCTTGAGTTGATTTGAGAGGCATTAGGGTTACTCAAACTACCCTTATTTATCTGTTAGGGTTCTTGGGAAATTACGCCCATAACACAATGTTACAACATTCTACAAGTTCAATATTGATGAGGGTATTCATGCACAGGCTGCAGCAGATGCTAACATCGTTGACATGTTGCATGAGTTGGCGAAAGGTGGGAAACATAAATTGCACATACATGTAGAAGAGCATGTAAAACATGACTGAATGAGAGGGCAATATCTTTGTTGATCATCTCTTTGGATTAATATTGTATGGGTTGTAAACCCATTTTTATGTGACATTTTTCCTGCTAGAATAAGGTGTTTTGGTTGTTTGTGGTAGAAACTTTGGACATTTTTATGTGACATTTTTCCTGCTAGCCATTTAAAATAGATGCCGAAAATATTAAAAAAAAAAAAAATGACCTAAATACATTTTTACCCATTTATCCTTTTTTGGGGGACATGTCCAACATAGTGCAAAACGCGTTGGGATATCCAAACAATGTTTGTGGTTTGGTTTGGGGACAATAATGAATTTGGATTTGCTTCAATTTGGGTTTTTGATTTTGCTTGGATTAATTTTTGTTTTTGTTTTTTGTTTTAAATTTATTTTAGTTAATTTTTTAATATTTTCAGCATCTATGTACGTCAATACCACAGATACCATCTATGATATAGTGACATGTCACATAGATGTGGTGAGTTGTCTCCCATATGGTGGGGGAATTAATAAAATGGTCCAACCAGAAGGTTTCCAAATAGAAGGACATGAAGAAAAAGTCTCTGCAAGTTGAAAAGATTTCTATATGAATTCAAACAGTCTTCTAGACAGTGATATCTGAAGTTCCACCACCCTATATTAATTAGAAATAGGGTTTGAGGACCAAAGTAACTAATCAAAGAATAGCTTATTTGATTTTGCAAGAAGAAACGTTTTTGTCTTCTACTCAAAAAGATAAAAAAAAGCCCGCATGCTAAAAAAAGATAAAACTCCGTAGAGTATTTGAGAGAAAATTCTCTGATTTGATAATAATTCAATTGATTTTTTTACATAATAAGTTAACCTATTTATAGAAGAGAAATACTTGTAGAGAAAGTAAACATTGTAAACCTAATCTTAGTAGTAATAGTAAACCTAATCCTAATAAGGAAAAAAAATAACTAAAGCAAATCTCACCCTTAAGGAAAGGAAATAAAGTCATAATAAAATAAAATAAAATTCTAATATAAAATTGATAATCAGAAAGTCCTAATAAAATAAAATAAAATTCTAATATAAAATTGATAATCATGAATAGTGACAATCTTTTTTATTGTACTTTTATTGTCTAAAAATGAATAAAATTCTAATTAAACGGTACTGCTCTAATATTATTTTTGATAATATTTTTTTATTTTTAATTTTACCGAACATATAAGTAAATATCGTCTTACATCCTGAGATGAGCCTACTCGATCATTGTCTTTATATATTGAGGTTTTAGGATAAGTTGACAATATGAAAACAACTTTATTTGTTTTACTCTTATTATATTGATAATTATTAAAGTGATTTGCTTGACATTTAGGGGATATGAGATGACCATTTTCTTTTTAAATTTTTGAAAGAGTGATAAAAATTAGAGAGAATGTTGGGGGGCCGGGGGTACTCTTAAAGTTACTCCCACGGCCATGCTCCATAACATGGCATTGTCATGTGAGGCTGCCATACGTCTTTCATCATTTTCCCTAATGAAAGAGTGGCTTAGGACCTGACCTAGACCCGCTTAGAATCTCGTCGGGATCTGATCGAGACTCGCCCAGAACTTGACCAGGGCTTCACCCAGGACCTCGCCGGGACTTGCTCGGTCGGGTCCCTGTTATGTCCCGATCAAGTCTCGGCGGGGTCACAGGTTGGTCCGGGTGGGTTCCAGTCAAGTCTTGAGCAAGTCCCGATCAAGTCCGAAGCGGGTCCGGTCCGGTTAGGTCTTGGTCGGGTCCCGGCAGGGTCTCGGGCGAGCCCTGGTCAAGTCTCGGGCAGCTCTCGTCGAGGTCCCGAGTAGCTTCCGATCAAGTCAGGGTGGGTCCTAGTCAAGTCCCGGGCGGGTATTTTTATATTTTATTTTTAAAATTATTGTATATTAGTATTTTTATGTTGTGAATTTAAAAAATATTTGTGACTTTCCGTGCGCGCACCAAACGACGTAAAATATTTTTATCGTAAAATATTTTTCTATAAAATGACTTTCCTAAAAATATTTTACGACGAAACAAACAGAGCTTTAGTGTGCATCCGAAATGTTGCAGAGAAATTGTCTGATGAAAGAAATTTTGAACCAACAAGACGAACAAAATTTTCAAATTGGCTTTTCTTTAGGAATTCAAGTAATTTGGGCAAACAACCCAAATATGTCCAAAAACCAAGACACTCTTGGCACTTGATGCCTCGAGTATTCTTCTTTTTCTTGTCCCTACCTTTTTCCTAACATGAGAATGCACACCGAGGGATCGAGAAACATCTATAGCAAGAGGGTCGAAATAGTCCAACCGGAATGAACCTACTCTAATACGAATTGAAAGAACACATATTGAGTTCCAAACCCTCAAAATCCACCACCTACACACAATAAAATCCACAAGAAAATTTTTTTTTGAAATATAAGCTCAACAAAATCAATGAAGAAATTTATAATGCTATAGAAAGATAAATTAAATGCGGAATAATAAATGAGACATTAAGATTTTACGTAGTTCGGTCTATGACCTACATCCACAGATAAAGCGGCTACATTATGCTTTTATTCAATGAATGATTTTACAATACAAATGGTCCCTATAATAGAAAATGGTATGATTAATAAAATCAAATCAAGTATATTTAATTCTTATTTGGTTTTATCAATTACAATCTATGCTAATATATTCCTATAATATCACAATATATTCTAACATTCCCCCTCAAACTCAAGGTGGAAGGTTCTGGAACCTTGAATTTGATTTTTTTTTTTTTTTTTTGTAGATGGCAACACTTGATGGCGGTTGGCGACGATGATATGAGATGCGCCTTCAATAACAATAGGCTAACTATGGGTTGAAATTAGCCCGAATTTTAAACAATACCACAAAGGCTGAAGAGAAATTGGCCAACTATGAGCCGAATATAATAGCCAACAATGGGCTAAAAGAGGCCTGGGTTTTAAACAATACCACAAAGGCCGAAGACATTGGGCCAACAAAGGGCCAAAAATCGGTTTAAAGGGCCAAAAGATGGGCAACATGGCCTCTTTTGATTTTTTTTTATTTATTTATTTATTTTCATTTCAACCGAGATTCCCCTTTCTTTTTCTCCTCTCTCACACAATATACTCTAACAACTTGGCCTGGGTTTTATAAGTTAGAATATATTGTGATATTATGCTAATATATTCTCATAATATCACAATATATTCTAACAATCAACACACAAATTTTGGTTATGAAGTTAAAACCCTTTTAGCACTTGAAAGGAAAACCATTCCGAGGTAGCCAAATCAAAGAGATAACTATAATAAAAAAAGATTAAACTACATGCAAATTAAACTTTTGACCATGTAAAATACTTACAACAACTGTAGGAACAACAAGCAATTAACTCTCATGAGTGATATGTTGTCATGGGAAGTGTCCCTTGGTAAAGGATAAAGACAACCATTCCAAGGGCTTTATCTCTTGATTGACATGCAACACTTGAAAGAGTTGAAACTATTGAGAAAGGGTATGATTATGTATCTAGAAAAGGATGCAGTGGCCCACATTTTTTATACATTTAAAAGATTCTCAAAAGTTCTCCTATATATCATCAATATCATAACTGAAATTATCAGCAATCCTTTTTTCATTTTGTGTCACCTTTGGACCAAAAGAAAAGAAAGAAAGGATGTATCTACATCGGCTTTTGAAGTTAGTTGCACAGTTTTGATTGCACTTTTGAATGAGACTCGATTATATAAATAGACAAATTCAAGATTGTTTTGGAACTTAAACTTGAGCTCAAATTAAGCTTTGAGAATGACGTATAAAAAGTTACACGTATTAACATTCAGGACGAAGCCAGCATTTTAATTAATTTATTTATTTGTTTGTTTTTTTTACTCTAAGATAGTTGAATATGTGATTCAAAAAATTCTAGGGAAAAATACACTTTACCTCTAATCTATCCATCCATTTGCACTTTTAACCCAAATATTTCAAAAGTGACACTTTATTCCTCCCCCAACGTATCTGACATTGACACTTGACCCCTATGAAGTACACTTTATCCCCTTAAAGTATGTTCAGTTGACACTTTACCCTTTCGAAGTAATTAAGTTTTGAGGGGGGTAAAGTGTCAATTCAAAATACTTCAAGGGGAGTAAAGTGTACTTCATGAGGGTCAAGTATCGATGTCAGATACTTTGAGAGGATAAAATATCACTTTTTAAACATTGGAGTTAAAAGTACAAATCGGTGAATAGTTTAGGGGTAAAGTGTATTTCTCCAAAAATTTTACAACTTATGACTAAAAGATTAAATGTATTTATTATAATAGATGATGAGGTTGGTGAAAATTATTAATTTAGATTTGCATTGCTTTAAAAAAAAAAAAAAGAAAAAAAAAAAGATAAATGATAAGAATAAATCAATAAAGGTGACAGTTTTTGTGAAAGGTCAAAGTATCTCATTAGTTGATTGTTTCCAATTTTTGAATGATTTAATTGAAATTTGAAATGTTAGCTTTCAGTTCCACATAAAAATAAAAAATAAAAAATAAAAAAAAAGTAAAGAAAGGGAAATGCTAAGTGTTCTTCTAGTGTTCTTTTAGTGTCCTTCCAATTGTGATGTGCCTTTTAAAATTATCGTTGAATTTGAAATTATCATTATTAACTTTTAATTTATTGGTGATTTTAAAAGTCACATTACAGTTAAAAGAATACCAGGAGAACACTTAGTATTTCCCTAAAAAGAAAGACAAACTAGGAAAGCCACGCTCTTTTCCTTTGGATGTGATAGCGAGATTGATAAAATGAATATCTTGACCTTTGGGGAATGAGAACCACTTTATTTGTTTTAGGGATAATCACATTTTCCTCCCATCAATTACAACACATTTTCACTTTCTCCCCATGAACTACCAATTGTACCACCCTACCCCATAAACTATCATTTTTTTCCTCAAAATCTTATTTCCGTCAGTCAAATGCGTTAACTCAGACGGTCAAAGTGACAATATGTTATAGTTCATGAAGGCAAAGTAACAATGCATAGTAGTTTATGAGGGCAAAGTGACATTGCGTTGTAGTTCATGGGGCAAAGTGACGGGTTGACCATCTGAATTAATGCCTTTGACTGACGAAATTAAGATTTTAAATACAAAATGGTAGTTCGTGGGATCGGGTGGTACAGTTGGTAGTTCATGATAAAAAAGTAAAAATGTATTGTAGTTATTCGAGGAAAAAGGTAATTACCCATTTGTTTGACTCTTATTATAAAATTGATAATTATTAAAGTGAATTACTTGACATTTAGCGGATTGGAGAAGACCATTTTCTTTCTAATTTTTGAAAGAGTGATAAAAATTAGAGAGAATGTTGGGGGCACTCTAAAAGTTACTCCCACGACCATGCTCCATGACGTGGCAATGTCATGTGAGGCTGCCACATCAGGGAAAAAAGAAAAGAAAAAAAATTCATATCCAAAACATAAGTTGGCGTGTCTTTCTGCATTTTCCCTTACGAAAGAATGGACATGATTACTTAGTGTGCATCATAAATGTTGCAAAGAAATTGTCTGAAGGAAGAAATTTTGAACCAAGAAGATGAACCAAAATTCAAATTGGCTTTTCAATTGTACCACCCTACCCTATAAACTATCATTTTTTGCTCAAAATCTTATTTCTGTCAGTCAAATGCGTTAATTCAGACGGTCAAAGTGACAATATGTTGTAGTTCATGGAGGCAAAGTAACAATGCATAGTAGTTTATGAGGGCAAAGTGACATTGCGTTGTAGTTCATGGGGCAAAGTGACGGGTTGACCGTCTGAATTAATGCTTTTGACTGACAAAATTAGGATTTTAAATACAAAATGATAGTTCGTGAGATCGGGTGGTACAGTTGATAATTCATGATAAAAAAAGTAAAAATGTATTGTAGTTATTCGAGAAAAAAGGTAATTACCCATTTGTTTGACTCTTATTATAAAATTGATAATTATTAAAGTGAATTACTTGACATTTAGCGGATTGGAGAAGACCATTTTCTTTCTAATTTTTGAAAGAGTGATAAAAATTAGAGAGAATGTTGGGGGCACTCTAAAAGTTACTCCCACGACCATGCTCCATGACGTGGCAATGTCATGTGAGGCTGCCACATCAGGGAAAAAAGAAAAGAAAAAAAATTCATATCCAAAACATAAGTTGGCGTGTCTTTCTGCATTTTCCCTTACGAAAGAACGGACATGACTACTTAGTGTGCATCATAAATGTTGCAAAGAAATTGTCTGAAGGAAGAAATTTTGAACCAAGAAGATGAACCAAAATTCAAATTGGCTTTTCTTTCGACTTCAAATAATTTGGGCAAACAACCCAAATATGTCCAAAACTAAAATAGTATCCTTCTTTTTCTTGTCCCTACCGTTTCTCGTAACATGAGAATGCACAATAAAGGATCGAGAAGTATCTATAGCAAGAGGGTCAAAATAGTCTAAATAGAGTGAACCAACTCTAATACCAATTGAAAGAACACATATGATATTGATTTTAAATCCTGAGATAATTGTGTACTCAAATGTGAAATGGAGGTTGTTTCGATACATCTATAGATGAAACCCTTATTGCGGTCAACATTCCCCATGTGTTGGGTAATCACATGTATCATTGTGAAAAAACTTTTATCAATAAGGAATCCAAGTCATTTTTCTTAAAAACGATAATAAATTTTTCTTCGAGATAAATTTTAAGGATTGAATTATTCTCAGTCTCTGGGCATACAATTTTGTTTGGACAAATCAAATAATATACATGTGATAAGGCTTTTACAAGTACGAGAATAATAATAAAATCAATGACTCAAGGACAAAAAGGTAGAGAATTAAGTAGTAGTATCTTTGACTTTAATTCTACAACGGAAGATTTTATGTAGGAATCAAAAGTCAATATTAAGTAAGTCAAAAGAATTAATTATTTTAATAAAAAATATATATAAACTAGAGTGCAATTACAATTGTTTAGTAGAATCAATTGTAATTAAATAGTGACTTTGGAAATTCAGGACTATTTGGAACTAGTTTTTTTTTTTAAATTATTTTTGTTTATTTATTTTTTCCTTTAGGTCCCTCACCAAGTTTATGTAATTTAATCAAGTCAGGCTTTCTTATTTATTGGGCTACATTTTCTAATTTATTAAAACATGAATTAGAGAGAAACTGTGCAAAAGATTCATCAATGAGAGATTGGGCTTGAGATAGAAACCAATGTAAAACATGAAATGGACATAACATACTATAACTTCAAGATCTTAACTATCATGAATTTCACAATAAATTGATAAAAGAAAACATACCAAAATCCATTGCTTCTTTAATTCTTCTTTAAAAGCCTAAACACCAGAAATCGGTTTCTCTCGCTTGACCCACTTAAGATACACGAAAATGATGGAAATTGCGTACATTTATAGGGTAGAGAGAGGACCGGTTTCCTTTATTCCTTTATAACTCAACTTCCCATCAAAGTAAGAGTTAATTCAATAGGAAACCACTTCTCTTAATTAATTAACCAACAGTTTATTAAGGATTAGGATTAAATAATCTCATAACTTAAGGAGTCCAATAAATACTCATATGTGCCATGTCATGTAGGACATTAATTTCTTACATTCTCCCACTTGGCCCATATGACTAATATTGTTTTAGACTCAATGAGGTTAACATTAGGTGCGCAAAAAATCTAATTCATCCTTACTTTAATTTGGTCATCATAAATACCACAATCAAACAACCTACTAGTGTGAGTCATGGCGGTTGTACATCAAAAGGCGACATAGTCCCTTCCATGTACCACAACACTAGCAACCTGTTCAATCATGGTTCATAAATGAGAAGTGTCTAAAAATGGTCCACAAAAAATGTCTTTTTTCAAAGACTATCCCTGTTGTTATTCATCCAATCTTATATGTACGTACAAAATGGAAAACAGGAAAATCAGAAACATATTTAATGAGATCTCAAAAATGTCTACTAACATAAACAAACATTATGCAATCCATAAACATTATGGGCACAACGGGTTACAATTAAGACCCATTCTGTTAACGTGTTCCTTAAATGTCTTTGCTGGTAACCCGTTTGTTAATGGATCTGCAATCATGAGCTCTGTATTAATATGTTCTATAGACACTCTTTGTTTCTGAACTTCCTCCTTAACGACAAAATATTTAATCTCCATATGTTTAGCACCATTAGAATATCTGTCGTTCCTGGAGAAAAACACAACTGCAGAATTATCACAATAAATTTTCAGCGGCTTGGCAATGGTGTCGACAATTCCAAGTCCTGAAATAAAGTTCCGCAACCATAAGCCATGAATAGTGGCCTCAAAGCATGCCACAAATTCAGCTTCCATTGTGGATGAAGCAATGATGGTCTGTTTTGCACTTTTCCATGAGATTGCTCCTCCAGCTAACAAAAATAGATAACCAAAAGTTGATTTTCTACTATCAACACATCCGGTAAAGTTTGAATCGGAGTAGCCAATCACCTCTAAGTGATTAGACCTCTTAAAAGTGAGCATGTAATCTTTTGTTCCTCGTAAGTACCTCATCACTTTCTTTGCAGCTTTCCAATGATCCATTCCAGGATTGCTTTGGTATCTGCCCAGCATACCAACTGCAAAACTGATGTCTGGCCTAGTGCATGTCTGTGCATACATCAAGCTTCCTACCGCTAAAGCATAAGGAATTCTTTCCATTTGTTTACGTTCCCATTCATTCTGTGGACATTGCATGAGACTAAACTTATCTCCTTTTTCAATTGGAGCAACACTAACTGAACAGTTCTCCATGCCAAATATCTCTAAAACTCTTTCAATATATTGTTTTTGAGACAACCCTAACAATCCACGTGATCGATCTCGGAATATTTCTATTCCTATCACATAGGTTGCCTCAACCATATCTTTCATTTCAAAGTTCTTAGAGAGAAATTCCTTGGTTTCATGCAATAAACCAAGATCACTACTAGCAAGCAATATGTCGTCAACATATAGAATTAGGAACATAAACTTGCTCCCACTAACCTTCAAGTATATACACCGATCAACAGTGTTTTCCTTAAAACCGAAGGAAGTAATGGTATCATTGAACTTAAGATACCATTGTCTGGAAGCTTGTTTAAGTCCATATATTGACTTATTTAATTTGCAAACCATGTGCTCTTTTTCCTTTATTAAGAAACCTTCAGGTTGGTCCATATAGACTTCCTCCTCTAAACTCCCATTCAAAAATGCAGTTTTTACATCCATTTGATGCAACTCTAAATCATAATGAGTTACCAAAGCCATAATGATTCTAAGTGAGTCCTTCTTAGACATAGGAGAGAATGTCTCCTTATAATCAATGCCTCCTTTCTGAGTAAAACCTTTGGCCATAAGCCTGGCTTTATATCGTTCAATATTGGCATGTGAGTCGCACTTGGTCTTGAAGACCCATTTACACCCGACTGTCTTAAATCCTTCAGGCAATTCAACGAGATCCCAGACTTTATTTTGGTCCATTGATTTCAACTCATCATTCATGGCATCAATCCATTTAACAGAATCATTACTTTCAATGGCTTGTGAAAATGAAACCGGATCCTTACTTGTCCCTATATCAAAATCAGATTCTTGTAAATAAACAACATAATCACCTGAAATAGCGGATCTTCATTCTCTTTGAGACCTTCTTAATGCTATTCCTTGTGATTCTTCTATAATTGGTTCATTGGTGATAATCTCATCATGGAGTGATTGATCCATAACTTGTTGTTCAACATTGTCAAATGATTGTACAACTGTAGGAACAACAGCTTCTTTAGAAGTTATGGGTAGTGGGACTTTTACCCTAACTTCTTGAATAACCACATTTTGTGATTTATCACTCCCACTGATTTCACCATTCTCAAGGAATCTGGCATTACCGGTTTCAACAATTTTCGTACTATGTGTAGGACAGTAAAACCTATACCCTTTGAATTTTTCTGGATAACCAATAAAGTAACCACTAATAGTTTTCAAATCCAATTTCTTTTCATGTGGATTGTAAATTCTAGCCTCCGCAGGACAACCCCAAACATGCAGGTGTCTTAAACTTGGTTTCCTTCCAGTCCATAGTTCAAAAGGAGTATTTGGAACTGCTTTAGAAGGGACTCTATTCAATAAATATACAGCGGTCTTAAGGGCTTCCATCCACAATGAAATGGGTAAAGAGGAATTACTTAACATACTCCTAACCATATCCATTAGAGTACGATTACGCCTTTCAGCTACTCCATTCTGCTGAGGTGTACCTGGCATAGTGTATTGTGCACAAATGCCACGCTTTTCAAGGAGTTTAGCAAATGGGCCAGGGCATTGACCCAATCCATCATACCTTCCATAATACTCGCCACCTCTGTCTGATCTGACAACTTTCACTTTTCTATCTAATTGTCTTTCAACCTCAGTAATGTATACCTCTAAAGCAGTTACTACTTGAGATTTTTCATGCAACAAATAGATATAACAATAACGTGAAAAATCATCAATAAAGGTGATAAAATATTTTTCTCTACTAAAAGATGGTGAGTCAAAAGGTCCACAAATGTCTGTATGAACAATTTCAAGAAGTCCTCCACTTCTTGTAGCACCTTTCTTTGTGTGTTTGGTTTGTTTTCCCTTAATACAATCCACACACACACCAAAATCAGAAAAATCTAGATTCAGAAGAATCTCATCTTTTACTAATCTTTCTAATCTTTCTCTGGATATATGACCCAGTCTTTTGTGCCACAAGATGGAAGAATTTTCATTAATCAGGCTACGTTTAGTTCAAACATTATGATGCAGAGTTAGAAGACTTTCAGCAAAATGGCTACTAAGATTCAATTTATAAAGACCATCACATAGATTCCCTGAACCAACAAAAGAGGTGTTTTTAAATAAATTGAATCTTTTATTGCGAAATGTAAAGGAATAACCATCAAGATCAAGTTTAGATAAAGAAACCAAATTTCGAGAAATAGAAGGAACATAAAGAGTCTGAAACAAATCTAGATCACAACCAGTATCTAGAAACAAACGAAAGGTTCTGATGGCAACAACTTGAACTTTAACCCCATTTCCCATGACTATGAAATTTTCATTTGGGTTTAAATTCTGGATTGTAAGGAAGCCCTGCATCGAATTAGAAACATGAACAGTAGAACCTGAGTCAATCCACCAAGTATTGGAAGGAACAACAGTAAGATTTGATTCGAAACATACGCAAGCTAAAGGCTTACCTTTCTTTTCGAACCATGCCTTACGTTTGAGGCAATCTTTCTGAACATGCCCAAACTTTCTGCAGAAATGGCACTTAACACTGTTTAGTCCCTTTTGATGAACCTCAATTACTTGAGGAGGTCCATTAACTTTAGGTGACTCTATCTTTTTGCCCTTCTTAGGCTTCTTCCACTTCTTTTTGGCTCCATGACTTACAAGATGAACAGAATGATATCCTTGTTGCTTAAGCCTTGCCTCTTCTTGAACAAGCATACTGGCCAATTCATTTACATTCCACTTATCTTTAATAGTGTTGTAATGAATTTGAAATGGCCCATACTGAGAAGGCAAGGAATTCAAGATAAATTGCACAAGAAAAAATTCATCCACATTCATCCCAAGAGCCTTTAATTTAGCAGCTCGATTTGTCATTTCAAGGATATGCTCATGCATCCCACGTGTACCATCAAATTTCATGGTGGTAAGTTCAGCCATCAATGTCCCAGCAAGAGACTTGTCAGCTGAACGGAAACGTTCTTCCACAGTTGTAAAGAATTCTTTAGCACTATCACATTTAGGAAGTGTTGACTTAATATTATTCACTATACTCATTCGCATAAACATAATGCTCAATCTATTCGATCTTTCCCAAGACATGTATAATGCCTCTTCTTCCGCACTACTTGAATCAGTAATAACAGGCGGTTTCTCAGTCCGGAGTGCCAAATCAAGATCCAGAACACCAAGGTGAAACTGAACTTGTTCAGACCAGTCAGAGAAATTTGTTCCATTAAGAATCGGAACAGATGAAGCATGAGAATGTAGCGAAATAGGAACTGACACTGCAATAAAATAAATGCTCACTATATTAATGCTATGAGTTATCAAAAATAAAATAATATTTTAAGTAGTACTACCGCAATTCACCTTTGGGTGGAAATTACAATATACTAAAAATATATATATGACCATTATGGTGATTCCCTTTCACCTATAGGAATAGTTAATAATGCATCCGTAATTCGATAGGTCCGTTACCTTTGGGTATCCGGTTCCAACTCTCAATTAAGGATGCACATTAATTATCCCATCTTAGTTTATCAATCACTTGAAAGGTGGTGCACCTTTGGGCCTATCCAAAATATTCATGTGATTAGAAAAACCGTCAAAAATTTGCAACGCCATTATCTTAATACCTGGGATATGGGTATTAAGTTTCTAACATACGACTTGAAATCTATGTATCCTTTTAGTTGGGTCACTTTGGTGATCACCAAACTATTTCATAATATAGATTTCAATTCGAAATAATGACAATGCAAACCGAATAGTCATAATATGTCTTTTTAACATTGATTCACATAAATATTCATGTTTATAGATAACAAAAGTAATACATGAAATAAAATAATCAATCTCTTAAAGACAACATTTACTGTCATAACATTAATTCAATTCTTTAAAGCAGCAGTAAATTTGGAGCAATGAATTTTGCGAATAGCAAATATATAAAATTTTTGCATCTATCAATATTTATAATTTGCACTAAATGATATTTCTAAACTGTGCACTATGAGTTTTGCATAATAAAAGAAAGAACTCGATTAATCATATAGAAATAAAGACATGCATGTGTACACAATAAACATTGATAAGGTTTATCGTTCATACGTACACAATAAAGACTGAACTAGCCTTTATTGCACATAACATCCACGAGTTCATGCTTTTAATGGTGCGTATGTTTTGTAATTATGCACTTTATGCCAAACTCAGAATCATATATGCCAAACACGTACCAAAATGGCTTCTGAATATATTAGCAAAGTGACATAAACCGTAATAGCAAAATATTTATTTTATACCATAATAATACAAACAATTAATAGCAAGTGCAATTCGTGTAGTAGGGTCCCAATTCTTTATTGTCCACGCAATAACTCTTTTAGAAATTATAGCCTAAAAGAGATCACCAATATACCTATATGTTGGGACGTTTCATGAAGAGTATCATTAATCAGTCACATGTCATAAATCATAATTACGAAACAGATGTACATGACATGCATAAATAAAGATAGATTCCAAATTCAATGTACTATAATTACAGAAACCTCAATTTAGCATCTAGTCGTTTTAGTTTTGCATACACAAGTGACAAATACAAAACATCACATTGGCATATGCAAAAATAAATTACGATAGATACGGATTTAATTAAGAGGTTAACTATTAATATTTAACATATTTCTTAATGGAAAATCATGAAAGTTACAACTAAGGCTCTGATACCACATGTAAAACATGAAATGGACATAACATACTATAACTTCAAGATCTTAACTATCATGAATTTCACAATAAATTGATAAAAGAAAACATACCAAAATCCATTGCTTCTTTAATTCTTCTTTAAAAGCCTAAACACCAGAAATCGGTTTCTCTCGCTTGACCCACTTAAGGTACACAAAGATGATGGAAATTGCGTACATTTATAGGGTAGAGAGAGGACCGGTTTCCTTTATTCCTTTATAACTCAACTTCCCATCAAAGTAAGAGTTAATTCAATAGGAAACCACTTCTCTTAATTAATTAACCAACAGTTTATTAAGGATTAGGATTAAATAATCTCATAACTTAAGGAGTCCAATAAATACTCATATGTGCCATGTCATGTGGGACATTAAATTCTTACAACCAAGCCTAGAACATAGCATATGATGCATGAGCTATAACGCCCCAGTGAAATCAATTAACTAGAATTGACTTGATGGTTCGCCTCCTAGCCCTATTTCGTGAGGAACAAGACTTAGGGATCTCATCCTCTTGGAAGAAAGACTGCAATGGAAGACTTTTGATTGAGGGACAAAGATAACTATAATTTAAATCCACAATCATAATAACCAGAATGAAACTTAAAGCATCATAACTGTAATACTCTGACAAATCACCATTTTTTTAAAAGAGTTAAAGATTTCTTACTTAGCTAGTTAACAATTCCTTAAAACAAAGCCTTAAACCAAGTGACATAAACCTTCTTTAAATAACCCAAGTCCCTTAAGACTTTTTAGAAGCAAAAACCCCAAAAACACCCTCACTAGCCGAACACTCGCCCCGGGACCACACGAGGGCTCGCCTAGGGACCACACGAGGGCTCGCCTAACCACCCCTTACCCCTTGGACAAAACACAATTATACATCTGAGCATTTTTAACCTGTTGTGAACAGGACACAAGCGCTCGTTGCTACAATACACGAGCACTCGCTAACGAGTCTTCAGACTATTGGACAATACCCAATCATATGCCTGAAAAGAATTTTTAACCCCTTGTGAACAGTACACGAGCGCTCACTCAATAGTACATGAGCACTTGCTGTCAACTCTGAAAAGCAATTTTAACTCATTCTTCACTTTTCAAACCCAAAGCACGCCTCCACCCTCTATATAAACCTTGCTATTCCCTTAGCCACCTTCCACCTCAGAAAACTTAACCCTAGTGCGAGGAGAAGCTTGGAGAAAGAAAAGAGGAAGTTTGATGCCTTGGTACCTTCTAAGGTGATTTCTTGACCCTTCCTTTATGCCCTTTTTAATTGTTGTTACTGATTTCCTAGTTTTATAAGTTTTAAAGATGCTATGACAAGCTCTTATACCCATCTTTTTAACAAAACCAATAAATGTTTTCAAAAGGATTTTAAACACCTCTTTGATTTTTTGTGCTGTGTTTTCTTGTAGTATATGTGTTTATCTTGTGATAGAAGCCTAGGACACATTTTTGGGGGCTCTTGGCCGAGCCTTACCCTCTGGCTGAACGCTTGCCCTAGGGAGTGAGCGCTCGCTGATAAGTGCTAAAATATTCATATTTTAGCCCTTTAATTTATGTTTGTTAATTTCTTAGTTTTGTTGTTTTGTGTTATTTTATTTTCTTTTTGTGTTTTCTATATTTTTTGTAGGTCATGGAAGAAAAAGAAGCATTCCTAGAGCGTTCGAGCATTAAAGGACAAAATTTGGGAAAAAAGCTAGAAGTTTTGGATCAAGCGCAAGCATTCATATAGTGCGATCAATCCCAACAACAAGGATCAATCACAAGTGTGCGATCGAGTGCACTATCCATATGATTGAGCGCACTCGTGCGCTAGAGAAAAGTCAGATTGCGGCCAAGACTCCTTTTACTTCCAAAATAGGGTTTTCCAAGTCCTTGTTGTACAATGACTTAACCCTACGATTTTTTAGGGTTTCTAGGGTTTTCCTAAGCCTATAAATAGACCTCTAAGCCTCACAATTATATACACAACTTCAAGGAGAGGAATAGGATGCTACTTCAATGAGTGTTTTCCCATTTCTTCTTTCCCTTTTCTTTTCCTTTTATTTTAATTATGTGTAACTAACTTTTTAGTTAGGGGCTAAATTGAAGCCCTAATCATGTCTTTTTAAGATTTCAATATTGGCGTCTTTGCTACAATCATATTTTGATATATTTAAATTGATTATTTCCTACTTAATTGAATTCCTCATATGAATGTGCCTGATCAACATATGTATGTGGTATGGATTAGTTAGTTAAGTCAATTTGGATGATCGAGTCATGGGCTTAATAGAGTGACAAAAGATACCTTTGCGGGTTCTTGCAGTAATCAACATGGAAAACCGAGAGTATATACCCATGCCCTAGGCCTTATCTGTTTGTCGATTTCTACAGATTTATGTTTTTTTAAAGAACAACTTAGTATACACCCATGCTAAATCCTTTGAGAAAGAAAAGAGTTAGAGTATACACCCATGCATAATTTGTTGCTTAGGAAAATCAATAGCTTAAGAAGTATACACCCATGCCCTTAAGTTGACAAACATTAAATATATCGGTATGATTGGTACATTGGCATATTGTTATCTTAATTAGTTTGATTCATGGTGGATATCGAATCCCTAACGCTTTCATTTATCTTTATCTCTTTTCATAATATCAATTTCGTGACAAAATTGGTATTTAATTTAGAAAATCAATTCTAAGCAAAATCAACAATCCTCGTAGGAATGATCTCATATTTGCCGCACTATAGTATCGTTTGATCTTGTGCACTTGAGAATTAAAACGTACCAATTGTTCGCCTATTAATTTAGGTCGGTATTTGGCACAACAAGTTTTTGGCACCATTGTCTGGATTGTTTAATTTTGTTTAGAATTATTTTCCTTAGTTAATTTTATTTCTATTTTAATTCTTTTTTTGGTAGTTTCTGTTCTGTTCTCCAGAGGTGCGCTCGAGCGCCCATTCCATGGGGATCAAGTGCACCAGTGCGATCGATCGCACATCCGGACAGCAGCACATAAACTGTTTTAATTAAGGATCTGATTTTTTTTCTTTTCATGCAGGGTGGTCATTCGAGTCTGCATCTTCATAAGTTTTATTTTTAATTTTGTTTTTATTTCCCTTTTAATTTTAACTTCCTTTTGTTATTTTATTTTTGTTTTCACACATGTTGCGAGACATTTCGTCGCCCCATGGGCCATGTTCATATTGCCATAATCCTTATCACCATGTTAGAGATTGTCCTTCAACAAGACAATTTTCTAACTATTCTTATGGGCATATGAACACATCATTCTCTAAATCGGGGGAAGACAGCTATTTTGACTCATATAACCCATCATGGAGCCAATATTCTAATCTCTCGTGGCAAGCTCAACCTCTTGAAAATCATGCTCCACAATTTCATGAATTGCACTATCAATCATATCCGCAGTTCTATGGTGAATCATATTCTTGGCTAATTGACAGTACGACCAAGAGGCAACTGCTGCAATTCTTAGAAGCTCACGAAGAGGAGCCATCTCCCATCAATTGGCCTCAATAATACCAAGAGCAATAGCAGTATCAGGCCGAGCCACCTCCTCCTAAGATCTCTGAAGAGTTATTAGATAAGATTAGAGTGTTGACTAATAGTACACGGCAAATAATTGTGACAATGAAGGCCCACCCCAAACAAGAAGCTGATATCCTCCAAGAAGAAGAAGAAGAGCGCCAAAGTCAGTCGGTGACCACTCCTCATTGATATATGGAAGAAGAAAGTATTTTCTATCATGAAGAGGAGCCATCTCCACAGTTCTATGGTCAATTATATTCTTGTCTTAGTCCCAGTCTGCGGCAATCCATTTTCAAGATAGTAGCTCATGAAGAAGAGCCATCTCCAATCGATTGGCCTCAACAATACCAAGAAGAAGATTGCCAAAGTCAGTTGGTGGCCAATCCTAGAGGGCACTACATGGAGGATGAGTGTACCTACTATCATAAGTAAGCTATCACATTTAGGAGCGAAGAAGTGGTTGAAATTAAAGAGGAAGAGAGGAAGGAGAGCAAATTGAGGTTCCACAAGAACCACATCGAGAAAAAGAAGAAAGCACTGAGAATTCTTCAACATCAACTCTTATTCCCGAAGTACCAAGAGTCTAGGAGAGAAGTCTGTTAGAGCCACCAAATGAGCAAATTGAGGACATCATGATAGAAAAGCTCCCTGAGTATTCTTCATATTTTATTCTAGTTCATGATTCCCTTCCGGATGAGAAACTGTTTGAGAAAACTCAGAGTGGTCCACCCCGATCTACAGAAAATTGGAATTACCTTTCTGTAGGAAAAATTCATTCTCTTTGGTCCAAGAGAAGAAAAGACTGGTGCTTCAAGTTTAAACTTAAAGGTCAAAAAGCACTGAGCACTTCAATGATGACGATTCCGTTGGCTTGGTAGATCCCCTATATTTTGACTAAATGAGTTAGCTCCACAGGTTCGAGCGCAAGCCCTATTCACTCGAATTCTATTTCAAGCCGAGGTTCATGATCTCCATCCATGTTTTATCTTTTCCATTGTTGTTTCATGTTCATTCTTTGATTATATTTTTACAGAAATGTGTTACACTTGATTGATATTTGGTTGGAGTATCATTTATTTGTTTAATTTTACTGTGTTTTTAATTTTTAGTTGTTTTACGTTTTCCTTTAGTTATTAGTTGAATTTTGTTTTTATTTAATATGTTGTTTTCCTCACCTGTTGAGTTGTTGTTTCTGTTCTATAAGTGCGATCGAGCGCACCCAGTTGCGCACTCGAGTGCATTATCAACGTACACCCCTGCACGCACGAGCGCAACACCATTACACACACTCTTGCACGAGTATGATCGAGCGCACTCGACCAGAGGCTCACATGACCTGTTTTTAAGCTACACCTCCCCTTCCCCCTTCACCTTCTCCCATGCGACGTGATACACTACCATTGCCCCATTTTTCTCTGTTTTTGACAAACACAACCTGTGGCCATGGATTTTCCCTTGTCTTCTGTGTTAGGTTTGTTATTTTTGTAAGGGCTTGAGCTTTTATTTTACGGTGGTTTGGCATCACTCATTCCGGAAGCTGTACACTAGGTGTTTGATGAAAGTTCTGAACCAACTTGCAAGATACCTAGAAATCGGGCATCATTATCTCAAGCTTCCAAGGCCAAGGTCACTTCATCCCAGCCCACTTTTCAGCAGAGGGAGCTCATTTTGGGGACTTTGATGACTTCACAAATTTTGAAGCTACTCAATAGGAAGTCGAAGAATTCAAAAGTCGTGGGTTGAAAAGGTTATTCAAGCCAGTCACCTCATGGGATAAGTGTGCTTGCATCTTCTTTGGGACAGCAATGAGAGGAGTACAATAGTCTGGCTGAAGACATTAAACTTAGCGCTCATGGGAGGCACCCTATAGCATATCCTTTTTATTTCTTTGTTTGTTTGTTTTTATTTTATTTTTCATTTTATTTTGTTTTTCAGGGACAAGTGTGCTTGCATTCAAGTTTGGGGGTGTGCTACGAGCCATACTTGTCCAGCTAGTTTTCCCATCTCCTGGGTAAGTTCTTTCCATGTTATACACACATTGGGGACAATGTGTAATTTAAGTTTGGGGGTATGGGAGATACATGTACACACACTTTGTCCAATTTTTGAAAAAAAAAAAAAAAAATGTTTGTTCATGTCTTGTCTTAAAATTTTGGTTGATCTGAAATCATTGTGATTTGATTTTCATTGGTGAGCTTAAAATTTTGAATACATGATCTGATGATAGAATTTTTTAAGTTTGGTTACTTTAGGCAATTGAGAATTCACATGTTTGATTTGATCTGACACAAGCACATTAGCACATAATTTGTGGGGTATGACATGTGAGTTTGATGTATATGTTTTCATGTCTTGGGTGAAACTGGATGACTTGTTGGATGGACACTTTGGCATATTACACATATAAAAAATAATAGTAAAAAAAAGAATAAATAATTGATCATTGATAAGTTTTTCACTAAGTAATTGGACCTATTGCCTCAGTAAGCATTGAGTGTTCACGTCAAAAGGTGAAAATTTTGATTTTGTTAAATTTATGGCTAGTTTAAGTTCGTACCCTTGTTGACTCGAGTTAGTAAGTTCTTAGGGGTATCTTTACACCTAATGCCTTAGAACCATCTGATTTGGAAGTCATTGACTTAACACTCGCTATATAGGTCAATTAGAAAGCTTAAGGGAACTAAACATTGCAGAGCCTGATAAAAAAAATAATAAAATAATAAATAATAAATAAAAGAAGAAGAAGAAAAGAAAAGAAAAATATGGCATTGTTTTTCATTCGGATGGGAATTTCAGTAAACTTTGAGATATTGAGACAATGCACTTTGGAATTACTTGTAAGCTTCATATTTTTGTGCTAATTCATTTTACACTGTTTCGAACATGTGATGCTTAAAGCCTGCCTTTTGTAAGTAATTAGACTTTAAAATTCAAATTCATTGGGAAGATGGAGTTTATCTTTTTAAGCTTGTTAATGAATGAAAATCTTGATTTTGAGTGCCACTTCAATTTTTGGATAGTATGAACTTTGCATAATGTTTGTGGGTAGTATTCCAGGAAAACCTTCACGAGACTTCACTCGTCCTCTAGGGAATGCCTAGGGGTTTAAAAGGCTTGTTGCATACGCTAAATGCAATCATACATCCCACGAAAGAATGATTTATCTTTTTGTTTTCCATTTAGTTTTTAGTTTCGTATTGCTAAGGGACTAGCAATATGAAAGTTTGGGGGTGTTAAGTGATAAAATATTCATATTTTAACCCTTTAATTTACATTTGTTAATTTCTTAGTTCTGTTCTTTTGTGTTATTTTATTTTCTTTTTGTGTTTTCTGTGTTTTTGAGGTCATGGAAGAAAATGAAGCATTCCGAGAGAGTTCGACCATCAAAGGACAAAATTGGGAAAAAAAAAAAGCTAGAAATTTTGGATCAAGCGCAAGCATTCAGATAGTGCGATCCATTGCACAAAGCCTAAGCTCGAGCACACTTGCGCTCGAGCGCCCGACAACCAGAATCAAGCACAGGTGTGCGATCGAGCGCACTCGTATGCTGGAGAAAAGTCAGATTACGGTCAAGACTCCTTTTACTTCCAAAATAGGGTCTTCCAAGTCCTTGTTGTACAAGGACTTAACCCTACAATTTTCTAGGGTTTCTAAGGTTTTCCTAAGTCTATAAATAGACCTCCAAGCCTCACAATTATATACACAACTTCAGGGAGAGGAATAGGACGCTACTTCAAGGAGTGTTTTCCAATTTCTTCTTTCCCTTTTCTTTTCCTTTTATTTTAATTATGTGTAACTAACTTTTTAGTTAGGGGCTCGATTGAAGCCCTAATCATGTCTTTTTAAGATTTTAATATTGGCGCCTTTGCTAAAATCATATTTTGATATATTTAAATTGATTATTTCCCGCTTAATTGAATTCCTCATATGAATGTGCCTGATCAACATATGCATCTGGCATGGATTAATTATTTAATTCAATTTGGATGATCGAGTCTTAGGCTTAATAGAGTGACAGAAGATACCTTTGCGGGTTCTTGGGGTAATCAACATGAGGAACTTGGAGCATACACGCATGCCCTAGGCCTCATGTGTTTGTCAATTTCCACAGATTTATGCTTTCTTAAAAAACAACTTAGTATGCACCCATGCTAAATCCTTTGAGTTAAAGTATACACCCATGCCTAATTCGTTGCTCAGGGAGATCAATAGGTTAAGGAATATACACACATGCCATTAGGTTGGCAAACATTAAATATACCAGTATGATTAGCGCATTGGCATATTGTTATCTTAATTAGTCTGATTCGTGGTGGATATCGAATCCTTAACGCTTTCATTTATCTTTATCTCTTTTCATAATATCAATTTCGTGGCAAAATTGGTATTTAATTTAGAAAATCAATTCTAAGCAAAATCAACAATCCTCGTGGGAAAGATCTCGTATTTGTCGTACTACACTATCGTTTGATCTTATGCACTTGCGAGTTAAAACGTACCAATTATTCTCCTATTAATTCAGGTGGGTATTTTGCACAACACTCACCCAGAAAGCAAGCCACCCGTCCCCCTAGCCCCATTGTGTGGTAAAAGCTTTTAGTAGCTCTTTTCATTAGATGGAACCACGTAGAGTTCTTTAGTACTGCTTATAACAATGAGTCATGTTTTGTTATAACAGGGATTCATGATGTCGAAGGAGTCGAGCGAGTGAACGAGGTAAGTAAACACTTACGAACTCTTTCCTTAAAAATGTGTGATATGTCAGCTAACTGAGCATGCGTATCATATGACCATGTCTACTATTTGTAATAACTTGGTAACTGCTTTAATAACTAGTTGATAAGATGCCTTGTATGACATGTTACACCGGTACATGCGGTATAACGGCCATGGGCTTACTATGTAGACTTGATTCTATGGTCAAATGTGTGTGTTGTTATATAGGCCTTGGATCTAATGGTTGTTCTATGACCAGCACAGCCTTAACAGGTGGTCATTACAGGACGTATATCACTAGTAGCGTAAGCACCCGAGGTCGGACTCGGTTGGGTTACTAGTGTTATGGGCGGTAGCGTACAATGGCCAGGGCACTGGCATTGTATTACAAGTCCCTCAGAACAGAGCCAACCCTACTGAGAAAGGTAATATCTCGGGTAGACCATATATAATAGTTATGACTTAAAAAAAACATTAGTTTTCTACATTAAAATACTTGGGTGATTACCGCTGGGAGTACACCAACATTTATCAAACCAAAAAATATTTTCAAGGTGTATTAATGGAGACAACACCTCTTTTCAATGTTTATCAAAACTGCACGTTTATTTCTATTTAAAAATAATGAGCTTATGTCATACCCACTTGTGAGGTTTACTTACTAAGTCGTTAGACTTACGCAGTTATTACTCTTATAGGGAGCTTGTTCCTAGAACCCAAGAGTGGTATGGTTCCCACCACAGACTTTGCTTTATACTATCAGTTGCTCATGTCTTTCAATTTGAGGATTATACTTGTCCCTGTAATGATTAATAGATTTCCCAGATTTATTTTACATTCGTATGCATTAACTCTAATTATGCCTAGAGGGGCGATTCCTCATTTAGCCACCAGTTGGTTAAATAGGGGTAATTGCCAGTAACCCTGCTAGATTGGTCTAGGCCAATTTAGGGGCATTACAGTATGCTATCAGAGCATACGGTCTTGCCGACCATAGCGAACAATTTGAGAATAGGCTGCAATACCCTATGTATAAATCTTAAAAGACTAGAGTATAGGATAGACATAGGTTCTCTATTATTGTTTGATTGAGGTGCGGACTAGAGTAACAGCCTTCTTGATTGTTTAGTATATAGGGTTGAACAAGATCGCCTGCTCTGCGTTACAGGCACTTGATCCTACTCTACACTCAAATGCGCAATGGATGTCGACGTTGGGCAACAGTTCGAGAATCGCCAGCTTAGTACGAGCCTTATGCACTAGGATACAAGCCTCACCCCATCAAACACAAGATTTCAACCCAGCCCTTTCGGAGGCTGAACCCTCTAACACAGGATCAAAATCATGGAAGGTAAGCACAAATAGACTCCAAGGGTGGCCAGAAAATGGAAAAGTGGAAGCATCGCAGCACATCAGCGGTACGGGATTTTCCACCTGTCCCCAAAAAATATAACTCCTACCTTAGCGCGGAAAGGAAGCAGGAGATGTACACACACCTGACTCAAATTGCGGACGAGTACGCCAAGATGGAGCAAGTAAAGATCCAACTACTGAAGGTAAAAGCCCCGCCAGCTGGGTTTTACCGATAGAAGGCCACTTGCCTCTCCAACATTGACAAGGACTATGAGGCATTTGTCAAGGACGAAGAAGACCCGTTAGAAGAATCGACCGGAGAGTGTTAGACTTAGAGGTTTGGTAACTTTTGACTAGATAGGTTGCTAGGCAGTTAGACTACGCATTGTACTTAGCTGTACATTTTGTATTTGGAGCTCGTGTGTTGTGCAAAATGAATTTCGAAAAGAAAATGAATTTTACTCGTACCGCAAATTTCACAAATTCGATTTTCATGCCAATTTCAATCCCAACTATACTTGTTTTGATACCTCAATTATTTCAAGAAATTACCCTGTCTTGAACTGTTGGTTTCAAAAAAAAAAAAATTGGGCCTCGGGTAGAGCACTCGCCCAGAGCCCCACACGTTCCTCTTTAAAATGGACAAACGCTCATTTTAAACCCTATTCCTCTCCATTTTCTCTCAAGCCAAACACTTCTGCTCCAACCAAACGCTCATTTTAACCCTATTCCTCTCCATTTTCTCCATCTTTTTAACAAAGGTATGTGATTTTAACCGTTTTGAACTCAAGATTTATAGTATTGTGATTTTAGGGTTTTTGAATTGGGATTTTCAATTTCTTGCATTTCATGGCATCTAGTTGGTTGGTTGTGTACTAGGATCATACTTTAGGGTAGGCCCTTGTGTTTGGAGCATCATTTTCCCTTCAAATCACCACATATTCGGATTTGGGGATTTTTGTCCTAAATCCGAAATCCTTGTGTTATCTTTACCCCACCATGAAATTGATGCATGGGTTGTGACCCAAATGCCCCTATGATGGCCCATGAACAAAGCCCACTCACTCCCTTGACCAATTTTGACCAACCCAAAACCCTAGCTTTTGGATTTGGGGATTTTCGCCCTAAATTAAAAATTTTTGGTTTTTGTGGTCCTAACCTTATGGGCCAATTGAAGCCCAAACCCCTTAAAACCAAATTCCGAGGACAAAATTCTTATAAGGAAGGGAGAGTGTAATACCTTGACAAATCACCATTTTTTTTTTTTTAAAGAGTTAAAGATTTCTTACTTAACCGGTTAATAATTCCTTAAAACAAAGCCTTAAACTAAGTGACCTAAACCTTCTTTAAATAACCCAAGCCCCTTAAGACTTTTTAGACGCAAAAACCCCAAAAACACCCTCACTAGCCAAACACTCACCCCGGGACCACATGAGCACTCGCTCTTGTCCTAGGTGCGAGCGCTCGCTCAAGGACAACACAAGCACTCGCCTAACCACCCTTTACCCCTTGGACAAAACTCAATCGTACACCTGAGCATTTTTAACCAGTTGTGAACTATACACGAGCGCTCGCTGCTATAGTACGCGAGCACTTGTTGACCAATCTTCAGACTATTGGACAATACCTAATCGTACCCCTAAAAAGCATTTTTAACCCGCTGTAAACAGTACACGAGCACTCGCTCAATAGTACCCGAGTGCTCGTTTTTCAACTTTGAAAAGCAATTTAACCCATTCTCCACTTTCCTGACCCAAAGCATGCCTCCACCCTCTATATAAACCTTTCTATTCGACCCTTAGCCACCTTCAACATCAAAAAAACCTAACCGTAGTGTGAGGAGAAGCTTAGAGAAAGAAATGAGGAAGTTTGAAGCATTGCTACCTTCTAAGGTGATTTCTTGACCCTTCCTTTGAGCCCTTTTTAATTGTTGTTACTGATTTCCTTTACAAGGTTTAAAGATGCTATGACAAGCTCTTATACCCATCTTTTTAACAAAACCAAGAAATGTTTTCAAAAGGGCTTTTAAACACCTATTTGATTTTTTGTGCTGTGTTTTCTTGTGGTATATATGTTTATTTTGAGCCTAGAAAGGAAAATGCCAACCCATATCCTTAGATAGAAGCCTAGAATGCATTTTTGGGAGTTCTTGGCCGAGCCTTTCCCTCTAGCCTAATGCTTGCCCTAGGGAGCGAGCACTCACCTAAAGAGTAGGCCACCCGTCCCCTTAGCCCCAATTGTGTGGTACAAGGTTTTAGCAACCCTTTTCGTTAGATGGAACCTCATAGAGTTCGGTAGTACTGCTTATAATGATGAGTCGTGTTTCATTATAGTAGGGATTCATGATATCGAAGGACTCGAATGAGCGAACGAGTTAAGTAAACCCTTATGAACACTTTCCTTAAAAATGTGCGATATGCCAGCTGACTGAGCACGCATATGATATGAGCATGTCTACTTTTGTAATAACTTGGTAACTACTTTAATAATTGGTTGATAAGATGCATTGTATGATATGGTGCACCAGTACGTATGGTAGGGCTGGCAAATCGGATAGCCCATAATGACCCACCACCCGTTTAACATCAACTCGAACACGACCCGTTTAGCTAAACGGGTGGAAACCCCAAACCCAAACATGGCCTACTAAAATTGATGGGTTACCTTGTCAACCCATTTAGCCCGTTATTTTTAGCGGGTCGTGTCAACCCGACATGACCCAGTTAAAATAATGGGTCATAAATGGGTTGACACGACCCATTTAACTTAGTTACCCCTTTAACATGCTTTGACCCAAACTATTTCTCCAGAAATATGATATAAGTCTAATATCATTGACATTCAATAATCAAATTAATCAATATCACTTATAATTAAACCCATAACACAAAATCACTTACCAATTAAGCAAATATAAAACCATATTAAGAGAAAGATTGTAAAAAAGAGCTAGCAAAATCAAAGTAAGAAACAAAACAAAAACAATATCCTACTATTACAAAACTGAAACAATATTCCATCATCACAAAACAGAAACAAAATCAAGTCAATGAAATTGACGAATGAGGCTCCACAAATATGCTCATTTTAAGGACTATTAAATATTAATAACTTGTGCTCTAGAAGAACTTGGAATGTCATATGAATTAATATCCGTTGTCAAAAACCTCCTCTTCTTTGCATTCCAACTTCATTTGAGTGTGCTTTATATCAAATGATTAAGGGGAATTAATGTTATTATAGTTTAGTCAAAAAATAATAAGTAAATAAAGAAATTAAATATGCAAATAATTAATATTACCTTGCTCCCCAAATAACCAATCTCTAGGGCAAACTAGTGCCTCAACAATATCAGGTTTGAGTGAGCTCCTATACTGATCAATCACACATCCACCAATATTAAAAGTAGATTCTAAAGCAACAATTGAAACAGGAATACTCAAAATATCACGAGCCATTGCAGCTACTTCAGGATAACGAAATTCATTTCCTTTCCACAATGAAAGGATGCCAAATGTTGCATTCTTATCCAAAGACCTAGGTTCATCCAAATAATGTTCTAATTGATTCTTTTGTTAATGAGCATCAACTCCACCAAATGCTAGATATTCCTACATGGAAAAAAAGAGAATATAAACATAAAATTACTAAGTGGTTAAGCGTATTTTTGTGCAACTATCCACCTAAATTAACAGACGAATAATTGTACGTTTTACTCGCAAGTGCTCAAGATCAAAACGATAGTATAGAAAGCAAGTACGAGATCATTCCCACGAGTATTGCTATAATTATGCTTAAAAGAGAATTCCCTAAATTAATTAACTGAATTAAAATTAATTAAAAGATTGAATTCAAATAATAAGAATGAAAATGTAGGGTTTTGATATCCACTGCTAATCATACTCAAATAAAACAAAAAATATGCCAATGTTCCAATTACATCAAGATACCCAATGTTTGCCAACCTAAGGGCATGGTATCTACTCCTTTAAGTTATTGATCTCCCTAAGCAACGAATTAGTCATAGTATCTATTCTAATTATTTTCGTTCTCAAAGGATTTAGCATGGTATCTACTAAGTTGTTCTTCAAGAAAGCATAAATGTATGGAAATCGACAAACACATGAAGCCTAGGGCATGGTATCTACTCCCGGTTCTCCATGTTGATCAATCCAAGAACCTATGAGGGGGTTCTTTTGTCACTCTATTAAGCCCAGGACTCAGTCATCCAAATTGAGTAAAATAACAAATCCATACCACAAGCACATTCATGTGAGGAATTAAATAACATAGGAAATAATCAAGTCAAGTATCCAAAATATAATTGTGGAAAAGGCGCCAATATTGAAATCCTAAAGAGACATGATTAGGGCTTCAATCGTGCCCTAACTAAAGTATTAGTTACACATAAATTGGATAAACATCATCCTCATACAAAAATAAGAAAATAATAGGGAAGAGAAGAAAAACCCAAAACTCTTCTTAATCTAGCTTCCAATTCTTCTCCTGAGTTTGTGTCTGCTTCTCCCCCTCTATTTGGATGAATAGAGGTCTATTTATAGAGTTTGGAACAACTCTAGACATTCTTGTGCAGCCTAACAACTCAAAAATCGAGTTGGAGATGGATTCTAGACTTCAAAATTGTGCAAAACCGTGTCAAATCGTGTTCTCTACTGCCTAGCACACGACTTTGCTCGATAGCAAGATGGGGCACTCGATCGCATTATTGCGATCGATCCTAATGGTTTGGGAGCTCAAGCACATGACTGGGCTTGATCCTGGCTACTGATGCACTCGAGCCTAATTTGGCTTGCGCTCGATCGCATTTCCTTCAGCTTTTCTCGAAAATGGCTTTTAAATGTGAAACTTGTCGGAAACGCTTGCTTTTCTTCAATATCCTAAAAATGCAAGAAAACACAAAAACAACACAAAACATCAACTAATAATAAAACTAAGAGATTAATATATGTGAATTAAGGGGCTAGAATGTGTAACATTCAGCACTTATCACGTACATATACTAAGTTACTAAGAGGATAAGAAACTAATGATATTCACCTTTTCCTAATCTAGTTCTTGGTAATGGTCTTGGGGCTGAACAACTGTGGAGCTTGAAGTTGTAGAATAAGTACTATACTCCATAAAAAGATGGCTTAATTTATCATGAACATTCACAAACTCTACAGATTCAATGGCTCCATAAATCTCGTATAGTAGTATATAGGGTGAAGCTTGTAACGAGAATCTAAGACGACTACTATGGCCAACACTACAATGAATTTTGACCAATATTTCTCAAATTTGGAGATCATTTGTGTTGCCATTAATCTCTTATTCTCATCTTCGCTCACAAGTTGTTCCTTCAAGTTCACATAAATCTTGGCAACTACAGGAAAGTATAAATTGGTTGTGGGATACTTGGTACCACAAAATTTACATGTAGCATGGTAAAAGCAAGCTGAGAAACTACTGATATTATTCACCTTTTCCCACTCAAGTGCAGTAGGAAAATGCTTATAGCTTGAATCAGTCATCTCCAAATAACTAAAAACATGCCAATAGTGAATAGCACTCTCAAGCGTAAGATATGTAGAATTCCATCTGGTTGGCACATCTTGTCTTAACCCCTTTTTACTATCCAATGACATTTGATTCACAGTCTAGAGAAAATTTTGTTTTCTACCTTGTGATCCTCTAACATACTTTTCACTTTCTCGAATCTTTTGGATAGCATCATTGATCTCCTTCAATCCATCTTGCACTATCAAATTAAGAATATGGGCACAACAGCGTAGATGAAAGAACTCACCGTCACAAAGAAGAGCTTTCTTAATGTTCAATGTTTGTTTTAATCCCTCAACACAAACATCATTAGAAGAAGCATTATCCAATGTTATAGTAAAAACCTTGTTCTCAATCCCCCACTCTTGTAGCAAAAAATATATATTTTCAGACAAAGCTATACCATTATGTGGTGGGGGCTAATAAGTGCCGAATGATACACATTCTAACCCCTTAATTCACATATGTTAAGCTCTTAGTTTTGTTATACTTTGATGTTTTGTGTTGTTTTTGTGTTTTCTAGCATTTTTAGGATTTTGAAGAAAAGCAAGCGTTCCCGGCAAGTTTCAGACTTAAAAGGCATTTTTAGGAAAAACTGGAGCCATGGGATCGAACGCAGGCAACACTAGATGCGCTTGAGTGCCCAAACTAGCAGGATCGATCGCAACACTGAGATCGAGCGCACCATCCTATGATCGAGCGCAGTCGTGCGCTAGGCAGCTGAAGACACGGTTTGCCTTCACATTGTTTCAAAGTCTAGAATCCAATTCCAACTTGATTTATGAGTTGTGAGGCTACACAAGAACGTCTAGGGTTGTTCCCAAGCCTATAAATAGACCCTCCATTCATCCAAATAGGATATACAATCTTGGGGAGAAGAATTGGAGGCTCAAGTCAAGAAGTGGTTTCAGTTTCTTCTTTTCCTTTTTATTTTTATTATGTGTAACTAAACCTTTGTTAGGGGCTAGATTGAAGCCTTGATCGTGTCTCTTTAGGATTTCAATATTGGCGCCTTTGCTATAGATATATTTTGGGATATTTAACTTGATTATTTCTTATTTGATTGAATTTCTCATATGAATGTGCTTAATCAACATATGCATGTCAACATATGCATGTGTTTGGATTTATTTTTTGTGTCAATTTGGATAACCGAGTCCTGGCATAATAAAGTGACAAAAGAACCTCATCACGGGTTCTTGGATTAATCAACATGAAAAACCGGGAGTAGATACCATGCCCTAGGTTTCATGTGTTTGTCGATTTCTACAAATTTATGCTTTCTTGAAGAATAACTTAGTAAATACCATACTAAATCCTTTGAGAAAGAAAAGAATTAGAGTAGATACCATGCCCTAGGTTTCATGTGTTTGTTGATTTCTACAAATTTATGCTTTTTTAAAGAGCAACTTAGTAGATACCATGCTAAATCCTTTGAGAAAGAAAAGAATTAGAGTAGATACCATGCCTAATTCATTAGTTAGGGAGATCAATAGCTTAAGGAGGAGATACCAATATACCATGCCCCTATGTTGGCAAGCATTAAGTATACCGGTATGATTGTTGCATTGGTATATTGTTTATCTTAATTGAGTATGATTAGTGGTGGATATCAAAACCCTAACCCTTTCATTCTTATTATTTCAAAATTAATCTTTCAATTTGTGACATTCAATTAATTAAATTAGAAAATTACTTTTAAACAGAATTTCATCAATCATCATGGGAATGATCTCGTACTTGCCTACTATACTATCGTTTTGATCTTGTGCACTTGCGAGTAAAACGTACCAATTATTTGACTATTAATATAGGTGGGTAATTGGCACAAGAAGTTTTTGGCACCGTTTCCGAGGATTGATTTAAATTTGTTTAGAATTTTTTTCCATTAAGTTTACTTTATTATTATTTTTTTAAAAAAATCTGTTTCTCTATTTCTGTGTTTTTCCATTTTTGTCCTGTGGCGGTGCACTCGAGTGCCCATTCTAGGAGCTCGACCGCACAGGTGCAATCGAGCACACAGCCAACATCGGTATTCTATTTTAGTTTTTCTATGGCAATGCGCGCGAGCACCCAATCCAAGGAGATCGAGTGCATGAGTGCAATCGAGCACGCCTACTAGTGTGATCAAGCTCACTTACTAGTGCAATCGGGCGCACATCTAGATAGCAGCACTCCAAGGCTGCATCTTCAGGCTTGTTGTAAGTTTTTTTTTTTTTTTTAATTACTGTTTTTATTTTCCTTTTGTTATTTAATTTTCTTTTTGTTTTACTTATGTGGGGAGACATTCCAACACCCCATGGACCATGTTCATATTGCTATAATCCTTATCACCATGTTAGAGATTGTCCTTGAACAAGACATTTTTGTAACTATTCTTATGAGCATATGAACACATCGTTCTCTGGATCGGGGAATGATCGTGGCAAGCTCAAGCTCCTGAAAATCATGCTCCATGATTTCATGAACTGTACCATCAATCATATCTGCAATTCTATGATCAATCATATTCCCCTAAATCAGCTCCACAACAACAGTATCAGGCCGAGCCACCTCCTTCGAAGAGTTTTGACCTTAAAGAAAAGTATTAGCTTTTCTCAGCCACATTGAGCTAATAATCAACTGCTGCAATCCATTGCCAACAAAGAAGCTCACAAGGAGGAGCCATCTCTCATCTATTGGCCTCAACAATACGAAAAGGAGACATCTCTTATGTCCGGTTCCTAACCTTAAAGACAAGATGTTGAATCTTATGAGATAGAATAATCAGATGGTAAACTCTCTATAGGAGATAGAGAACTCTCACTCTAAATCCTTTGCCAGGATAGAGACTCAACTCAAACAAATAGTTGATATCCTCAATAGAGAAGACCAAGAACTTCAAAGTCAGTTGGTAACCAATCCCAGTGGACATTACATGGAGGATGAGAGTACTTCCTATCACGAGCAACCTATCACCACATTGAGGAGTGAAGAAGTGGTCAAAAATCACATGGAAGAGAGGAAGGAGGAGCAAATTGAGGTCCCACAGGATCTACGTCGGGAAAAAGGCAAAGAAGTGAGCATTAAGGCTTCTTCAACATCAACTCCTACTCTCAAATTACTAAGAAGCCAGGAGAGTATTTTGTTAGGGCTATTAGATGGGCAAATTGCGGCCATAAAGGTAGAAAAAGTCCCTGAGTATTTTCCTCATGTTATTTCAGTTCATGATTCCCTTTCAGATAAGAAACTGTTTGAGAAGACTCAGAGTGATCTACCCCGATCTATGGACATTTGGAATTACCTAGCTGTAGGTAAAATTCATTCTCTTCGATCCAAGAGAAGAAAATATTGGTGCTTCAAATTTAAACCTAAGGGTTAGAGAGCGCTGAACGCATCAAGGATGAGGATTCCGTTGGCTTGGCGGATCCCATATATTTTGACTAAATGAGTTAGCTTCATAGGTTCAAGCTCAGGCCCTATGCACTCAAGTCCTCCATTAGGCCAGGGTACTTGATCTCCTTCCATGTTTTATCTTTTCCATTGTTGTTCCATTTTCATTCTTTGATTATATTCTTACAACAATGTGTTGCACTTGACTAGTATTTGGTTGGAGTATCACTTATTTGTTTCAGGGACAAGTGTTCTTACATTTATGTTTGGGGGTATGCTATGAGCCATACCTATTCCAACTAGTTTTCTAATCTCCCTGGTATGATCTTTCCATTTTTCTCTATACATTGAGGACAATGTCTAATTCAAGTTTGGGGGTATGGGAAACACACAACTTTGTCCAAAATTTTAAATTTTTGTTTTTTTTTAAAAAAAATCATGTTCAGGTTATTCTTGAGATTTTGGTTGATCTTAATTCTTTTTGTGATTTGAATTTCATTGGTGAGCTTAAAATATTGAATACATGATCTGATGGCTAAAATTTTTAAGTCTTGTTACTTACTTTTAGCATTTGAGAATTCACTTGTTTTGATTTTAATTACCACAAGCACATTAGCACTTAGTTTGTGAAGTATGACATACTATTTTGATTGTGTATGTTTTCAATATCTTGGGTAAAGCGGGGAAACTTGTTGGATGGATACTTTGGCATATATATAAAGTGGCGCAGCGGAAGCGTGCTGGGCCCATAACCCATAGGTCCCAGGATCGTAACCTGGCTTTGATACCAAGATGAAATGGTACGAAAATTAATTGAAATTAAAGATGAAATTAATTGAAATTAATTAAAAATAAAGATGAAAATAAAGCAGTAGAACCATCCATGTAGGTGGTAATTGCAAGTAAAATAAGCATGATGCAAGAATTTCCAGAGTATAAAAGAGAAATGGAAAAGATTGATAATGAAAAGATATCAACAGATTTGATTAACAAGAGTACTTACATATTTAAACGTAGTTTAGAAGTAGCAAAAGTACACAAGAGCAGAACAGATTACAAATAGTAGGCAGGGTAGTTGTAGAATGAGTTCAGTGTTTAGGCTGAAAGCTTCTACCTTACAATGAGGGGGATTCGTCCTTTTTATAGAAAAAATCCAATGGGTAAATAAAATTATATTGAGAAAGTTAACAATAAAAGTAAAGAACTATAGTGTCGGCAGAAACTGTAGCAGAATTGTAGTGTCGGCAGAACTGTAGCAGAAACTATAGGATCGGCAAACACTGTAGCAGAAACTGTAGCAATAATGATTGAACTATGCCATAATGATGAGCAAGCGATTGGTGTTACAGCAAATGAATGGTGCCACTGTGAAGGGAAAATGAACGGGGCCTTAGTGAAGGGCAAGTGAACAGTGCCATTATGAAGGGCAAATGAACGGTGCCACTATGAAAGGCAAAATGAACGATGCCACTGTGAAAAGCAAATGATTATAGATCTTTGACTCCGGGGTAATAGTTATCGGAGCTATTACTAGGGAAACCAGAATTTCTGTACCATTCTCTCATGGGATTAAAAGTAGCTTCAGAAGATGCATCAGAATTTTCTTCTTCATCTTCATCAGAATTATTATTGAGAGATTCCAGAAGTGCTTTTAAAATGTCCTTCTTTTCTTTTTTCTTCTTAGAAGATTTTTTCTTAGAAGAACTGGAAGAAGTAGCGGAGGTAATGGCATGTCTCTTTGGGAGGGAAAAGAAAAGTACTAGGAGTTATCAGTTTGGCAAGATTGCTAATAGTTAATTGATTGGGAATTGGAGGGCTTGGATTTTTGGCAAATGGGCTAGATTTTTGACATTTTCAACGATATTATCAACCTGTGGGTAGTTATCTCAGCATTTTACATACCAATGTCGTTCTAGCTTGTCATCAAGAATGACATATTGCCATTTTATAATCCAAGGGATTTTGAACTTTTTGACAAAATGCAGAATGTGGGGAAATTTGGCTCCATGTTCATCAGTATTGTAAAGATTTTTAAATGATTTAAAAGTCTCAACGAGTTTTAGTGGGAGGATATCAGGGATAAGACTAAACTTCATCCACCATCTGGAGAACCAGAGAGGAAGGATGCCTCCAAATTCTTTATCAAAGTTTATGAACCAAGAGTGGTCAAACTTGGGATTTTGGTAGAGCATGAATTTGGACCAGGCATCAATGTAGTCATAATAGCAAAATGGGATGGGAAAATCTTCCAATTTTCTTGGGTTCGAGGGATGTTCACCCCAATCTTTTTCATGAATAATTCTATCAAAATAGACACTGTAATAAAGTAGTTTTTTGGGTTCAGTTTTACTGTAAATGGGTTTGAAATGAACAGACTTTGTATGTAGCAGGATATTAGTGTAGTATGAAAGAGTTTTCAAACGATGCTCAGGGATCCAATGAAACTGAGGAGGAAAATAAGAAGTGGCAATTTGAATAGGAGATTTAATGTGAGAACGGTTTATTACAATATGAAATAAATGCTCGGAATGACGAAGAACGACATAAGCTGATGTTTTATCGTATTTAATGAAAGGAATAGTGGATTTTTTAGAAGAAATGACAAAAGGGTCATAATATGAAACTAAAGCACTGGAATAGGTAGCTGGTAATCCGAGGCTGAAAGCCGAGAATCGGTTAGCGAGAGCAACAGATGAATTAGTAACGGGAGCAGCAATGGCAGACTTTGGTTTTATGACAAAAGCCTTGGAGTCAATCTTCTTCTTATCCTTTTTGCTTGCCATGCTGACACTGCAAAAATTTACGAGTGAGAAAATTTGGAATAGAGTTATTGGAATCTTTAATGTATTCAATATCAAAATCAAAAACGCTTAAAACGGCTTGCCATTTGGCAAAATTTTGTTTTGATGCAAAGTTTTCAACATCTTTTTTCAAAATGTATTTAGCAGATTTACAATCAATGTGTAACAAAAACTATTGATTTAGCAAATCAGATTGAAATTTAGTAATGCATAAAACGACAAAAAGAATTACTTTTTTAATAGTACTATAATTAGCTTGTGTATTGTTCCAGGATCCAGAATGGAATCGAACAATTTGTTCAAGAGATCCTGGAGAAACAACTTGTTTCAAAATGCCTCCGAAGCCAATTTCAAAAGCTTCAATTTCAACGATTTTGAAAGCATTATCAAAGGGAATACCTAAGCAGGGTAGGGTCTTAACATGAGTTTTAATCTCTCTGACGAGTGAAGTGTGAATACTAGTCGAAGGAGGAGGATGATTTAGTAAACGGTCAAACAAAGGCTTGCAATGTTTTCTCAGGTCTTTGTAGAAATCCACAATGTAATTTAAAGAACCTAAGAATCTCTAGAGCTGGGTTTTGTCAATGATAAGATCAGGAAATTTATCGGTGAACTGAATGGCTCTATCAATAGGTCTAATCTGACCTTCAGAAATGTCAAAACTAAGGAATCTAATTTTGGTTTGGAAAAGCTTCATCTTTTTAGCAAAGACAACAAGTCCATTGTGTTTGACCGTTTCTAGAAACGAATTCAAATGTTTCCGGTGTTCATCAATAGATTTTGAATAGATCAAAACATCAACAATGTAAACGATGGTAAAATGACTGAAGGGATTGAAAATATCCTTCATAATGTTTTGGAATTCACTAGGAGCATTCTTCAGACCGAAAGGCATGACATTCCACTCATAATGCCCAAAAGGGGTAGTAAGAGCAATCTTATACCTATCCTTGTCATTAATCTAGATTTGCCAAAACCCTGACTTCATATCGAACTTAGAAAAGACTAGAGCCTCACTAATTCGACCTATTAGGGATGGGATACCTAATCCATTCTAGCACATCATTCAGCGGTTTGTAATTAATTACTATTCTAGGAGTTCCCCTTTTGACTTCATCATTTTTCATAAAATAAAAGGCGGCACAAGACCAAGGAGACTTGCTCTTGCAAATGATACCTTTAACAAGTAAATCTACTAAATGCTTAGTTTTAGCATAGATAATATATAAGTGACTAACATCAATTTCAAATTTGGAAGCAAAATAGAATTTCACTTCAACACCCATTTTAATGGTTGAAACACCAATTTCATCAATAGTGAAAGGATAAAGCACGACAATGAAGGAAAGGCCAAGAATACTTTTTCAGACGTATTTTTAACAAGGACAGCAGGAGTATCAAAACAAACATTGTTCTGGCAAACATGAACATTATTCAATTCATACTTAATTTGTAAACGGCTTCCACTGGCAGAATTTAATTTTTAGTGGATTTTTCAAAATATTTACTAGGTACTAACCCTTCTTGAATACAATTCAAATTAGCACTAGAATCAATCAAAGTAATGACATCAAAAGTATAATCAGGAGCAACAATGATATTAACTTTAGAATACCATTTAGGTGGAACAACCTTGTTAATAAGACTGACAATCTTGACTTTATCGAAAATCACTTTATTGCTAGATTCTGCTTCATCATAGTGCTCAAATTGTTTATCATCATCAGAATTGTTATCATGAAAACAATCTTGAAGTTTCAATATTAAAAGTTGTTGTTTTAAATCGTTATTATCTGTTTTAACAGTGTGCAAGTCATTTTTTAAATCAATAATTTCTTTCTTGATATTACTAACCTTATACTGCAAATCTAAGATAGTAATCTCTTTGGATTTTTGTTTAGGAAATCGTTCCAAAGTTTCATCAAGAGAGATTTTGCATTGTTAGGTTTATTAGCATTTTTAATCATCGTATTCATAAGTTTTTTAAGGTAGTCTTCTTTTAATTCAAGATTTTCAATTCTTGAAATTAAAGTGATTGGCAAATTTTTTTGTTCTTCAGTTTTTGTGAGAACATTGCAAGTTTTGACATTTTTGCAACAAGAATCATTACAACCAATTTTGAAATCATTGTTAGAGAATTCACTAGCAGAATGGTAATCGGAGTCACTTAAGGTTGTTAAAAATTCACTGTCAGATGAATCATAAGAATTAACGGATGGCAGGATTCTAAAAAGATTTTCTTTTCATTGTCATCAATTTTTAAAGCAATAATTTCCTTTTTCAATTTTTTGGGCGGTTCTAGACATTTGTCAACAAAATGTCATGGTTTTTCGCAATTACAACATTTTCCTTTGGAAAAATATTTATCAAATTTGGAGGTATTCTTTTTGGGTATTTTAGCAGAAAATTTTTTAACGGGTTTGTGAATTTTTTTTTTTTTTTTTGTAACTATTGTAATATGGAGCAGGTCTTTTCTTAAAAACTTCATTGGGTTTCTTTCTATTTCTCCGAGAGGGAGCCATAGGAGGGAACCCAAATTGTTCGCAAAAATTTCTCATTTCATATTTAGCTTTTTTAGTATTCTTCAATTGTTGTCTTATCATTTTTTGGTCGATGCACATTTTTATGCCAAGTTTTTTAATGGTAACAAACAAATCACCATAAGTTATGTTTTTATATTCAATTAATCCAGTGTTAGAGTTAATAAGTTCATCCTTAACTTTGTGAGCAAATAATGAAGGTAATCCATCAATAAAATTTTCTTTTCAATAAGGTTTTTGACTATCAGATCTAAGCATAACACGAGAAAGAAAAATATCTGGATATCATCTATAATCAGACATAGTAGGACAACGAAGATTATTCAGGTAATCAGAGATACGAGAAGTAATGTTAGAAGGTGTTCCAATAAAATGTTTAATGATGGTATAAATTAATATGTTAACACTATCAGGTTCACATGTGCCACGTTGTTCATCAAATATTGGAAAATCATCTTCATCTTTCTTGATAGCTTTCCTAATTGTTTCTCGAGATTCTTCAGTAAGGTGTTTGTCCAACCAATTCAGAAGAGTTCCAAAGAAACCAGTAGAAAGCATATCAACAATTTCTGATTGGTTTAAATTGTGATTAGTAACGTAGGCATTAGCAACCATGGACATGTGATTCATTTTATATAACACTTCTTGTTCGGACAAGCCATCGATGTTCCATTCATAGAGTTTATCTGCCGAAACGGAAAACTGAGATTGAAAAAATCTTTCTTCAAACTGTAAATCAGGAGGAGTGGGTTTTGAATACCAAATTTTTGTGATATTAATGGGTTTGGTTTTATCAAAAATTCTTTGGAGTTTTTGCTCCAGATCATTGCTTCCAAAATTTTCTTCAATCATTTTAATGTTGAAATCAAAAGGATATTGAGAATATTCAGAATTTTCGGAATCAGAAGTTTCATCAATCTTTTGAATAACACAAACTTTTCCAGAAGTGCTGGCTTGACTGGCTTTTAATTCTGACAGCATTTTGTCAATCTTTTCGACATTTTTTTGATTAGTGGTTCTTAGCCCAATATTTTTTCTTTCTTCATGTAGAGAAATATTGGTTTTTCAGTTTTGAAACCAGAGATAATGGGAATGTCAATTTTATCTTCAATGCGGTCCAATTGTTGACCAATAATATGAAGGGATTGGTTGACAAAATTGTTTTGCTCGATGATTTTTCTAGTTTCATTGTGGGCAAGATCAAGAGTTTTAAAAGGGGAGACTTTAACAGTAGTATCAGTTCTGTAAGTACGGACTAGTAAATTTTCAAGAGGTGGATGAGAAGCTTTGACAGTGGTTTTGTTTTCTTTAACAAAAGATTTTTTAACAACATTTAGAACATTATTGGTGGGGTAATGATTTTGAAGAAAATCAAAAAACAAAATGTGCTTTCGTTCTTCAATCATTTTTTCAGTCCAACGAACTTTGATAAGGGATCTTTCTTTTTCACAAAAATTAGAACGATAAACATGTCTTAATGGTTGATTTTCTTTTGCGGAAAAATCTTTTTGTAAAGCACGCCAATCAATTTGGGAAAAGAAATTTTTTATAGGAGCATGAATAACATTTAATTGACATGGAGGAGGAAGGGGTCCATTAAAATTAGAAGCAAAAGGAGAAAGGGATGCACCGTCATCATCAACTTGAGTGGGAGGAGGGGTTTGCTTAATAGTGTAAAAAGATGAAAAAATTTGAGAATCAATAGAAACACTCTTTAATTTTAAATCAGGATGAGTAAGAAATTTTTCAACGTCTTTATCTCTTTGTTGGAGTCCTTCTGTGGTGGTTGAACCAGCAAAAGAATTCCTTTTTTCATTGATCAACAATGGTCATTCAATTTTGTTAGAAAGGTTTAGGTCATAAAAACTGATCTTAACAGATCCACACAAAAACTGTTGGATGTAATCAAGATTAGTGGTGTCATTTTCTACTCTAGCAGGCTTAGATACATTTTCCAAAAGCCATTCGTTAGGAAGATCAATTTCATCCCAGGGAATCATTTTAGGAGTACGTATATTAGCATCTTAAGTAGAACTTTGAATTAACAAAGTAGAGTTACCAGAGTTTTTGATTATAGCTTGAGGATTTAGATTGGTTTTTAATAATTTGTAATAAATGTAGTAAATGATAGCAAGGGGTTTGCTACCTTCTTCCATGTCATAACCAAAGGTTAGTACATTAGTTAAAGCTTTAATGATGTGAATGTCATTCAAAGCAAGAGTCAGATTAGGAAAAGCATCAAAATGGATGGGACCATTAAACAAAGAAGATTGTATCATACCAAAAATGTTGTGCTGGAAATTAACGAATCGAGCATCACGAAGGCATAACAAAACAGAGGCATTAATACCCAATCTAGTTAATGGTTTAACAGCAACTTGGACAAAACCAACATGCAAAAGTTTAAAACCTTTAGCAAGGGAATCATTAACGAATTTTTTATTGAACAATTGGTATCTTTCATTATTACTGGCAATGACAAACGTTTGTTCAATGGTTTTAACAGAATATTCAGCTTTCCAAGTGGATTTTATCCAAGAGGTAGTGTAAACTTTCTTAGTGGAAAGTTTAGGGATATTCCATTTATCGAAATTAAACGAATTATCATCTTCAACAGAGAAATGTTCAACGATTACAACATCAGGTGGTAAACTAGACCTAGAACTAACAAAAGAATTGGATCTCCACATCTTCAAAAGCTAAAATCTAGTACTCTCTTTAGACATAGGCTCTTCTCCAAGAACTTACAACACATACCCTTGGCCAAAACTAAACTTTAACCATGCCCAAAGACGCCAAAACCCAGGCTTAAGATGGGACTAAGAGATCAACCGAGGTTACCTGACGGGGTGGTTGGTTTATAACTGAGAGAGAGAGATATGGGGGAAAGAAAGTACAAAACTTAAGCCAATGGAAACACGAATCCTCAACTCTTATGGCTCTGATATATATATATAATTGATAATTGTGAGATTTTCACTAAGTAATTGGACCTCTTGCCTCATTAAGCAATAATTGTTCACTTCAAAATGTGAGAATTTTAATTTGGTTAAAGTCATGGCTAGTTTGGTTTCTTAGCCTTTTGGACTCAAGTTAGTTAGCCCATAGGAGTATTCTTACACCTAATGCCCTAAAACCATATGGTTTGGGAAGCATTGACCTAACACTCATTACATGGGTCAATTAGAAAGCTTAAGGGAACTAATCATTGCACAGCCTGGCCAAAAAGAAAAAAAAAAAAAAAAAAGGTTATGCGTTGGTTATTCATTCCGATGGGAATCCTAGTGAACTTTGAGGTATTGAGTCATTGCATACTGGAAATAATTCAGAAGTCTCATAATTATGTGTTAGTTCATTTCACACTAAATTGAACTTGTGATGCCTTATACTGTCTTTTGTAAGTGGTTAGACTTTGGAATTCTAATTCACTGTGAAGATGTAGTTTGTTCTTTTAAGCTTGGTAATGAATAAAAATCAATGTTGTGAGTGATACTTCAATCTTACGGATAACATGAATTTTGCATAATATTTGTGGGTAATATTTATGTTAAATCCTCAAGAGACTTCACTCGTCCTACTAGGGATGCCTAGGGTTTAAAAAGCTTGTTGCATATACTAAATGCAATTGTGTTTCCCACGATAGAGGAGGTAGAATAGTTTTTATTTTATGTTGCTTTTAGTTTCAGTTTTGTATTGCTAAGAGACTATCAATATGTAAGTTTTGGAGTGTGATAACTGTAACCCTTAATTCACATATGTTAAGCTCTTAGTTTTGTTATAGTTTGATGTTTTGTGTTGTTTTTGTGTTTTATTGCATTTTTAGGGTTTTGAAGAAAAGCAAGTGTTTTCAGCAAGTTTTAGACTTAAAAAAGGCATTTTCGGGAAAAGCTGGAGCCATGGGATCGATCGCAGGCAACACTAGGCTTGAGCGCATCAGCGCTCGATCACACACGCAGCCAGGATCGAGTGCAGACATGCGCTTGAGCGCCCAAACCAGCAGGATTGGTCGCAACATTGAGATCGAGCGCACCCTCCTGCGATCGAGCCCAGTCATGCGCTGGGCAGCTGAAGACACGGTTTGCCACAGTTTCACACGATTTCAAAGTCTAGAATCCAATTCCAACTCGATTTATGAGTTGTTAGGTTGCACATGAATATCTAGGGTTGTTCCCAAGCCTATAAATAGACCCTCTATTCATCCAAATAGGATATACAATCTTGGGGAGAAGAATTGAAGGCTCAAGTCAAAAAGCGGTTTCGGTTTCTTCTTTTCCTTTTTATTTTTGTTATGTGTAACTAAACCTTTGTTAGGAGTTAGACTGAAGCCCTAATCATGTCTCTTTATGATTTCAATATTGGCGCATTTGTTGCAATTATATTTTGGGATATTTAACTTGATTATTTCTTATTTGATTGAATTCATCATATGAATGTGCTTAATCAACATATGCATGTGTTTAGATTTGTTATTTGTATCAATTTGGATGACCGAGTCCTGGGCATAATGAAGTGACAAAAGAACTTCATCACGGATTCTTGGATTAACCAACATGGAAAACTAGGAGTAGATACCATGCCCTAAGTTTCATGTATTTGTCGATTTCCATAGATTTATGCTTTCTTGAAGAACAACTTAGTAGATACCATGCTAAATCCTTTGAGAAATAAAAGAATTAGAGTAGATACCATGTCTAATTCATTACTTAGGGAGATTAATAGCTTAAGGAGTAGATACCATGCCCTTAGGTTGACAAGCATTAAGTATACCGGTATGATTGTAACATTGGCATATTGTTTATCTTAATTGAGTATGATTAGTGGTAGATGTCAAAACCCTAACCATTTCATTCTTATTATTTCAAAATTAATCTTTCAATTTGTGACATTCAATTAATTAAATTAGAAAATTACTTTTAAACATAATTTCATCAATCTTCGTGGGCATGATCTCATATTTGCCTACTATACTATCGTTTTGATTTTGTGCACTTGCGAGTAAAACGTACCAATTATTCGCCTATTAATTTAGGTTGGTAATTGGCACAACAAGGGCATGAATGAAAATTTTGACACCCTTTTAGATAATACCCAATCTTTGTCAACAACATGTGCAGTAAGGCACATATACCCATCAGTTGTCAAAGAAATCCACAAATCAGATGTTAAACAAATCCTCCCGAGACAAACAATCAACATAGACTTGACCCTTTGCTTCTCCTTCATATGCATCTTAACCAAATTAGCCTTAGTAGTATTTCTAGAGATAAGTGGTACATCACTATGCAAGTATCGATGCATTTCTGTTACACCATCATATTCAACATATGAAAAAGGCAAATCATGCTTAGTAACTGTAGCAACTAACAATTCTCAATATTTTTTAGGACAAAATCTAGAGGCACTTACTGACATAGATCCTTGATTTTAAAATAGGAGTAATTGCCCAACATCATGTGTGTTTCTCCTCTGGCAAGCATCTATGTGCCGCTTTAGATTTCTAGTTCCATGTGAACTACTAGTTACATATTTAACACTACAAAACATGTATTTTGCCCGTATCGTTGGGTTAGTTGGATCCGTACAAGGAATTTCTTCAAAACAAGACCAAGCTATTAAGGTCTTCCTACACTTCTGGACCTTTTTTTTTTTCTTCCCTATAAAAATATAAGGATCTTCTTCAACCACATGGTCCACATCGTCATCCAATAGTGATAGTACACCATCAACCAAATCGTTCCCACGTACTTTGTTACACATAATCGATAATAACTTAGTTTGTAGATAAATTCAAGTAATCTAATCATAGTACACCAGAAAATAAGTTGAACCCATGAATTTGAATGAACACAAGGCAGATTACCCATTAATGCTAAAAAAGATAACCTGTTTTTTCAAAGTTTATCGTCCACATATTAAAGATAAGGACCAGAAATCACATGGATTTTACTCTATTAATTGTGAGATTAAAAATATAATAGATTGGAAGATCCATCACATTCAAAATGCTCAAAGCCCTCGAGTCAACACTATTGATTATTTCTCAGAAATAGAAGAAGAACAAACAAAGATTCAATTAAACAATGACTAATGACAATGGCCAAACCTCATTTATTCCAAATCATAGACTGAAGACACAATACATAGGGAAGACTACAGACTAGTAAACAAGAAAAACACTTCAAAGAAACGACCACCACAAGAAAGACACTTCATAGTAAGCAAGAAAGACACTCCTATTGTCCTACATGTGATTTTTGTTAACCCGTTCTTTGCCATATAACAGATTTACAAAGCAGATATTTATACAGGAAATGAAAATGAAAATCAGAGCAAGAGAGAGAGATAGCGATAGAGAGATATACTGGATGTGACATCGGCGCTGAAGAGAAGAGAGGGAGAGCGGCAGAGAGATGCGACGTCGGTGTGTGTTATGTGCTAAAATATTCATATTTTAGCACCTTAATTTACACTTGTTAATTTGTTATTTTGTGCTATTTGATTTCATTTTTGTGTTTTTTGTGTTTTTGTAGGTCATGGAAGAAAAGGAAGCATTTCTGGAAGTTTTAGGCTTAAAGGGGCAATTTGGAAAAAAGGTAAAAGTTTTGGATCAAGCACAAGCATTCAGGTGTAGCACACTCGAGCGCACTACACCTAAGCTCAATCGCCCCAACTAAGGAGCTGTGCTCGCACGCACAAGAAAAAGCATCAATCGCAACTTCGATCGAGCGCAGAAGACATGAGATGGAGCGCAGCAACGCGCTCGAGCGCACACGAGCTAGGATTGAGTGCATTTGTGCCAACTCACATGATAGCTTGCGGAAATAGTCCTTTTTCAACCCAAACTAGGTTTTCAAAGTGCTAGTTGAACTAGGACTTAAAACTACAAGTTTACTAGAGTTTCTAGGACTTCTAGGGTTTTTCTAAACCTATAAATAGACCTCTAGGCCTCTAGGAAAAACACACAATTTTGAGAGGAAGCTTTGGGAGAAGAATTGGCGGCTCTTTAAGGAAGCGTTTTTCGGGTTTATTCTTTTCCTATTTATTTTATTATGAAGATGATTAGCATCAAATTTATGTGTAACTAAATACTTTAGTAGGGCTAGATTGAAGCCCTAATCATATCTCTTTAATATTTCAATATTGGCGCATTTATGATAATCATATTGTGATGCTTAACTTGATTATTCCCTGCTTTATTGAATTTCTCATATGAATGTGTTTGGCCAACATATGTATGTGGTATGGATTAGTTATTTAAGTCAATTTGGATGACTGAGTCCTGGGCTTAATAGAGTGACAAATGATATCTTTGGGGGTTCTTGGGGTAATCAACATGGAAAACCGGGAGTATACATCCATGCCTCAGGCCTCATGTGTTTGTCGATTTCCATTGAATTGTGCTTTCTTACAAAACAATGTAGTATACACCCATGTTAAATCCTTTGAGAAAGAAAATAATTAGAGAATACACCCATGCCTAATTCGTTGCTTAAGGAGATCAATAGCTTAAGGAGTATACACTCATGCCTTTAGGTTGGCAAACATTAAGTAATCTTGATATGATTGGAACATTGGCATATTGTTATATTAATTGAGTATGATTAGTGGTGGATATCAAAGCCCTACCCTTTCATTTATCTTTATTTCTTTTTTAACATATCAATTTCATGACAATCTTGATATTTAATTTAGAAAATCAATTCTAAGCAAAATCAACAATCCTTGTGGGAATGATCTCGTATTTGCCGCACTATACTATTGTTTGATCTTGTGCACTTGCGAGTTAAAACGTACATTTATTCGCCTATTAATTTAGGTGGATATTGTCACAACAAAGAACGGAGAGTTGAGAGCCTGAGACCGAGCGCCTAAGAGTGAGAGGGAGAAAGAAAGGGGCAGCCGATGGCGTGAGGAAAGAAGGGCTAAGACTCTAAGAGTGAGGAAGGAGGCGAGAGACTTGAGAGCATGATGACTAATGAGAGGAGTGGAAATTAGGTTTAGTCGTTTATGAGGCACTTTAGTTTTTTTGTTTTGTTTTGTTTTTTTTATTATTATTAAACGGGTGTGGCAGGTCACCCACGAGTTGACTTGCTAGGAATAAAATAAATGGGTTGACCCATTTATGACCCAAATCCGTTAAAGATAAACCCAAATCCAATAACTTTGTGCTGGGTTTACAGGTCGTGTTAAAATTGCCAGCCCTAATGTTTGGTATAATGGCCATGGGCTTACTGTATAAACTTAATTATATGGTCAAATGTGTATCTTGTTATATGGGCCTTGGATTCAATAGTTGTTTCGTGATTGGCGCAGCCTTAATCGGTGGTCACTACAAGATGTACATCATTAGTAGCATGGGCCACCCGAGGTCGGACTCGATCAGGATACTAGTGTTATGGACGGTAATGTGCAATGGTTGGGTCACCAGCATTGTATTACACGTCCCTCGAGACAGTGTCAACCTGGTTGAGAATGGGTAATATCTCGAGTAGACCATAAATGATAGTTATGACCTATAAAGCATTAGTTTTCTATATTAAAATACTTAGGCGATTGCCGCCAGGAGTACACCACCCTTTATCTAACCAAACAATATTTTCAAGGTGTATTAATAGAGACAACACCTCTTTTCAATGTTCATTAAAACTTCAAGTTTATTTCTGCTTAATAATAATGAGCTCCTATCATACCCAATTATGAGGTTTACTTACTAAGTCGTTAGACTTACGCAGTTATTACTCTTATAGGGAGCTTGTTCCTAGAACCCAAGAGTGGTATGGTTGCCACCATAGACTTTGCTTTAAGATCTTCATGCTGTTATCAGGTTTGCTTTATATTATTAGTTGCTCCATGTCTTTCAATTTGAGGATTATACTTGTCCCTGTAATGATTAGTAGATTTCTCAAATTTATTTCACCTTCCTATGCATTAACTCTGATTATCCCTAGATGGGTGATTCTTCATTTAGCCATCAGTTGGTTAAACTGAGGTAATTGCCAATAACCCTGGCAGGCTGATCAAGGCCAGTCTTGGGGGCATTACAATAACATATATTAATTCTTCAAATGTAGCAGTCAGAAACTAGTCATCCAAAATATAATACATATCACATATAATTGTTTCGAATGAAATCAAAGCCTACACTTAACCAAATATAACATAAAGATAATCTCGATCATATCTTGTCGAGTAGCTCCACAAGCGTCCTACATGGACTTGAGCCAGACAAGGTCCAAGTTCTCAAAAATAACCCTTATTAAATCCCTCACAACCTCCACATGGTTCCCCGGATCCATCTCCTGCTAGACTAGTTATACTAGCATAGATATACATATGGAGGAAATAGAATACAAGAGTAAGTTTGAAGACTTAGTGAGTAAAATATACATGACGTACACGTCACTAGATGATGGAGTCAATTGTTTATAAACCACATGCAGCATTATGAGGTGACAGTTTGTCATTTATGCAACATAGATGTAGTATATACTTGTAAAATGAGAAGCATGTCATAGTTCAAATCGTATGGTCTACCCGAGATATTACACATTCTTAATTTGGTGGCGTTGTCTCGATAAACTTGTAATACAATACTGATGCACGTCACTAGATGATGGAGTCAATTGTTTATAAACCACATGCAGCATTATGAGGTGACAGTTTGTCATTTATGCAACATAGATGTAGTATATACTTGTAAAATGAGAAGCATGTCATAGTTCAAATCGTATGATCTACCCGAGATATTACACATTCTTAATTTGGTGGCGTTGTCTCGATAAACTTGTAATACAATATTGATGCCCTAGATATTAAACTCTACCGTCTATAACACTAGTAGCCCGACCGAGCCTGACCACGTGTGGCCCATGCTTCTAATAATATACGTCCTGTAGTGACCCACCAAGCAAACATGGATGCACCGGTTACAAACAACAATTAGATCTAAGACCCATATAACACACACACATTTGACCATAGAGTTAACTTGTATAGTAAGCTCATGGTCGTTATCTCGCACGTACCGGTGTACCATGTCATAGGATGCAATTATTCTTGTTCGTCTTTTACACGTATGCTCTTACAAATCTCACCAGGTTCATTATCTTGCTCAACCAACACACGTTTTCATAAAATAGAGTTCATAGTAGATCAAAATCTATTTCATGAGAGTTGTAAAGATACATGTTTGGTACACATAAAATAGTCGTGCAATGCGAAAAAATAACAAAAAGTATTCATGTAAATTTGTACTCACTTGGGATGTATAGGTCCTCCACAAACTCTTCTGAAGTTTTCACACCCTCATAATATGTGAAAAGACTTAACATCAGTTCTAGATCCAAGTTAAAACAAGTTCTAGACCTAAATATCTCCAAACAACCTTTCTACTTGACCATCAAACGTTTGAATAGAGAAGCTCGAACATTTGGTTAGAGATGTTCAAACGTTTAATGATGGGCAAAAAACCCATTTTGAACCAACCAGCCACCTAACCACTTATAAGCAAGTTCTAAGGCCATAATAAGATCCCTAACAAACTCCTAGCCCAAATAAACATTTCTATGCAGAAGAAACTGCGTCTAACTTTGCCAAAACATTAACTCATGCTTTTAATCAAGATTGAAGCCAACAACATAACTAGAAGCTCAAAACTTATAAGCTAGACTATGAAAAGCACTTAAAGAGCATAACAACTAGATAAAGAATAAGTTAGGCTTAGAGATTACCTCCTTGAAGCAAGGCTTTCAAGAAAAATCTCATCTTCTTCCAAAACTCACACACACACACACTCAAGTAGGGTTTTCTCAGGGCAACAAAGGGAGGATGAAGCTTAAAAGGGTGAGGGATAGAAGTATTTATAGGGTTGGAAAAGTTGGGGGTGTTGTTGTGACAGTCCTGCAAGTCATCGAATGTTCGGTGTACTATTGCATAGTGGTTCTAGGCATGCAGGTTGAACGTTTGGTCATTACCCAGTGATTCTAAGATTGGCCAGCGATCGTTTGGTGGCCCTCCTTCGAACGTTCAGTGTACTATTACCGAATGGTTCTAGGGTTGCAAATCAAATGTTCGGTGGCCCCCTCTCAAACGTTCGATCAAAACCAAAAGTCTAAAAATTTATCTTCCAATGAACCTTAATGAACCAGGTAAACTTGCTAGCCCTCTAACTAAATTGAACACAATCTAGTAATTACTCGAGGTACTACATGGGCCAAGAAAAAATTTTCTAGCACTATGCGTCACATACTAAGGAGGTGGATGCTAGAGTTTTACAAGCCTTGGCCGTCCACCCCAAGGAGTCCTAGTGGGTCTAGTAATTCTACTACTTGTCCCACATGGGTTATATCTCCGACCTCTCTTAGCATGTAAGCCTACATATAGAGAAAAACTTGAGGCTCTAAAGACATACCATCCCTACAGTTCTTTAGTATTTACTAAGAACTAATATTCTTGAGCTAACTCTCGAGAATAAGTTAAAGTTTTGAGTAGCAAGGAAGGAGCCCAAACTCCCTTGGTTATTGTCAGTAATTGGTAAGAAGATTTGAAGCTCTCATAAACAGTAATATTACATGTTTTCATTGTGGAGAAATGAGCAAATTTTTGCCCAAATGCCAATGAGTGGCAATTTTCAACAAGTGATTCTTGTTTTGTATTTTAATTTTAAATAGCATTGTTCTATACTTATTCCTCATTAACTTCAATCTTGACTTGAGAATATTATTTTCCGCTACGCAATCTCATTTTTGCAATTGTATTCCCAACATGGTTATCTCTATTTATTTGACTAATTCATTTATTGCTTCTTGTATTTCCTTTATATCAATTTATTTATGCACTTGCTTACCTTACTAATTAGCTTGAGCGTGATTGGGAGCCTTGACCTCTTTAAACTTTATTCTAACCTCTTTGACTATTTGCTTGTTTTATTATAACTATTTATATACATGTGAAACATCAATGTATATGCCAATGTTAAATTATAAAATAAGGGAATAAGCAAAAAATCATCCAGCCAATTGGAGTATAGGACACCAGTCCCAACAATCAGAACTTCAATCTAAAGTCTAAGTGACATTGTCAAATTGATGCTCTTTGAATCTCACGAAGTCCAAGTTGTTAGGTTTTTAGTGAAAAAAATTCAATGTCAAAACATATTTAGTTGTAAGTTTTGGTTTAGGGTTAAGTTGGTCAAAAAGTTGATATAATAAATGTTTATTCAAGTTTGTGTATATTGTCAATATTGACATAGTTGGGATAAAATGGTCCTAACTTTTGATTCTGAGCTCCAATTAAAGTAAAATTGATGGCATTGGCAAGCTGACTCAAAATAATACAACTTTGTATTTCATGAAAAATTTCAATTCCAATGTTTACCAGGTCAAAACGGGTCATGGTTCGAAAATCTATACGTTTTGGGAACCAACTTTATGATTTTATGACTACTTTATCAAGTCTATTTAAGGGCATTTGGAGCATGAATTTTGTAATGATTTGAGTCAATATTTTCAAAGAAAGCTGAGTTTTTTTTTTTTTTTTTTATTCTCCATGTGCTAAGAGAGAATGGTTAGGCTTTTATTCTTTCAAGTGCATATCTTTTTGAGTATTTATTGCAAACCACAAGCATTCATCAACAACAATTGAAGCCTACCAGAGTTTTGGTAAAAGAGATCAAGTAGAAGAATTAATTCAGATGTTCTATGAAGGATTACTGTAGTATAAGTCAAGTGAGTCGCTTGTCTTATGCAATAAAGTATCAACTTCAAGGTTTTGCAAGTGTAAATTTATTGTAATCCTTATTTCTTTATAGTGTATTGATTTCTTGAATTTGGTTGCCTCTGATTTTACTTTTGAAGAATTGTTCAAAAGATTTTTTTTTTTCTGTCACTAAAATTTCTGTGTAGGTTGATTTATCGCTTTTCATATAAAATTCAATAAAAAGTCTTTGACTTTGCCGCAGAAAAAGACAATTAAAATATAAAGCTGTTTCTCTACAAAATAAAAAACAATCCTTAGTTAAAATTGAAATATGAGACATGGGTGGGCGTCAAAATTGGATTTAGAACAAAAACAATTTATTCCATTTAAATTTGAGCAAAAATCCACGTGGCGTAATATCATAGGTGGACTATTGGATTCTGGTGATGAAGTGCCATGGACATGGGATTACATTAGCCGTTATCTGTCACAATTGCCACTACCTCTCTCTTTCCCGGAGACTCTACTACAATGGCGTTGTGTGCCCCTACACACAACCTTTCTCTTATCCCGTCGAAAAGCCATGCAAGAACGGGAAGAGAAAGAAGAAGTAGAGGCTCTAGGGTGGTTCAGATAGTGGCGGTGTATGACGTGGCTGGCAGGGAAGGTGGACAAGAGGCGGCGTACGAAGAAGGACAGCTGGACCGCCCAAAGTGGGTTGGTGCTACCCCTCTCTCTCGTCTCGTCGGAGCTCTTATTTCCTTCAAGCCTCTCTACTCTCTGCTCAAGCTCGGTGCCAGACAAGTCCTCATCAGGTCTCCCTTTCATGTTAAATCACCAGTTATCTATAAAGTTTAAGATGATAGAAAATGGTGAATTTAATCAATGTTCTGATTGGTTTTCGTGGGAATTGTTTTGGTTTCGGATAATGGGGTTTTTTTTTTTTTTTTTTTTTGGGAATTCTGGGATTTTGTTCGAGCAGTACAGCTGAGAAGAAGAACATTCCATGGAGGGAAATGACGAGGGAGGTTCTGGAATCAGATGTGTACAAGGAATTGGAGAGCATTCAGAACCCTTCACTTGTATACCCAGAGTGTAAATTATCTATATCTAGAATGCCCATTTTGTTGCTTTTCTCCTTTATTGTATTTGTTTTTCTTGGCCATGTGCTTTGTTTCTTGAGAAAGAGGAAAAGAAAAGAAGATAGATATTTTCGAATCTAAATTTCATGTTGTTCTGTTTTGTTACTTGTTAAACTGAAAACTTTCATTAACTAAATTGCATAATAGGTCCCACAGAGTGAATACTTTTTGTGTTTTATCAGTTCCTAGACACCGGATAATCTAAGATTATAAATTTTAGTTTATTGTTTGTTTTCGAAACATATTTTGCGACTATTGATATTGAGGATTTCCTCTTTTCAATTGGACTGCATTGAAAACTTGAGCATCGTACATTGCATATTGGGACTTTGGGATTCAAAGTCCAGATACTACTGCTCAATTTTATCTGCATGTTAAGAAGCCAAATTTTCTAAACTAAACAAAAATAATTGTTTTCTCTTTGCCAGTGATGTAATATACGGATCCTATTTTCCAGTTCTTACCTAAAAGAATGCCATGTATATAATCAGTTCATTATTTTTAATTAGAAATAATTAGAATGTGACTTTTCTTTTAGAATTTTAGGGGGATAGGGCTGTTGTTTTGGATTTCAACAAGATGGCTGCATGAGTTTGTTGTGAATTGCATCAGATTTTTGCTTTATCACGGTCATGATGTCACTGGTTCCACACTTAGTTTTCTGTAATTGCTACAAGTTTACTGTGGTATTATTATATATCAGAATAATTTTCATTTCCCTTACACAAAAATTATGGTTAATAAAAAGATGTCTCTATTTTGCATTCAGCTTTCTAAAAAGGATTTGTACAACTGTAAGATAGCTAGTTGCTTTAGTCTATTTATTTGTAAAACTCATTCCAGTTAAGGGTAGTGATGTAGAGCAATTTATTTATTTATTTTTTTTTTCTTTTCAAAAATTACTTAATAAGTGAGATAGTCAGAAATCAAGGCGAGTGGCATGTAGTCATTAATTCTACAGCCCATTGACCCTAATTTTGAGGCCTCAATTCAGTTATTTTGTTTCAGTTTATTTTATTTCGTTAATTCAGTCTTTCAACAGACTAAGGAAATTTAACATTACTTTTGTGATTTTTATTTTCTTATCAGAGAGACTTGTTAAAAAAAGCTAAGAGTCCCTATGAATACACATTGTACTTGGCTGGCTTTATCAGATTGAAATGAAGTAGTTTCCCTTAGAATTGTCTCTCAAATTCTAGTAGACTCTAGATTTCTCTTTCCTTGAATTTTCAAGGTTTTTATCCAGCTCAAATGAGTTCTAGCCTACTGCAATTTCGTTATGCATTAGCTAATATCATAGCTCTTTTAGTGATTTGGTATGGCAAATAAGGAGGCTGAACGCACCCAGCCTGTTAAAGGATAAAGGGTGCAAGCCTTTTGGACGGCATTGAGGGCTCAATAGTCCTGCTGCTTTGGACCCTAATGCCCATAGGAATCAAGAAGGTGATGGGGAAAACGGTGCCAGAGACAATGCATGTGGTTGCACCCATTGTTCGATGTGGTCTACTCAAATCCCCTTAGGCAGCTGGCTTATGAGAATGATTCAGAAAAGAAGGATGGAGGGTATCGAAGAGAAGTGTGACAAAATAGAGAGGCTGAAGATTACCGCCTAAAGGTCTATATTCCTAGTTTCAGCAACAACATCCATATTGAATCCTTCCTTGATTCAATCTACTAGTCAAATTTTTTTTTCAAGATGATGGATGTGCCGGATGAAAAGCGAGTCAACTTGTTGGTGGGATCAGGTGCAAAATAATCATCGATGGCAAGGAGAAAGGTCAGTGAGAACATGGAGAAAGATGAAGCAATTTCTGGAGGTTGACGTTTCCCTCCAGCTTATAAGCAATACCTGTTGCAGTGATATCAAATCTGTATTTAGGCCACTAGAGCTGTTGCTGAACATACAGAGGAATTTCTGTGCCTTTCGGCTGCTGTGATTCGTTAGAAGCAAAGGAATAACATGCAGCACAATATATCGATGGCCAGAAATTCTATATTCAAAAAGAGTAGTTGATGAGGCCTATAGTGTTGGCACAACAGCCATACCGAATGGAAATCTCAAGGCATTTTCTTCCAAAATTGCTGTACACTATTTCAGAGAAGAGAAATAACCTATGATAGTTCTAATCTGATTTTCAGTTGCATCAAAAAATGGGGCGCTAACGGTAGTAGCAATGCAATTACCAAGAAAGCTAGTGTAGCAGGTAACAGAGATTTTCCTGGGCATCCTTATGTCAAGCCCACCAAAACAGGTGCTATAAGTACTACAGATGTAGAGAGCCTGGTCATTATTCAAACGTATATCCTGCATGCAAGCCATTTCATCTTGTAGAGCATAAGGATGAATTTGAGGATGGATTAGGGTGCTGATCTAACTTTCCGTTGAGTCATGTGGTCTGGCTTCTTTTGTTCCTTTCCAAGTTAGTTTTGGTATTGTTTCTTTAGCTGACTTTGTTGCTTTCTTTAGACAACTTAATGGTAGTATAAATATACTTGTTCTGGTCATTCATTAAGAAACAACATAGAATCCTTTTCATATACGAGCCGCTACAACAAGAGAATTGAGGAGAAAAAGAAATTATCTTTAGTTAGGTTTGTAGCATTGCATTGCACCAAGAGAACTAGAGAAAAAGTTCTCTTTTGTGAGAGTGGAAGATTTTGAGTTCATTAAATCACTAGTTGGTGGGAAATCCCGTGGTGTATTGGAGAGGATTTTAATGTTACTCGTTTCCTGAACGAAAGATACAGGGTGTCTGGTTAAATTCCGTTATGAAGGAATTCTCAAAATTTGTTTCTGATTTAGGGCTGATGGATATCCCATTGGCAGGAGGGTCCTTTACTTGGTCCAATAATCAAGACCCACCCTCTACGTCCAGGATTGACAAGTTCCTAGTCTCCCCTAATTGGGAGGAGCACTTTCCAGACTTGATTCAACATTGTCTTCCATGTCCTTTATCAGATCATTTCCCTATTCTGCTAGATAGTGGTAGTATGCCTAGAGGTTCTCTTGAAAATATGTGGTTGAAAGCAGAAGGTTTGGTGATTTGGTGAAACAGTGGTGGAATCCATACCAATGTTGTGTGGTACCCCTTGCTTTGTTTTGGCGTACAAGCTTAAAAGGCTGAAGCTTGATTTAAAATGCTGGAACAAGAAGGTCTTTGGAAATGTAGAGGTGAGAAAAAGGTCCTTTTTGGAGGTGATCCAGCCCCTTGATTTGCTAGAAGAGGAAAGGTCTCTTGCGGAAGAAGAGATAGTCAAAAGGGCTTTGATGAAAGCATAATTGGAGAAAGTAATACTTATACAAGAAGTTAGCTGGAGGCAGAAATCGAGGGTGACTTGGCTGAAAGAAGGGGATCAGAATATGAGATTTTTCCACTGCCTTGCCAACTCCCATAGGAGGAATAATTTTATCTCCATTCTTAGCATTGATGGTTTGGACACTTCCAATCAAGAGGTGATCAATGATGATACAATTATTTAGTATTACAAGAATCTATTTCAGGAATTCCTGGAGTGTTGTGCAAGCTGGATTTGGGAAAAAGCCTATTACCATGTCGACTGGGAGTTCCTCTCTTATCTTCTAGGACGCCTTGGCTTTGGTTCAAAATGGAGAAAATGGATATCCACCTGCATATCCACAGCTTGATTCTCTATTTTGATCAATGGTAGCCCGCATGGTGTCTTTGCAAGCTCCAAAGGCATTCGTCAGGGCGACCCACTTTCGCTTCTCCTTTTTGTGATTGTCAGGGAGGCTCTTAGTAGGATGTTGTCTAGAGCTATGATTGGGGGCTATTAATCTGAATTTCATGTTGACCTCCATAACAATTGATTCTTTGGAGATCTCTCACCTTCTTTCTGCTGATGACACTTATTATGGGTGATGCAGACCGACACCAGATTCTTAATCTGGATCACATCCCTTTGTGTTTTGAGGCTATTTTGGGCTTGAAAATCAACCTTTGGAAGTCAAAGTTAGTTGCAGTGGGTCAAGTACTGAATCAGGAAGAGTTGGCTGACATTTTGAACTGTACTATTTCTTCCCTTCCGCTGAAGCATTTGGCTCTCCCTCTAGGTGCTCCTTTCAAGTCAAAAGTTATTTGGGATGGGGTAGTGGAGAAAATGGAAAAATGATTGGCTAGTTGGAAGAAGCTCTATTTGTCTAGAGGTGGCCGTCATACTCTTATCAAGAGCACGCTTTCCAGTTTACCTACATACTTCTTGTCCCGTTCCCACTTACCTGCAGGTATAGCTAGAAGATTGGAGCACATTCAAAGGGAGTATCTTTGGGATGGTTTTGATGGTGGGCGAAAGCTCCGTCTAGTGAAATGGAAGTTTGTTTGCTTGCAAGTTGCCCAGAAAATAATTGGCATGCACAGATTCCTAATCAAGTTGTAATTTGTTCTTACAACTCGATTTCTGTACCATCATTAGAATCCTATTAGGATGAGTGTGAAAGACGGCATTCAAAAATACTCTATAAGAGTAGCTAGTGATATCTTTTGGGCTATCAAAAGGCACAAACACTTTATGTGACTGACAAATAAGATACTTAAACCTTTTATTTGGAAGTTTGTGGTTGTTTATTTCAAAAATATTTGATTTTTAGTGGCAGCACCATGGAGTGCATCACCTATTAAAAGTATGGACATTGTTTTAGATAACAAGTTGTATTTTAATTCTAAGAAGTGCAGCTTCCTGACAAGTCAACTGATTTTCTTGGAGTTTGTGGTTAGCACTGAGTGTACATGTGGATGATGAGAAAGTTCGTATTATTAGGCAATGACCAACCCCAAAGTAAATATGAGTTATGCAGTTTCAAGGCCTTGCCACATTCTATTGTCAATTTCTTTGTAATCTTATTGGTATTGTTGCCCTTGCTAACTGCTTGAAGAAGGAAAAATTTCAATGGAGCAAAAAGGCTTCCAGAAGCTTTGCTGTAGTTTTAAAAATTAACGGTTAATAACTTTGTTGGTACCTCAGTTTTGAGGTTTTTTAATTTTCTCACCTAGGTTTTAAAATATGACAAAAGTAGTACCTTAAATTTTGGAAGCCACCCCTAAGGTCAAACTGGGGGTGGCTGGGGGTGGTTCGGCTACCCCCATAGAATTTTTCAAACTAGAGGTGGTGATTTGTTTTTTTCCAAAATCTGAGGTACTACTTTTGTCATGTTTTAAAACGTAGGGGAAAAATTAAAAACTTCAAAACCCTGGTACCAAAAAAGTTATTAACCAAAAAATTAATTATGGCACCAGCTTTAGCTCTCCCTGGGTTTGATAAGATTTTTAGAATGGAGTGTGGTGCAGGTGGTGTTGGGACCAATTGACCAATTGCTTTTCACAATGAGAAGTTGAACAAGGCAAGACAAAAGTGGTGTACACGTGAAAAAGAACTGTACATAATTATTCCGTCTTTGAAGCATTAGCAGCCCACAGTTCTACCAGAAGGTCAGTGTCCTTATTGTTTATGGGAAGGTTCCAAAGCATGCACTAAATTTGGTCAGATTGCCTGAAGTTCCTGATCTGAGCATAGCAACAAATGATATGGGAGTGTAGGTTTAATCAGTTCAGGCAGAGGTAAAGAAGAAACTTGGGGATTCCAATGCAAAGTAGAAAGTGGTACTGATAAACATTGAAGGCACAAGGTGTTTCAGGAAGGAGATATGCTCATGTTTATTTTCTATGCAAGGAGAGTTTTCCTGCTGGCACATACAAGCATTCATTAAAATTAAAAAAAAAAAAAAAAAAAAAAAATCAGATTCGAGTCTTTTGGAGGATTCTAATGTGGTGGATCTTCCTTCTGGCATGTCAATTTCGAAGATTTTTTAATATTGCTGACTCAAAGATGAGTTGTTCACAATGGAGAGGACTTATGTAGAAAAAATTTCCTTGTAAATTCTTGAGATGCAAGATCCTTAGAAATCAAGGAAAATGCCTGAAGTCCTTAATTCCTCAGCCCATCAGCCCTAAATTTCTGGCCTAAGTTGAGCTTTTATTTTAGTTGAGTTCATTTTATTCCTTTAATTTAGTCTTTCATTGCAAACCTAAGGTTATTTTCATAATTTTTATTTGCTTACAATAGAGGCTTATCATGAAAGCTAAAGAGTCCCAATAAATATGCATTGTGTACTTGGCTGGTTTTGTTAGATAGACATAATATTTTCTCGGAGAATTTTTTTTCAAAGTCTGGTAGAATACAAATTTCTTTTTCCTTGATTTTTCACTAGATCTAGCCAATTGCGATTTCTTTCTACATTAGTTAAATAATTTTATAAAATAGATTTGTTCCCAGCATATATGAAATCATGGTAGTGCATTTTAGGAAAATGATATTCTATTATTTTGATTGGTTTTTTTTTTTTTCTGGGGGGTGTTTAGGAAACAGGGTGTGAGAATATTGGTTTTAAGTGATTAGATTCATCATTTCTCAGCAATTTAGCTTTTGTTAGAGTAGATACTCTAATAGCCTATGATGATGGGAAAAAGTGTAGCCCAATAGGTTTGATACCATCATAAACTACTACTTATCTCAATGGCCAAAACTAATGGGAAAACATGAATATCATGAGTGTTACAATATAGTAAATGGGAACAAAAAAGAAAAAAGGAGTTACTAAGATCTGTCTTGCATTGCCTTTTTCTTTTTTTCGTTTTCTTTGAAAACAGTTGACATTAATTAAAAGTGAGAGCTTGTTTATGTTTTACTTATATGAAGATTGCTGCCAGGGTAGAACAAGGGGATATAGGGTGAAGGGGACCTAAAATTTTTACAATTGTAAATTACTATTTGGTTACTTTATAACATTTTTCCCTTCCTGCAATTGGTTTGTATACTTGTATCCTACAATTGGTTTCTAATTAAGAGATTCTCTTGTATACTTCCTGTGTATTAGGTTACGTCCCAATGCGCTTATTTAATGATATTGAATTACTTATAAAAAATAAATAAATCATTAAAAAAAAAAAAAAGATGAACTGAAGTTCAAAAAATCTGCAAGCTATGATATGCTGATATCCAAGTATATACAGTGTTGTACGTGATTCTTCCCAGATCTAGCACCGAAGTCTCTACATTTTCAAAGCTCCGAGCATTCCACTCTCTTCAACGGAACACATTAAACACAATGGAGCGAACCTCCATACTTCCATAATATTACCACACCTCACCTGACCTCCCCAACTCATCAACAAATCGCTCACCCGTTTAGGGATAACCCAATCAACACCAAATAGATTAAGAATAGAGTTCTATAACTCTCTTACTACTTCATAATGAATTAACAAGTAATCAATGGACTCCCCACTCTTCTTAGACAAACAATACTACTCCACCACCACGTTCTTCTTTCTCAAATTATCCAGCGTCAATATTTTTCCTATAGCCATTGTCCACACAAAAAAGGCTGCTTGCGAGAGAGCCTGGACTCTCCAATTACTCTTTCAAGGAAAAAAGGATCCATTTGGACTAGTTAACACTTGATAAAACAAATTCACTTCAAACTTGCTCCTTTTGGAATGACTCTAGCCTATTTTATCCACATCTCCTTGTCTTTCTGAAAGACTACAACATCTCAAAGAAAGAAAAGACCACCTCCACCTCTCAATCCTTAACCAGTCTAGTATGTGGTGCTAGAAATCTGAAGAAGCCTTGATTCTCCAAATGATTTATTAGTATAAGCTAACTCGTAAGTATCAATAGATTTTAGTAAATCTTGGTTTCGTCCTTGATTTTGTGAATTGATTTATGTTAAAATTGGAGTCAATTTTAAGGGTTCAAACACTATGACTTTGTTAAGGGGCTATCGCTTTCTAGTCACCTTCATTCCAGTTCAACCAATTAATTATGAAGTGACTGCTTACATCTAATAGATTTATGAGTGACTGCTTAATGTGCAGATTATTTGAATCCTTTCCATGCGTATGATGAGGGCAACCTTTCATGGCTGGTTAGTTTCCAAATTTGTTCTGAGTTTTTTAATATGTTTGTACATCTCTTCGTGACAAGTGGATAAAGTTTGTGTCTTTGTTTCTATGTAAAGGCAGTAGTTCTGTTTATGCACCAGTATGAGGTTTAATGGACCTAAACTGATACCTGATCAGTTTAGTATAATGCTCTGATCTCTTTCAAATTGATGAATACGCTATCATTCATCCAAGTTGGGAAATTTTATACAAAAAAGAAAAAAACCTTGTTGATTTTTGTACTTTGAGCACATGTCCATGTCATTGAAGAACCAGTTCACAGAACGGAGAGTGCATAAAGACAATTGTGTAGTTCTAGTATTATATGGGTAAAATGACCATTAGTTAGGTTACTAAACTTGAACCCCATCGCCACTCTAAAGCCTAGACCAATAGAAAGAAAATGAAGCCCAACAGCTCTACTACCATTATGAGCTAAAACTTATCCCAAATAGGTTTACATAGTATATTTACCAAGATGAGAGGAGAGAGGCGATAATTACCAAAATGATATGATAATTGCTAAGATGATACAAAGAAATGAAATGAGCAAAGGAGAAAATATATAGTCAGATTAATAACAATATATACTTACCTTGGTATCTTATATTTTTAGAATATGCTGATTGAGCTTGTCAACATGTTTGTATATGGTTGAAGATATATCGGTTAAGAGTAATGCTAGAAGGAGAGTCCTCCCAAGTGTGATGTGCCTTTTAAAATCACAAATATATCAGAATTCAATAATGATCATCTCAAATTCAATGGTAATTTTAAAAGGCACATCACATTTGGGAGGACTCTAGTCCTCTTATAGCATTCTCATCGGTTAAAGAGAAAAAGTAGGTCTATTTTAGCTTTGGTCTATGATGCTTATACTAAGTTATATACAATGCTTCTGCTGTAGCAATTTTTCACTTGACACTATATATTATTAGTATCATGTACTTCCTATTAGAATATCAACTAAATAATTCACTTTGTCATTTCTTATTAGCTTAAATTATTGGGACAACAAATAATTTAATATGGTATCAGAGCAGTGATTTTGAGTTTTAATTATGACTCTACACTTTACGTCTCATTTCATTTTTAAATATTCTGCATGTTGGGTTCAATGTTTAAGGGAGAGTCTGGTTTACATGTGTGAAAGAGTGTTAGAATATTAGTTAAATAATTAAACTATCCTTTCTCATAAGCTTAAGAGTATTAGTTAAATAATTAAACTATCCTTTCTCATAAGCTTAAGCTTTTGAAGGCTGGTGAGTTAATAGTCCCTTCTCCTTGGTGTGCGAAATTCAAAGATATTATTACCACATGAATGATATTTACTAACTTAAAAACTGCTTTTGTTCTATCAAAATGATTTAAACTCTTGTTAGTGACAATGCCTACTGATCTTGTTGACTATTTGAGACCCTGTTGCCCCTATTGTATCCTTTTGCAAAAGAAATTACTTCAAAGACAGAAGAATCCTTAAAATATTGCATGTCCAATGGTAGGCTGCTGCAGAAGCAGAGGCTGCAACCATGTCAATGACAAGACGAGCAATACCTTATGCTTTGTCATTAGATGAAGCTAATAGAATAGTACGTGGAAATTGGCTTCAAGCGATTGAGCAACATCATCTGCAGTATTCTGGAAATTCCATGATCAGGGACATTTTAGATATTGGATGCTCTGTAGGTGTCAGCACAGGATATCTGGCCGACAAGTTTCCAGCTGCTAAAGTCACTGTGAGTGGAAACTTGCAGCCTCCATCAAATTACTTAAGCAGTCTATCATATATTGGATAGCCATGGAAATGATATCACGTGAAAATTTTGTAATAAAAATTGGTAATGTTTATATGTTGATATTGAGCTCAAATTTTACATGTATTTATGCATTTGTTGCAGGGTCTAGATTTGTCACCTTACTTTCTTGCTGTAGCTCAATTTAAGGAAAAGAAACGATCCCCAAGAGAGAATCCAATTAGCTGGATTCATGCAATTGGGGAAAACACAGGCTTATCTTCCAACTCATTTGACATTGTTTCCATGGCTTATGTGGTATGTGTTGTTGTCTACCTTGTATTTAACTCGAGTTTTAAAAAATATGTTTTAGTCTTGATGAAGTATGAGCATATCTTGTTTCTATGGTTAACAGAAAATGTACGACATAAAACAATAGTCTATCAGTGTAATTTCAAAAGTCACAAATACAGATATTTAAATTTTGAGGAAGGGGTACATAAGTAGCGTTGTTCATTTTGATTACTTCAAAAAAAAAAAAAAATTGGGGGAGTGATGATTGCGGCCTAAAAGGCTTGGTTAGATTGGTTAGTAGTGTCATAATATCGAAACCCCTTGTATGGTTCAAGACTACATTGAAGATAGTTCTGCTGTTGTGTCAATATAAATTTTAGTCATGTCTCTTGTGATCTTAAAGGTGCTCAATGGAAGTACATCTAAATGTGATTTATTCCTATTTTAATATGTTGCTATTTTCCAACTCTTGCCCAGTATGTTACCGATTATCACCTAGAATGTCCATATACTTGTCTGTGTGTGTGTGTGTGTGTGTGTAGGAGAGAGAGAGAAAACTGATTTAGGAAATATAAACCATAGATGTATAGCTTGATGGTTCGTGTGAAACTGAAATCTGATGGTTGCTGTTTTGCTAATCTACACAAATTAGGATTGTGGGATTCTGTAAAATCACTCTAGGGAAGATAATTTTTCCTTTTATAAGATTTGCTAGTGTTGGAAACTGCTGTAAAAGCTACAGCAATTGCTCTGCATCCAGGGCATGTGGAATCTTTTACCCCTGGGACATCCCTTATAATAGAAGGTGGCTTCCATTGAACAATGTCACGCTGTGCAGGAACAATTGCTTAGTATTTCTGTAACTAAGGTGGAGCATTAGTGGTGCTGAGGGTTGGCCTTTGTGGTTGGGGTTTATGATTATAAGCTTCCACTTCTCGAAGATGAACTGTGTGTTTGTGTGTGTGTGTGTGAGAGAGAGAGAGAGAGAAAGAGAGAGTTTTCTTCTGTCAAAAACGCTTGTCAAACATATGGGAAGTATATCTCACCTACTTCTTAAGTTACTTTTGGAGAAAAGCCTACTGGCACAGGAACTTTCTCAAAGAAAAGGTATTGCAATCAACTCTAGTTGGAATTAGGATACAAAATTTGCAAAAGGACGCAGCGGTCAAGCTTTAGGGCTGAACTCAAATGTAGAAATCCTGTAAATTATCCCAAAGAGGGACCAATAGCCTTCATAGCTTTGTTAAAGATCTCTCTAAATTTAGGATAATTTACCATTCACCTCTCGTGGTTAGAACTAAGATCTAGGATAATTTAGGATAAAGTACCATTACTTTCTCTCCTTGATTCTTAAAAAGTTATATTTAACCCCTGTAGAGCATTCCTAGTGACCTCTCTATTTCTAGCTTTTCCCTTAAAGTTAGTGAAAACTTTCTCTATTTTAGTTTTTGTCGAAAACCCTTCCCAATTATCAAGAGCCAAAATGTTTAGCCATTTAGTTTTTTAATGTTATTTCTTTCTCTCCCCTCCCCTGTATCTTTGTTGCACAGCCAGAGAGAGAGAGAGATCATATCAGAATATAGTTTGATTGCCCGTCATCACTGAATAAAAGTGAATGCTCCTTGATGCTGTTTTACAGTACATAAGATCTTGGGTACTAGAAAAATTCCAGGATAAAGAAAAACAGTGCTCCAAAAATCTATTTAGTTTGCTTTTCATAAGGCTTGTCATGAGAAACATTTGCAGATACTTGTGCTTCTGACTCCCTTATGTCTATGCAGCTTCATGAATGTCCTGAAAGAGCAATAGTGAATTTAGTGAAGGAAGCATTCCGCCTCCTTCGACCCGGAGGCACGGTTGCCGTGACAGATAATTCGGTAAGTTATCATGGGATAGATACTTAAGTCATAATAATGTGTTCTACTGCTATAACAGTACTCATGTTACTTTTGCTATCTTCTGCAGCCAAAGTCAAAGATCCTTCAGGTATGACCCACCCTACTCCTAATATGTTTCTGGTTTTGGTCATCAATACAATAATGGTTGTCACAAGAAGCTGAATCCTAAGAACATGAAATTTTATAGTTCTTTCTACTAGAAGAACAAAAAGAGATGGCTCTTGGCACTCACTGGCTTGTTATATGAAATCTTGAAAAATAAAAAAGGTTGAAAATCTGAAGTACTATTGATTGATTCAATTAACTTGGGGCTATCTTTTTTATTGTCAAATGTTGTAGGAATTGTCTCCAGTTCTCTTCACATTGATGAAGAGCACTGAACCATTTTTAGATGAATACTACCTGACAGATCTTGAAGAAACAATGAGAGAAGCTGGCTTTGTGAATATAAGAACGATTTTGACAGACCCAAGACACAGGACATTGACTGCCACAGTGCCTCATACTTGACCCAACTGAGAACACCATTGGTTACAAGTGCCACAATTAGCAACGCAAATATGCAAGTTTGTCAACATGGAAAGTTGGAAACATGTGTTAAATAACCACTTCTTCTTCTTCTTTTTTTCTTTTTTTCTTTTTGTGGAAATAGTTAAATTGGCATCTCCAAACCTTAAAATGATTAAAAAAAATAAAAATTATTTTATTTAATCATTTAATTTATATTTTGACACTCTCATACGTGTGGGCTCAAACATTTAAACATAGTCCGGTTGCTGGTCCAGCCATCCAAAGTTTTGCTTCAACATGTTTCTAATGTCAATTTTGAATCACATTGGTACCAAAAAAACCAAATCTTAATCAACTCTAAACCCATCTTTTTAAAGGCCAAAAAGGGTAAATCAAAAAAAAAAAAAAATTGGATTGGAGGGATTTCATCCAATTTGGTCTATTAAATTGACATGAGCGTAATCATTTTGGACTTGTGTCAATTTACTAGACAGAACCGCAAAAAATTCTCTCAACCCAATTTAAAAGAAAATTTTATCCAAACATTAGAATGGAAAGAAAAATACCATACCACATGTCTACAAGCAAGCTACCTTGACTCATCCATAAAATTAGGCCACTCATTATAAAAGAATAAAAAATTACAATGTCTTCGAACTATCAAGCAAATTACAATGTCTTTTAAACTGCTAAAAAAATTGCAATGTACCACAAATAACAAAAATACCCTTAATAAATATGTTTTTTAAAAAAAAAAAAAAAAAAAAAAAAAAAACTTGTGACCGATGGCAACTAGCTAGGGCTAGCAATTTTGATATGACCCGCGAATTCGACACGAACACGACACAAAAAAATAAGTATAAGGTGGCCTTATCGGGTTCAGGTCTCAATCAGGTCTACCCGATTAATTTCTTGTATAGCGGATCTACTTGGCAGGTCAGCAGATGAATTATAAATGGATTATCTAATATGTATAGAGTTGAAAATTGCTAATTTTGTGAATATGCTGATCTAGGCCTCTTATTTTTGATAATGAATGTGTGGATTTGGATTGTAAGGGTGCAAAATAGGCATGTATTGAGCTTGTATTACATTGCAATGATCCGATTCCTAAGCCACATGATATATACCGAATTGGCTATATTACCATTTATCATAAGATGAGTATGCATTAGATACATCTAAGTGATACCCAAAAAGAGTAGTCAAAATTAGGCTTTGCAAATTTGCTTAACATAGCCTAGCTCATACTACTACACACTTGAGGTCATCAAGAATTTGAATGGGTGAACACTCTGTCGTATTTTGAATGTGCACACTAAGACTATATAAGTAACTAAATATTAACAATTTGTTAACAATTAACAATGTTACTGGTATTATTATTATTACATTTTAAAAAAAAAAAAAAAAATTTAGGGTTTAGGACTTTTTAAACTGGTCGGATTGTGTCGGGTTACCTACTAAGAACACAGGTCATGTTGGATTGTGTCAACCTGATATGACCCGGTTATTTTAAACGGGTTAAATGGATCGTGTCGGGTTACCCAGCTATTTTCCATATTATAATCGTCTTAGACCCGCCAACCCGTTTAGCTAAACAAGTCGTGTTCATGTATAAGTTAATCGGGTTGCGGGTCTTTACGGGTCGTAATCGGGTCGTGTCATGTACCTGTTTTGTTAGCCCTACAGTTAGCCTACCATGGGTTGCTTCTCTTTTTTTTTTTTGTTCTTTAGATTAATAGGGATAATTTTTTAAAAAAAAATTAAGGTATTTTTATATTTTTATGGGACAAAAGAAGTATATTGCAATTTCTTGATAGTTTAGAAGACATACATTGCTTTAATCGAATGTTTGAAAGATATTACAAATTGTCTTAATAGTTTGAGGGGATATGTGTATTTAAAAAAAAAAAAAAAAAAAAAACTAACAAGCAAAGCTACAGAACTAATATTTTAGAATTAGACTGAATTTGTAGAAAGTATATAACATCCACCATTGTTTCTTTTTCTCTTTTCCCCTGAAAAAAATAAAAATAAAATTTCAATCACATATTTTATTTTTATCTTTTTGGTGTACAATCACAGTTTTAAGTTTGGTTATCCTTCCTAACTATATCCTGGTGGATATTCCATTATCATTCCCAAACTAATCCATATTCCTTAAAAATCAAGCAAACCCCATAAATTGACTCCATCAAGACCATCCGCTTGATTGACTTTTGTAGTTTCAATCAACAAATCCCATCAGATACAGAACTCTGATCAGACGGCTCTAAATATGCTATAGCACTGATTTGGCACTCCTCCCCTCTGCTGCTTCGTCCTTGTCCTGAGAAAGGAAACTGACACCAACCTTCCCTTCCTGACAATCTCTCAGGCCTTAAAAAACCTAAAGAATTTCACCAAATTACAATCTAGTCCCCCCCTCCCGCCGGAAGTTCAGCTCCAGATCCCAAACCCTCTTCAATTTCTCATTTCTCTGCTATCAAATCTCTCTCTCTGTCTCTGAATCATGGAAAAGGAGGAGGAGAAGAAATCCGAGGGTCAGGAAAGTGTGGATGAGAATGAAGAAACTGAAGCAATAGAGCTTGTTCTCTTCCAAGTCTCTGAATGTTACGTGTACATAGTAAGTAAAATCTGTCTTTTCTGAGTTTTTGGTGTGATTCTCTTAATGGGTTTCTTTAAATCAGTAACATTTTTATTATGCCTCACGTTTCTGGTTTTTTGGCTATAACTGTGTTAATGGTTTCTTAGAATTCAGTAAAACTTTCATATTTTATTGAGGTTGCCGAATTTGTGTTGTACTTCTGTTAATGGGTTTCGTTGCAATCTATAGCATGTTTTGTTCTTTCTGTTGTTTTTTGTGTGTATTTTCTTTAATGGGTTACTTTGCAATCAATAGGATTTTCATAATTCATTGAGTTTTCTTGATGACTATTAATGTAATAATCAAGATTGTGGTTTGAACTGTTTTCTAGTATTGTTGGGTGAAAAGAGGTTTTAAGTTGTTAAAGACTGAATTTGGGATTGGGGACAAGAAATATATGGCCTTGTCTTTCAAGTTTGTTGGGTTTTGGCATGAGAATAAGTGGCAATGGATGGGTAACATCAACAAAATACACCCACATGTTATGCATCTATTTAACCTTTATCTGACAGGAATGTTTGTCATTCTTATGTGCATATCATCCTCTCCATTGTGGATCTAACAATGTCTTTTGAAAATAATTTGATACATGTGGCATTCTTTAGCTTTTAGTTATATTTGACTAGTTTTTTGCTAGATTAATGCAGTTTAAGTAATTCTATGAATCATACAGGGTTGTGGGTGTTAAGTTAGTTATTAAAAGATTTTACGTATTCAGTTATGAGATTGCTACATCATCTAATTTTCCACTTATATTTAATATGTATTTTTGGATGACTTTCAAGCTACTTTTTATGTGGAGCTTATTCGTAAGATTGTTTTTGCTGTTTTGCAGATACCCCCAAGGAAAAGTGCAGCTTCCTATAGGTTTTTCTCAACTTATTATATCTTTGGAGATTACCTTTGAAATATGGACATTTATACTGTTTTCTATGTTCAATAAGAAGCCAAGTCACTTATTATACTTTGTCCAATTCTTAAAGTTCGTGATATATTTTTGTCTACCTAAAATTCTGTGTCAGTCAATTTGTACATGAAATCATCTCCATTGCAATTCATAAATAACTGAAAGATGTGGAAAGTTTAAGATGCCCCAAGTTACAAGGAAAGATTTATCTTTCTGGCTCTTCTTTTTTCTTCTGCTATGCTTGTTGTTAATTTCTTCGCAACCCTCCGCGAGGGGGCTGCCTAAGGAAAAAATGGAAAGTATGGAAGATTCATGATGATGTGGGTGTTTGTTCTGAAATCAGTTTCTGGTATCCTAGAACCTAGATCATTAGCGATGTTTACTGCTGAGAATTCTGTTCACCACAAATTGAAGAATCAATGTTTATATCTTTCAAGTTCATTTCAGGGCTGATGAGTGGGATGTCAACAAATGGGCATGGGAGGGGGTGTTGAAAGTTATTAGCAAGGGAGAGGAGTGCATTATCAGACTTGAAGATAAGACCACAGGTAAGATCATTTTAAGTTGCTATGAGTAGTAAACGATATACCTCAGTAATATCTATTATTTTGTTTTACAATAATCCAATATATATACAAAATAGGTGAATTATATGCTCGGGCATTTTTGAGAAATGGAGAGCCGCATCCAGTGGAACCTGTAATTGATAGCAGCAGGTTGATTCTGTTTCTCATTGAAGTCAAAGCCACTCTTTGTTGAACTATAAATGTTGAAGGACCGTGCTGTTACATTGTTTAAATGTTAATATTGCAATTTTGAATCTGGGGGATGTTTAAATGAACATTGTTTCTTCTGCAGATATTTTGTTCTTCGCATAGAAGAGAACATTGGTGAGCTACTTTGCCTATCTCTTGTTCATTTTTTTCTTTAACCGAACAGTTATATTTCTATTTTCCTGTTTAACACATTGCAACAACTGAAGTTAATGTTTAAATTGCTTTCTACCATCCATAACTGAATTTCAAGTTAGATTCCTCCGCTCTCCCCTACTTCAAAATTTTTAGAGGAATGAATCGGAGATAAAAACTAAGAAGAACAAGACAAAACAGTCAATGCTTGCCACAATAGTAAACTAATTCTTCTGTAGTAACTGCTATGTCTAATGATGCTCATAATGAGAACCTGCCTTCACCTGATCTTGGTTTTCTCAAGGTAGAACACATTTGTTCAAGAGGACAACACTCATAGCCTGTCGAAATCATGGAGCCGCTGCTGTTATGTGTATAGGGACCATAGGGTCAACCATTGGTCTGGCTTTTCAATTGACAGGACCATAGAGTCAATCCTTTCTACTTGAGCCAATATGGGCCAGTACTAGTTCATATAACAGAGACATTTTTAAAATTTTAAAATTTTAAAATTAATATATGACAACTTAACACTTCCTATCCTTACTTCACCAAACTGCTTGTGATAAGCCAAACAAATACAACTTTGACATTCCGCTTACCATAGCCATATCCTTTATCACATCATATGTCTCAATCTAACCTGGGAAAAAAGAAGCAACTAGCTCTCAATATTAAAATCGAAGTATGGGTACTACATTAAAAGGATACGAGGAGTAGTGGTGTTCGGACATGTATTCATTGAAGTGCTTGGTTAAAAGTGTTAATGTACTTCGCATCGCCTTTGTTTACATGACATGACAAGGTTATGGGATATAGGTTGTGCAGTTAACATCCCGCTGGAAGATGATGTACCAAAAAGACTTGTCCACTAGAGGAAGGTTATGTACCCAAAAGGCTTCTCCATTGGAGGAAACAGGAGCAAAATTCCAAGTATCTCAGAGTCACCCAGGGTCTTTCATAATCACTTTAGAATGAGTAAAATACCCATGTTCAAGATTTAACTTGTCCACCAAAATCTCGTCCCTGTTGAAACTCTGATTAATGTTCACGCCAAATAGTCCACATAATACCTAGGGGAGCAGCACTCCATGTCAAACCAACTTAAATGTAACTGTTCGCCCTTGCCAAGTAAGAATCACTTCAGCAAATTTCAGTAGCATCATCTAATGAATCCCAAAGAAAGAAAAACCATGTGATCACAAGCTCCTCGTAACTGTACAATGCAATAACAAGTGACAAATTAGTTTCACCAGTAGATTTATACATGCAATACCAGTCTACTATAATAATCTTCCTTTTAATAAGTTTATCCACTGTCGGAATCTTTCCCAAGGCAGACAAACAGCCTTCCCTGGTACCTTAGCACCACTCTTCCATGGGAAAAGATATTCTCGTCAGGGCCACATCATGCAGTTCTCCAGTACCACATGACCTGGCGTTACTAGGTGGCTCTGATACCACTTGTAACGACCCAGGGAAAGCGTTAGTCACATCTGCGCTATTACTCCAAAAAGACTAGTCAATTTGGAGCTTTCTTAGAATTCATTATAAAACCCAGTTTCACTTAGTAACTAAGCAATGTGGGACTTAGCACTCATGACTATCTTTGTAAGCCACCCACTCTATGTAGGCTTCTTCTCATTTTCCCAATATGGGATCGGGGTGTTACATTTCCTCTCTGCTTCCTTCTATTTCCAGCTATCTTTTTAAGTATAGTCCTGATTCATCCAGAAGTCATGCAGGTGGTCGTCTTCGGCATGCTTTCATTGGCTTAGGATTTCGAGAAAGAACAGAAGCTTATGATTTCCAGGCGGCCTTGCATGACCACATGAAGTATCTTCCCATCTACTATATGCAATTTTTACCATTTTATCCTATGCTTTTTATCTACAAATCTCAGTGGTTTGAACTGCTGGTTTTCTATTACATGTTGGCTTAGAAGATGAATGCAAGTAAACTAATGTACCCTAAAATGTTTTGAAGATATCTGAACAAAAAGAAAACTGCCGAAGAGATGGAACAGCATTACCAGCAAGCTTCTTTGGTTGATTACAGTTTAAAAGATGGGGAGACTCTTGTACTCCAAATAAAGAACAACGTAAGCCTGTTGCGTTTAACTGTCAATTATGTCGATCGACTGATGCTATCTATTTTCAGCATTTTGATTGAGTTTCACACTTTTTGGTGTAAACAGAAAAGCGGTTGCAGTGTGAAGTCCAATTTTTTTGAAAAGGGTCTGAACAATCCCTCCGAGGAAAAGGGTAAGGGGAAAGAGCCCCTAATTTCTATAAAACTACCACCGCCACCCCCTGCTCCACTTTCACCTGCTACAACTGCTCAGAAGTCTCCAGCAAATGTGCCACCAAAGTTCAATCTCGAGGAAACCTCTAAAGATGAGGCCCCAGAATCAGCAAAAGAAGAAGCTAAAGACCTAAATTCTCCTGAAAAACACAGTATACAGGATATTCCAGATGATGGTTTCGGTGATTTTCAAGCAGCTGGGTGACATGGTCTGTGATGCTGATATGTTTAGAAGTAAATGCTCAAATTCTTTTCTCTCTCTCTAATGGTTTGGGGTTTGTGATGGATTAGGTTGAATTTACAAATTTCCTCTGATCTGGTAAATATTTGTTATACTACACAATTTGGAGTTAGTTTAGAGATGTAAGTCTTGAACTTTGCTGATGCAAGTGATTTTATTTATTTCTTTCCCACAGAATCCAGCATTGTTAGTGGAAATACGAACCTCTCCTTTTTTTTTTTTTAAGGATAAATGTTATTTAGTAGACTGCTATACGATTGACATACAACTGGGATAACGTGACAATGAAAATCAGCCTTTGGATTATTCTTAGCTCTTGCTAATTCAAAGATTGATTTTTACTGCTTTGTCATTCTAGCTGTCTATAAACAGTCTACTAAAATAGCATTATTCTTTCTGGAGTTTAAAATTGTACTAATTATAAAATAGACAAGATACTCATACGGAGTTACCTTGGCATCAAAATCAAGTAGATTGCTGTCTAAGTTTGTAATATAAATTAGAATAATGTTAGAAGTCTTTTTCATTGTCTGTGTTCTTTTAAAACTAGTGTGACTTTTAAAATTATCATGTTTATTTCCTTTGTTTGATCGGTCTCCCTTGTCTGCCTGAGCTTAGTAGACTAAATTAATAAAGATTTCTTTAGTTCCATTTCAAAGAAAAATTTATCAAAAAAAAAAAATCATTGACTTTTCTTTTAAATTATTATTATTATTACCAACCTTGTTGCTATCACAGGAAAAAAATAAAAGAAGAAATGACGAATATTCGATGAAGCACGTAAAACTCAGAAGAAAGATGACGTGATGTGAGATGCATGTGCATATAAATGCAAATGCTTTTGTGCTTACATGGAGTATAAGACATGTCTTGAAAAGTGTAGATTTAATATCATTGCTTTCATAATTAAAATGTCTTTTTTTTTTTTTCTTTCTTCCTTCTTTGTATTTTTAAATGGCTTGACCATATCATTATTGATTATTACACGTGCATTAACCTCTGCTGGGAATTCAATTAGGCTAAGGATCCCATTAGCCCTTTGTACAACTGTATTATCCCAGTTTCTTCCTTCTAAGCTAAAACAGCATCGACTTTATTTATTCAAATTCATTTTCTAACTTCATAAAAAAAAAAAAAAAAATGTAATTCTAACTCAAATCTACCAAATGGGTATGGATTTTAATTGAGATTTAATATATATATATGGGTTATAAGTCTTTAAGACTTTATCACCTTTATCTTAGAACTAGTTAGCTACAATGGACTTGATTAATCACAACTCGTAAAACCAAAAAAAATATCTTACACAATTATTATCCCAAAACAAAACAAAGAAAGGAACCAACCAGAAAAGTTTGGGAAAAAAAAATAATAATAATAATTAGAATTGCGGTCCCATAAAAGAAAGGGGAAATATTTTAGAACCTTCCTGTATTGAGTTTTGTGTTTTAGACCAAATTTTTAATTTGGTCAATCTAGTGCCTGATTTTTATAAAAATTTAAAAATTTAAGATCTCTAGTAATTTTTCACTTAAATAAAAAAATAAAAAAATTATTACATAAAAGATTATTATTCCCTTCTTATTAAAGAAATAAAGTTTTAGATTGGCTCCTCTGGGTTATATTGGGGGTGGCTCTTCTCTTGGGGTTAGGGTGAGTCACCCCATTACTCTATTATTTTAATAAGAATATGATAAATCTTTTTCTTTAATTATTTGAAAAAATAGCTAAAGTATTTACTTAAAAAATAGGGTTAATAACTTTTTTAGTAATTGTGTTTTAATGTTTTTATTTTTTCTCCTTTAGGTTTTAAAAAACAAATCTAGTACCTCAGATTTTGAAAAAGATCGAATCACCACCTCCCGTTTGAAAAATTCTATGGGAGTGGCCTAACCACCCCCTAGGGGTGGCCCAAACCGGCCTTGGGGTGACTCAACCACCCCTAAGGTCAAACTGGGGGTGGCCAGCCACTCTCATATGATTTTTCAAATTTGAGGTTGTGATTTGGTCTTTTCTAAAGTCTGAGGTACTAGTTTTATCATGTTTTAAAACTGAGGGAAAAAAATTAAAAAACCTCAAAACCTAAATACCAAAAAAAGTTATTAACCCTAAAAATTTTTTTTTAAAAAATTAACTCAATAGTCATAGCATAAACTGGAAAGTGGGGCCCAATAGAAAAGGCCCACCAATACATTTTAGCCCTTTATTTTTCTATCTAATTTTGAGAAAGACAAAGACAAGACGTGTCAAACTAACACGGCCTGAAGAAGCGCATGAACTGTACCTCTCCCTCATACTATATCTATCTATTTATATTTATTTCTCCTATCTTTCTTTTGGTCCTTTAAAAGCTGATGAATTGGGTTTTGTACGAAGTCTTCGAATTCTCAGGCTTTTGGCTTCTGGGTTTTCACCATCTCTCACAACACGTAAGTTCTGAAGCTTCGATTTTCAGCTTTGTATATGCATATGAAAAGGGCTTCTATATCTTGATCATATTTTCTTTGGTTAATTGGATATTTACTCCCGGATATTTTGTATGGTGTTATCCCCTTTGTAGTAGTTTTGGCGTGGTTCTGTTTTTTTTTTTGTTTTTTTTTGGCTTTTTCTGAAACAGCTTTGTAGTTCTTCTTTTCGTGCTTATCTGGATTATCATGATTGAAAATAGCTGAAAGTGATATAAAATTAGTTTGTTGCTTTTGTTTTATTTCTGGGTAATTTATTTTATTTTTAGTGGTAAAATTATGGAATATGGGGTGACGTTGTTGAGCTTTTGGATTGTATGTAGTGAATTCCTTGACGGGTTTGATGGGAAGTTTTGGTTTTTAAATGGGTATTCTTGGGGAATGACCAGTTGTTGATATCATCTACTGTTTTCCTTGAAAAAAGATATGCTTTTGTAATTTCATTTTTTGTATTTTTGTTTTTTGAATAAATGCTAAGGCTAGTGGTTGTGTTTCCAGAGTAATGATCAGGCGTCAACACTCCTCTGTCGGGGTGATGGAATTACCACTGCGCCCAAAATTAATTTGTGAACTCTTTTTCATGTATTTGGGTATCTGTGAAAAATGGGACCATGTCATAAGGTTAAATATTTTTGGGGCTTTGCAAGTTCACAGCGATCCAAACTTTTTTCAACTTGTAATCTTCAAGGCATTAATGAGACATCCTGATCATACCTAATGACATGATGTCTCATCCTGTTACTTGTTTGAGTTGTTCAGCAAGTGATAATTGCCAAAAGTTATTAGCATCTGTTTAGGTGTTGCTCTGAATACGTAGTAATTATCTGATGTTCTTTTTGTGAGACAAACGACAGTGTCGTACTTATGCAGTTTAGTGGCACTTAGTTAATCTGCAACACGGCCTGTCTGGTGGAATTGCAATTGTAGTCCATTTCATGGAGAATTTTTACACTCAAGAGATGAAGAGTGGTGTATTGTCTTCTCTCATTAACGTATGACCTCTCAGTGGTTTGTATATACAATATCCGGGAATGGCGCTCTCAGTAGACTTTATTTAAAGCATTGGTGTTACCTTTGATACAATTAGCTATCCCTGCATGCATGTCAGTGTTACATTCATATATGTTTTTGGTGGATTATTTATATGATATCAGAGAATGGTTCCATTAATGGCCTTAATTAAATGTGTTGATATTACCTTGATAACCTATCTCTTGATCCATGTCAATTAGTGTGAGATGTCTTGACTATTACTTCACTGCTGTTGGTAACTGTGTACCCATCAGGAGCTCAAACTATTCCATAGGCCTTCTGTAGACCTTGAAATTTTTATCTCATTTTGCACATACTGTTGCTTTCAGCATTATATCTAACTGATGTAGTTGCTTAGAAGATTACTGTTTTCCTTTTAAATTTTTGATGGATTTAATGTGAATTTACGACTATGTGTCGTCTTAAGTAGATTACAAGGGAAGATGCCCTCTCCTCTTACCCTCCCCAAAAAGTATGAAAATAATGCAAGGGTGTTATTTATGTGGGCTCAAGCTTGAGGATTCTAATCAGTTTCAGGATCTCTTTGAGGAGGAACGTAATAAAAACATTGTACTAGATCTGATCAGCTACAATATTTTCTAGTTTATGTATTATATGTTGTCGTGGTTTTAGGGGGGGAGGTGGAATGAAATGGAAGATCTTTCTCTTTAATCTTGTTTCCTTTATTAGTAAGGAAAAAGATTTTAGAGCAAATATGGTCCGCCTATTTAAATCTGTTATTGTTGATACTGAATCACACTGGTTTTCAGTGTGTCATCTGTGCATTATGGAGAACATTTGAACTGAAAAGTGTGGTTTACCTGGTAACTTCATGTTGATGGGTGGTGAATGTAGCAATCCTAGTTAATTCTGTTACCTTTTGTAGATGCTTCTTTGGCATGGTAAGAAATAGCTTCTTTTTTGTTTTGTTTTGTTTTTTTTGTTTTTGTTTTTTTTTTTGTGTGGTGACATCTAGGATATTTTTGTCTACTAAAACTATCAATTAATCTTTGTGAAATATTTCCTGGGAAAATGTGGAATTTTTAGAGCTTCTGGTAATGTTCAAAACTTAATATCTAACAAAAGCATCTGTATAATTTCTTCTATAGACCTTTTACTTATTTATTTATTTATTTGATTTTATTTATTTTTTATCATGTGTGAGTTAGAATTAATTACCAAGCATCTGTATAGAAAATTACACGTGATTGCAGTAGCAAAGTCATTAGCTGCTTGTCATGAATGACTTTGTAAGAGACCAAGTAAATAAGTTATCCTTATGTGTACACTGATATGGCTTGTATAAAAGGTATGACAACTATGATGGTTGATGATGTTATGTGGTTCTGGCCTATGGTTTTAGGTTCTCCTTAGGTATTATGCTACAATGAAGGATTATTTGGTTGTTGACTTGATGGCTTGTATTGTGTGGGTGTGCTAGCTGATTACCTTCATGTTCTCGGAGGATCTTGTTTTTGTTTCAAGTTTAATTTTGCAGTCACGACATAGGTAGATGTAAAGTTTAGCCAAAGTGACACATATTATCTGAACACAGTAATAATGGTTGTATTTTTAGTCACCATATTGTGACTCCTTTCTATGCAAGCTGATTCTTTATTTTCAATCAGAAGTTGCATGCTTTTTCTTTCCAACTGGACATTGGGTAGACCTGCTACTCTCTCTCTCTCTCTCGTTAATTATTCATTTTACAATTTATTGGTTTAGCTGTCTACCATATGTCAGCTGGGTCTGTATGGAAATGATTGCTATAGCCAACATGTATTTGCTTTGTGGTTCCTCCTATATTTTATTCTTTCGTTTTTCTATTTCATTTTTTGCTATACTCTTCGGTCTTCAAATTAGATATAGATAGCAGATTTTGGACAATATATATAGTTTCTAGGTTTAATGGTACTGACATTTTTCTTTAGCTAGAATATCATAATTCAGTAAACAGTATCGTAGTTTAATGAACAGTGCTTAGTAATTTGTTTCTTTTTAGCTTTACCTATGTATCATCAAATTTCCTGCTTTAGGTCTTGCAGTAAGAACTGAAGGAATCTTTTCATTACCACACCGTAGTGGAAGAATACCAAAACCTGTTCCAACAAGGTTTATGTACAATCGCTATGGATGTAAAAGGTGTAACCTGGGTCGGGAACATATACCAGAAGTTTGAAGCTATGTGCTTGGAGGTGGAAGAAATAATGTACCAGGTATGCCTTTCTGGTTAATTTAGCCTTTTGCTATCCCCAACATTTGAAGTAGCATTTGTTCTTTACTTCTATGACTGCTACTTCTGCAAGTACTGCTACTGCTACCAGACCTATTATTTCTTCTTTGACAACAATGGCTTTGATCTTCTTGTGAGATTGCAGCAGCTTCACTAAATCTCATTCCCTTCCCTAAATGTAGGGAAAACTCATAAAAAAATCACCTAAAACAAACTCCCTTGGTGTTTCCTAAACCAAGGGAACACCAAGGAAAGCAAAGTGCTAGCCTAGATTTAGGGTAGCACTTTTGGTTCCCTTAACATTATTGTAATATAAAAAGGCTTTCTCTTTCCTCTCTCTTTCCTTTAACAATTATTTGAAACAATATTTGAATAATTTCTTTCCTCTAGCATTTAATTTAAAGAATATTTAAATGGTATAAGGAAAGAATAAGGGAAGCTATGCGGAGCTTATTTGAATAGGGAAGCAAAAAGTAGATTGGTTCCCTATGGTTAAGGAAAATCTAAAGGAAACTGTTGCTATTGTTCTTAGTATTGTTTCGTTAGAGTTGATCTCTATAATCATATGTAGGAGAGCTCTGTATTCGCCTACTGTGAATATATTCGATGTGACTGTCAACATCTGAACTGATCAGCTTGTTCGTTTCATTCCTCACTAAACATTAACTTGTGTCATAATTCTTTTGGAATTATCTTGTATACATAGTCACTGTGTAATTGAGTTTCTTCTCATTTTAATAAAATTCGAATTACTTATAAAAAATGTAACATTAACTTAATATTATCTTTATTATTTTGGGGGGACAGGACACAGTCAACTATGTTGAGAATCAGGTTCAGAATGTTGGAGAAAGTGTTAAAAAGTTCTATTCAGATGTCATGCAAGATTTGCTTCCCCCATCTTCTTTTGATCCTGTGAAAGTGCCAGCCTCTGACTTACCTGTAGAACGATATTCTGATGTTGGGATCTACAAAAAGCCAAAATTAGGTATAAAAAGGCGTTCTGTGAGGGTTGGTACTGAGAAACTAACTGAGGATTCAAAAGCAATGGCTGATATGCATAAAGCTGTGGGCCGTTCGCAATCTCTTCATGAAATTCATGATGAAGATAATTTGTTCCCACCATCATCAGAGGATTCTGTGAAAAGAACTTGCTCTGAGTTTAACTCAAACATGGGTATCAAAGAAAACGCAGAAAATGACAACCTTCCACTGGCTGAAATGTCAGGGGCAGCGGTACCCATAAATGATGTGGACAGAGTATCATCTTTCTGTGAACTCCTAAATGAAAATGGTGGAGCATCATGTGACCACACAGTTACAAAATCAGCCTCAGCTTCGGTTGAAGTTAGAAGGTTTGACTCCCTAGCAGAAAGTTGTAAGAGGGTTGAAAATGCAAGTGAACATGGAAGTGAAGTCTCAATGGATAGTGCATCATCTGATATGACTATTTTGATTACCCCCATTGAAAACGAAGGGATAGAGATGAGACTTCCATACTCAGATGGCGTCTCAGCAGAGTCAAATGGTGAATATTTTTTTGGATCATGCTATTGGATATTGTTTTTCACCGTTGCTGGTTGCTCTCTTTTGACTTCTGGTTTTGCAGCTGCAGACATTTGTACGAACGATGGAGTGGTTTCTCGCATGGGGATGCGATCGCTGGATTCAGATGTACTGTGTGATGAAATTGCTGATAAGGAGGGTTTTGTCTCTCATCCAGGTTTTATTACATCTTCTTAGATATTTTACATGAACCTTTTCCTCCTAGTTTTTGAGATCAGGAGAAAGAGTTGTTCTGATTTTGTTTTATATGGAAGTGGATGAATCAGGCCATCCATTCCTGCTGCGTATTGCTCACTTTTACATGTAAATCTTGCAGAAAGATCAGACGACTGGAGTTTGGATGCAATCGAGAGTAGTACTTTCTCTGAACAGGGAGTGGAAACCAAGGTAAAGCTAGAGGAAACCTGTGTTCTGGTGGATGGAGAAGAACTTCATTTTTTTCCTCACAAGGAATGCAAACGCAGGCCATACAAGGTTCTCTATCTGTGTGTGTGTTTTCTGTTGTGTGTGTATGTGTACTCTGCCTCTAATTGATCATTCTTTTTCAGAAAAAAATCCGGGAAGCCTTTTCTTCAAGAATGAGGTCAGCAAGGAAGCAGGAGTATGAGCAGCTGGCGGTTTGGTACGGGAACGATGGAAAATCCAATCAGGGATCTGGAGAGAGCTCGATCCCAAGTCTTACTGCGGCAGACAGAAAGAAATCTGCAACTAGTGATATCTGTGAAACTGAGTGGGAGCTTCTTTAGATACCACTAGTATGCAACTGTGTAAATAATTGGTCAACTTCACTACTTATGCAGCCTTCCCTTGCAGACAATGGTGATGAAGGTGCTGTGCTGGATGTTGAGGGTGGTAGCCAAAATTCCAGCTCTTATAGAACTTGTCTGAAGTAAGTAAAATGGTTAAACAAAAGGGTAAAAAAAAGAAAAATGCTTTCTAGCGATGAAACTTATAAATAATTTATAATTAGCAAGCCCTCTATGATATGAGTAGGGTTTAATGCAGGTCGTTATACGTTACCTATATGATGCACAAACATATGAAGCCTACTAGTATTGTTAATAAAATGCCTTTTTATTTAATTAAATACTTTTACTCACTGTTATATTGAACTTATTGAATTGCATGAATCTGGTATGTTTGAATAGAATAATGAATTAAATTTCATGAGGGTTTTTTTAAAAAAAATAAATAAATAAAAAATAAAAAAATAAATTTTTGACAGTAATTGATAATGGTATTTTGGATGTTTTGCTAGTAATTTGATAATTTTACGAATCTTTGGGTACTATGTATTGTATCAAAAAGCATTTAGACTCTTAATGTTTTGTGGAAAAATGATTTTAGTGGAAAATATTTTTTTTTGAAAAATGGGTTTTTGCAAAACATTTTTCAGTGTTTGGCGGGTACTAAAAATCTATATATATTTCAATCAATAATTTAAACTTTAAATTAAATGTCTCGACTAGGTTTCAGTGGTGACTTGGCCGGGTACCAAGAGTCTTGATTGGGTACAAGTCCCGACAGAGTCCTGACAATGTCTTAACAAAGTCTTGAGTGGGTCTTGGTTGAGTCTCGATGGGTTCCGGAAATATTTTGGCTGGGTCTATTGATTTGAGAGAATGAGATGTTTAAACTCGAAAATTAGTTTATGATTTTTAAAAATGGAAATTATTTTCTAAAAATTGAAGAAGAATTTTCAGTTATACAGAAAATATTTTCTCTCGACTATTATTTTACGTTGCACCAAACATCGAAAAATGCAAAAATATTTTCGAACGTTGAAACAATCGGAGCATTAGAAAAGATGCCTTAAATATTTTAAACAACAATCCGAGGTAAGTTTATGGTTTAGTACGTGTACACTTGCCATTTTCCATTGAATTTGATATCTGATTTTGATGTTGGCCTTGTAACAAATGCTTTGTGGCTAGGAGACCAAAATTTGTATTTTTAAATTTAGAAGGATGATTGCAAATACATGATGAGTCAAAATCAGAGGAGGTAGACGTGGGCAAATGGAAATTATCTAAATATAAAAGGCAGGTTTTAATTTCAGCTACATGTGCTGGCTTAAACTCTTGAATGAAGTGAATAACAAATATGAGATTCGAACTCAAAGACTTATTTTAATAGACTGATACTATCTTAAATTATTATTTATTTCAAAAACTTAAAAACCAATAAAAAAAAGGTTAATTTTTAATCATTTAATTAACATTTTCATGCTTTTTGAATAGCAAACAATTGAATTTAGGGCTAATAAAACAAGTACCTGCCATGACCTGTTTACAACCCATTTATCATTTGCATATTTTTTTTATAATAAGGTTCATCTAAACGTCATAAAGAACAGTTACATGCATAGAATAAACAAGTACCTGTTTATTTGTTAGGTACCTGTTTATTTAAATTCCATTGAAAATGAATAGATGTTAAGAAATAAAAGCATCTGTTGAGTTATCAAAGACAATAGATGCATACAGTAGCCTGTTCCACGTATCCGGCACTCCAGGCAAACACCAGTGGCTGCAATCAGCAAAAGACTTTGGCTGTCTTTGTTGCATTGGTGTCAACACCTTCCCCTGCTTTGCAGTGTAAACTGTTGGATGAGCATCTCTTCGATACTTGGAGAGCTTTGTGATGTTCAAGTATCTCACTGGCGTCCTCATGCCCCCAACAGTTCTCTCAACAATCTCCACAATTGAATCAGGAAATGTTGCTGCATAGGACTCATCCATGGTGGGTTTGCTTTCATTGTAGCACCACTGCTTCCCTTTGTGTTCTGTTGATATGCTTCGGAAGAAGACCTTTGTGTTGTTCTTCTTGTCTACGTTGTCATCAACCCAACCAGCCCATGTCTTCATGGCAATCTCAAATGCTGATTCAATCTTCATCTTCTCAACCAGTTTTCCTTCATACTCAAGCAAATCCCACCTGCAATTGTCTCTCCTATCAGATATAAATCTCCTCTCAAGTACTTCAGAAAATTCAGAAAAGACTTAGAAAGAAAGCTTACGCTTTGATCTTCCCAGTGTGAACCCACCAGTGACCAGTGTTGAACACCATAATATCAGCACCATGCCATTTCTTTGCCGAGGCAGAAAGTTTGTCCAGCCTTAGAATTTTACTCCCACTTGCTTTGTTTTCTTCCAATTCAACTAGAAAGGGGCTCCAGTAGAACTCCACAGAACAATTATAGTCCTGTTGAAACAACAAGAATATCTTTTTATGATCCGCACAATGAAGAAAAAAAGATCAATGATGGTATCTGGAGCTTCCCCCTGATTAGATTTTTCGGGACACAGTGCAAAGCGTCCCTTTCACACGGGTCAGATAAAGCTCGGGCTTATGCCCGCAAACATAACTCTAAAGAATTGTTTGCATTCAATGGGGTCAGATAAAGCTCGGGCTTATTCCCGCTAGCCCCTTTCGGGTTGGCTGAAATAAATATTGAAACTGTCATTTTCTGTTACCTTTGCTCGGAAGACTTTGTAGACACCACTTTTGGCATGAACTTGAGCTTGTGAGGAAGGAATAGAAGAGTAAAGAAGGCAAGCAAGAGACTCCCACTGGTTTCTGTTGAGTGAGTCCCCAACAATAATCACTCTTTTCCCTCTAAGTCTCTCTAACATGTCTGTACCATTAAACCTTTAAAGACGAACCTAGTCAAAATTAATGGATGAACTTAATTTCATAAATTGAAGAGGGGAGAGGGGAGAGGGGGGAAGTTGAAGTTGGAAGCCTTTTGACTTACCTGGGAATCTTACACCCTTTAGCTTCCCAACTCCATTTTTGGTACTCGAAATCTGGCCTTCCATTCCTCTGGCAACTAACTTGATCACTAAGAAATGGACACTGTGATCCATTATAAACAGGACTTGTCATTGGATCATAAACCCATTTTCCATCAAAGATATTGCAGCTCTCTACTACTTCTTCCTCACTTGCCACCTTTCCATATTCTATGATGTTTGATGGTTGCAAGAAGAACTGCATGTTAGCTGCTGAATGCTGATCATCCGAGTCATTGTATAATGCCATTGATGCTCCTACTGTTGGAAGAGTCGAAAGTTTTACTCTGTATTGGCCCTGATTCAGACACAAAAGAAGGATCATGCAGCCTATGAAGCTGGCAAATGTGCAGAACCTCCATTTGTTATTGATGGTGGAATTGATCTCCATGCCTACTGTTTCTCTTAAGCTAACTCCTACTTTTCAACCCCATTCTGATTTCCTCTATATAAAAGCACAAATTCGGCCAGTTTAAAGGGGGAAGCAATTGCCCAACACAAAGGAGAGTTTGGAATTTTATTGAGTCTTTTTCCTCTCACTCTGACTTTGGAAGGGGCCAACAAACAGTTTATTTCTTTTTATTGCTTTAAAAAACGTCAATGTTTAGTACTTTAGTTATAGAATTTATTTCTATAGTTGTGAGTGGCTAAATGTCTAGTTAGGGGTAGGAGTGAAGCCACGTATTTCTTATTACGTGTTCTTGAGACGATTTTATTTGTAGTTCTTCATAGTTCTTCATAGTTTAATAATTGAATGTCAGTGATAGTTTTAATTGGAAAGTAGTTTTATGAGAACAAATTTATTGTTATGATTCAAATATATAATTAAATGCTTAATTTACCTTGTGTCATGTTATCAAAATCAAACTCAATTGCTCCGCTTTTTAGTGGAAAACAAAAACCAACTCTTTTTATTTTTCTGCACATTAATAGGAATTCTACTTTAGTGTCTACCATTCCCTATGGATCGACCTTGCATTTACCGATAATTTATTACTGGTGATAGCTTGCACTTGGGTTTGCACTCGTTTTAGCAACAAGTTTTTCTCTTTTGGGAGTGAAGTAGGAAGCTCTATCATCATCATGACCATAAAGAATGAAAAAGAGGGGAAAAAAATTGAATTCAAAAGGCTGAAAGCATCAATGGTGGTCAACTTATTCAAACTGATATGCCCTAGCAATTACTGGTTCAAAGAATTATTAATTGGCTGCAATATTTGCTCAGAGAACGGAAGAAAAAGGGATGGCATTTCTGCAGAACCTCATGACAGTAAGTCCATCGATCCTGACCAAATTTTATTATGAAAAAATGGATTAAATAAAGGAAAATTATAGCTTGAAAAGGACTCATTAGCTCGGATCCCTGACCCATTAACCAAATCCGGATCAATTGGCAAAATTGAAACTAGAGCCTGCTGATATAATATACATAAAAGGATAATAAACTTGGATAATAAGTAAAAGTTGTTCATGATTTTTTTACTCAGCAAAGAAGTACAAGAAAAGGAGTAGTTGGTATGCTTTTAAAGCATACAACTACTACTTAGAGTTAGTGAGTTAGAGTAAATTAAACAAATCAATAGGTCCTGAAAAAAGGTGCCCTCCACCCCAAATGCTGCATAGTTTTTAAATATTTTTTTTCCCTTTTATTCTACTTTTTTTTTTTAATAGTACATCAGAAAGAAATTACAAACAACACCAACAAAAATCAGTGAACAACAAATACAAGCTTACAACGAAAACGCTCATATTCCCTACAGATTATAACAGTTGAACCAGGCCAAAGGGTGGTTTTCAATCTTTTTCAAGTGGTTTCTGATTAATTATTGTAAACATTTTTTAAGGGGTACTGATGTGGTTGAACATCTCCAATTGGGAAGAAACATGTCAAATGTTGGTGACTAGCTCCATGCCTACATGTGAATAATATAGCCCTTCTCAAAGCAATTACTGAGAACTTTGACTTAACTAAGTTGTTAGGGCATGCAGAAGAGCAATCTGTACAAGATGGTTTAGGTAAAGCTTCCCCCTTTAGATTCCCATAGTTGGTGGATGGTAGATATAACCAAACAACTTTTAAGTCCATGCATGGCTTCAGTTTTCATCTTCAAAGAAAATAGATTATCACCATTATAGCTGTTTTGAGCTTGTAAAAGAACTAGAACTAAAATACATATTTAGAAAAAGTATAAGGCACACTTGTACCCCAAAAGTGAAACTCTTGGACTGTGATCGATGGAGATCCCGCTTCCGTTGTCTTTTTATCCTTAATCTATTTGGTTTCTTTGGAAATTGATCTAGATCTAAATTTATAGGGGCTTTCATATTCCTGATAGTTTTATCCATCATAGTGAGCCGCGGCTTTCATTGACTGTATTTTCAAGTGACTTCCACCTTTCCGATTTCCTTCCGGTACAACATTAAAGTGTTAGTAGTCTGTTTAGATTAAGTTTCTCACTTGTTAAGCGTGTATTTGTTTTTTTATCTGAATTTTTGTCCTTCTTGTTTGTTATTTGTTTCTGATGTACTATTAAAAAAAAAACGTGGAATAAAAGGGGAAAAAATATTTAAAAACTATGCAGCATTTGGGGTGGCGTGTTTGTTTAAAGTTGACCTTTTTCAGGACCTATGGATTTGTTTTATTTTCTCTAACTCACTAACTCTAAGTAGTAGTTGTATGCTTTATAAGCATACCAACTACTCCTTTTCTTGCACGTCTATACTGAGTAAAAAGTCATGAAGAGCTTGTAATTAATATCCAATTTTATTATCCTTTTATGTGTATTATATCAGCAGGCTGTAGTTTCAATTTTGCCAATCGATCCGGATTTGGTTGATGGGTCAGGGATCCGAGCTAATGAGTCCTTGTCAAGCTATAATTTTCCTCTATTTAATCCATTTTTTCATACTAAAATTTGGTCAGGATCGATGGACTTACTGTCATGAGGTTCTGCAGAAATGCCATCCCTTTTCTTCTGTTCTCTGAGCAAATATTGCAGCCAACTAATAATTCTTTCAACCAATAATTGCTAGGGCATATCAGTTTGAATAAGTTGACCACCATTGATGCTTTAAGTCTTTTGAATTCAATTTTTTTTTTTTCCCCTTTTTTTCATTCTTTATGGTCATGATGATAGAGCTACCTACTTCACTCAGTAAAGAAAAAGGGAAAAAATTTCCAAATTTAAATTGGTCCCCAGTCCAAAAATCTCCTGAAGGCACTATTCTTGGGGAAGATCTGACCATTTAATAGAAAAATCTTGCAAATTTTCTCAATTATCTTTGCTTTTCTCTGATGGCAGCCTTAGAACAACAGTGATCTGACAAAACGTTATAAGAAAGGGAATAGCTAATTAATACATTTTATGGGCTTCTTCTCTCAAAAAGCTTTCAAATTGGGAAAAGCCAATAAAGGTTTTGATGCAGTTTAAACAACTCGGTGGCTATGTTGGTTTGTGTTGGGTATTAGGCCTAAGAGAGGAAAAGTTTGAGAGGCCCGTTTTAAATGAAGCTCATTGTAGGGCTCGAGATGCTAAACAAGCAACTCTGTGCAAAGCAAAGAATCGACTTTATTGTCAAATCAAATCCGAATCAAACTCTCAGGAGATTGAAGTGTATTTGCAACTAATGAAGATTCATGCCATATATGGGAGTCAATTGCGGGTGCTACCTAGGTTAAAGACAACTTTAATTGATGACCCCAAAGAGCTATACAAAGAGAGCTTATCTCTTCAACAAAAACTATATGCTTTAGGTTCCTTATGGCTTATGTCCTATTTTCTTTGAGAACGCACCAGAAACTTAAGTACTAGAGCTATATGTTGGTTTGTGTTGGGTATTAGGCCTACGAGAGGAAAAGCTTGAGAGACCCACTTTAAACAAAGCTCATTGTTGGGTTTGAGATGCCGAATAAGTAACTCTGTGCAAAGCAAGGAATTCACTTCATTGTCAAATCAAATCCGAATTAACCTCTCAAGAGATCGAAGTGTATCTGTAATTAATGAAGATCCACGCCATATACAGGAGTCGATTGCGGCTGTGATTCTTAGGTTAAAAGACAACTTTAAGTGATGAGCTCAAAGAGTTATATAAGGGGAGCTTATCTCTTCCACATTAACTATATACTTTTAAGTTCCTTATGTCCTCTTTTCTTTGAGAATATTATCATAGCTATTTCTGGGCAGCTCACATCGGCAAACTCTTTTACTTATATCTATCTGTCTTGTAAGTTATTGCATCTCAGTGCCCACCAACCGAAAAATTGCATCAACCGTTTGTAAGTGAAATAGGCTATAAAATGTTGTACCTTGTGGGGAAAATTTATATAACGTGTAATATATACACCTCTATATAATTTGAACCTCTATTATATATATGTATACAAATTACACATTAATTCCATTAACCAAAACTTCAAGTTTTTAACATTGATTTGTTTGTGTTTTTCAAACTTTTCCTAATGCAATTATATATATAGTTCCACTTGGCAATATCAGTCCAAGAGGTTCAACAAGCTGCACGGCCCATTGGGCTCTGAACAAGATGATGTTTACAAATCGTACATACTAACCAACAATAAACAGAAACCTATGATAAAAAGCTTCTCTCTTCCTCTTGAGTGGTGCTTCATATAATTTTGTCTTGTGATGTTTATTGTAATTTTACTATCTAATAATATATCTTTGTTTTCTAACCTCAATGTTACTCACTTTTTCTTTTTTACTTATTTTTTTTTCTTCAATAATATTACACTTACAACTCTTTTATACTGACGTGTGTTAATAAGTTGTAAAAGAGTTGTAGATTTAACAATTTTTTGCTTTTTTATTTTGGATGGCAAGAAGAAGAAACTTTGCATGCACGGCTAACCAGAGGGTTATATACTGAGCTAATGTGCACGGATAAACCTTGAACACTTAAGTTATCCCTTATCCAAGCACTAAGCCATTCAAGATATTCGAACCTCGACGAACAATATGGAAAACAAATCCACTTACATGAAAAGTTTAAGTTCATCTTAGACTCATTTATTATTTTTTGTTTCTTACTACTTGATTATAAACACCCAAAAAAGTTTACACTAGCTAAAATTACAAGTTACTTGGACCAATTATTTACATTGGTTAAGGAAAGATGTAATTAATGTGTCTCACGTTCATCTTAGACTCAAATCTAACTATTAAAAGAAGAAAGTAAACAAATCTTAGAGTTGAAGTAAAATAATCACAAAAACATGTTCCCCAAAGATAACTCCTTTTCACCAATAGCTTCTTGGCCTAGTGGAATTCTACTTTAATAATAATATATAGTTTTTTTATTTTTGAGTTTATCCATAGTTTTGACCCCTAAAATTTTTTATTTATTTATTTTTTATCAAAGTGGATAAGGTACACCCAAAAGGTGGTTGAGGTGGGAGAAGTGAAAGCAAACATAGCACATGATAAAACAACTTAGAGATTAGAATTAGGGCTTCTGAGAAGTCTCTATCTCCACATGTTTGTATGAAGAAAAATACTCATTCATTTTGGGCCATTGTAGCGTGTAAGTTACTTGACCAACTATTCCACAATCAATGTCCTCCATTATAAAAACATTTAGTTAGGTAAATGCAGCCAATACAAAAGCTAAGAGCTGCTGCTATCATTGAGTTGTGAATGGAGGCATGCATTACATAGTTTAAATTATCTCTCTTTTCTTTTCTTTTTTTTCTTTTTTTAACACACTAAAGACCTGTGAGCCATTTTTAAAAAACGTTAGGAACTCACAGGTGTGACACTTAGATACATCAAACTACCATCTTGTTGTAATTAAGCTACTTTTCTGTCTTTCTTTAAAAAATACCCATATTTTCTTTAAAAAAAATAAAATCAAAAATCAAAATTTCATGCAAATTATTTCTATACTCATCTAACCTTACTCTATGTATTTTAATCTAACCTTACTCTATGTATTTTAGTATTTAATCAAAATTTTAATTTTCTTAAGAAAATATGGGTATTTTTGGAAATATGACAGAAAAGTAGTTTAATTGCAACAAAATTGTAGTTTAATGTATGTAAGTGTCACACATGTCAATTCATGATACTTTTTGAAAAATAGCTGATAGTTCAAAAGGCTTAAATATATTTAACCCAAAAAATTATGGGGAGCAGGATATTGCTCATTTCCTAAGCAACTTCAAATAAATACAATCAACTTGGCTTAGCTTTTGCTGCATTATGGCCTACATGGCCCCGGTTTTAATTGGCACACACTGGATCTTAAGTTTCCAAATTTCTCTTCTCCTTCTTTAAGCCACCAGATTTGGTAAAAGTAGCAGAAATTGCTTTAATCACTAATTGATTTGTCTTGCTATATATATCATCACAAAAACTGGCTTTTTTTAATTGATTCTGATTATTCCCACCAAAGACACAAGACAACCTGTCAATGTGAAGGCTCATATGGTGCTGCTGGTGGGTAGAGCCAGCATGCATGTTTAACACAACCATGCCAACCATTGCTATTTTATCAAAATTCAGATCCTCCCTTTAAAGCCACGTGGCAGTTCACATTACAGTTTTACAAACAGACGTGAGAGTTTGCATGACATTTATCACGTCAACCACTTAAATGCATACTGTTGGGTGACAATTCAAATAGATTACACTTATTTTCATTTGATTCTTAGTGTTCCCTGTGATTGGAACTTGGTTCAACAAAACTCAGCCAAACATGGCCCATTTGCAGCCACCACAAATGATCATCTATTAGGCCTGCTCTATCCTTTAATTGTATTAAATGATCGAATAAAACTTCATCCACACCCAACAATTGGGCCATCCCTTCTGGAATACATTGGGCCCACTCATCAAAGATGCTTTTAGAGAAAGAAAATCTCTTTTTTATTGTTAAAATATTAAATTAATTCTTAAATTTTTGAGAAAATCTTATCTAGCTCCTAAGCCCTAAGTTTTCATTTGATTTGAATTTAGTCCTTGAAGCTTTCAATTTGAAGTATATAGTCCCTAAGTTTTACCAAGTTTTAAATAGATTTATCTGCCACTTTACTGTCAACGTTAACAGTTTGTCATCCGCCACAAGTCTCATTTGACATGTCATAAACATTCCAATGCAATGCCACGTCAACAAATGTTAAGTCATTCATTAAAAAAAAAAAAAAAAAAAAAAACCCAAAAAATCATCGATCTGACAAATAGAATTTAGAGAAAGACAAAACCCGAAAACTTAAAGAGTAAACCCACAGTAACAAAGACTTCAATTCTATTAGCGTGGCATTGCATTGAGGTATTAAGATGGACGTTGACGTGTCCAATGAGACATATGTGTCTGATGACAAACTGTTAATTTTGATAGTAAAATAGTAGATAGGCCTATTTTAAACTTAGATAAAACTTAAGGACTAAATACAAATAAGATAAAAACCTAACGACTAAATATAATTCTTTCTTAAATTTTTGAGCTAAATAGTAATTTGACTTTAATGTCATAGTCAAACGGCTTGCGCTTGATCCTTGTTTTCTTCTTTTACATCTCACTTCAATTAAATATCTTAGATGTAGGCCTCATTTTTTCTAAGGTTATAGGAAAAGATATGTGTAATCTTTATAATTAATACTCCAATTCAATATGGATCGAAAGAGAAGTCAAACTTTGCAATCAATAATGCCATTTTTTAATATATATAATAGACTTAATTCCCTAAGAATATAATTATTTTGACATAGGTGACACTAATTAAATATAAATCAAAATCTGGGGTCAGTTGTGAAGCATGGATGTGAAGGGGCATGTGATTATGGGCAACAGGGAAAACGATGTTGAGAGAAACACTTTTGTACACTTGGGGTTGGAAGCCACCTAGAAAGTGATTATCCTTCGTCGTTTTGTTTGAAGTAGGGTTTGGGCTGAGACTCCAAGAGAAGTCAATTGTGCATGATTTCCTCTATAATAGCCCCACGCAAACGTCAATATGTGCATAGTATTTTACATTAAATTCATCTCAAATTTTTCAAAAAAAAAAAAATTCATCTCAAATTGGATTTGCTTTTCTCCAAGGTTATTTGAAAATGACATATTCCTTGTTGGGTGGTTTTAATTTAAAATGTTTTTTTTTTAATTTGAAAGACGGATTTAGCTAATGTTGGTCCCGTGATTTGGACTTTGATAGTGTATTTACTGTTCCAACCTCATTTCGGCAGTCTATGTTGGGATTCAAATAAGTTTGTTTAAATCTATGTTCCTTTTGCTTCAGTGGGTCATTTGTTTTGTAACAATATAATGAAAGCGCTAGCTATATTTGTGTTATGACCCTAAAATGACTCTTTATTTCTTTCTGATCAAGAATAGAAATGATTCATTATTGTAACTATTTTTCTTATTCAATTGAAAAAAGAAAGAAAGATAGGATTTGAGAAGCCCCCAAACTTCACTTTAGACCCCTGAATTACCATGCGATTTAAGAAGTTCCCAAACTTTAAAGCTTTTAAATTTTAACCTTTGAACTTTCAATTGTAGTCAATTTGAACCCATCCGTCAGATTTTAAATGTTAAAAGTGAGACAATGACGTTTATACCCCCGACTTTTTTATAAAATTTCAAATTTATCTTTAATTCTTAAAAAAAAAAAAAAAAGTTAAAAAAAAATCAAGGATATTTTGGTCTTTTTAGGAATAAATCAGGGAAATTAACGACTAAATCTGACGAATGGGTTCAAATTGACTACAATTGAAAGTTCAGAGGTTAAAATTTAAAAGCTTTAAAGTTTAGGAGCTTCTTAAATCGCATGGTAATTCAAGGGTTTAAAGTGAAGTTATCCCTTCTAAATATTTGGTTTGAGGTCAAAATAGTTTTTTTTTTTTTTTTATATATAAACTAGTGACATCCGCTTCATGAAACATAGTCTTCAGCCGATTAAGCTACCCCTTGAGAACAAGATATTTTATAATTAAGTTCAATTAGTTGCCGTTCAATGAAATCTCATGGGGACATTTTTTTTTTTAATTATTATTTTTTAAAATATACCTTTGCATATTTCCTCATATGTCAAAAGGAATCAGCTGGCTGGTCCGTTTGGTCCAATTTCAAAGGGCGGCTGAGCTTTACCCGGCCCCCCGGCCGAAAAAAAAAAGAAAAAAAAAAAAAACAGAATGAAGCCACATAGGATGAAAATCCTCTCTAATTAATTGTTCGAATGCATTATCTTAAAACATGAATAAACTTTTAGGCACTCTCCATTTGTAAAATAGTTTTTAAGGGTGAATTTCATTCAAAATTTGTATAATTTGGTATTAGCGACATCCACTACATCTAGTATGGGATTTGATGCAATTCGTCGAGTGTAAAATTGAATAGGTCTTTGTAATCGAGTTATCGAGAAAACGGCGTATTTGCTCAATTGAACTGTTTTAGTACTATACATGAACATATAAGTATTACGTTATTGAATACTATTAGATGAGTGACGATAGAGTGGCCTGCCCACCGTAGACATCGGCTGCGAAGCGTGATGGTATGTTATGATCATAAATATTCCACATGATCGAGTTAAGTACAATCTTAACCATGTTTATAATAAGATCTTAAATGCCTTCTTCTTGCTGGTTTTCAAAGTAAATTTTACCCAAAATTTATATAATGAAATTGGAAGCAATCCCCATTTAATCATATATAAGATAAGCTGGTTGGGTCGGGTCATAGTCATTTGCCCTGACTCCACCACTTTACCAGCCATTTTAGAATGATAGTAAAGGGTGAAGAAGAGAGTATAATAGGGTGGAGTTGAGAGCACATGGAGGATGGGTGAGGTAGTAACATCACCCACGTGTTGTCGGCCATCTTATTTGATTCAATGCCACTTGGATCCCACCCCTCTAATTTCTTTCTCCTATTTATATCACCCACAATCTTAAAACTAGCTAGCTACTTTGATAGACTCATAAGTCAACCTCAAATATTACAAATTTTAATTTATGATATATATATATGATCTTTGTCCTAGGTTAAGCACAAGTAGCCTCCACCAGATTGCACCCATACAGCTAGCTAGCCCATGTATATATAAGATTATTGTCTAGGGAAAGTTTCTTTATGCATGTTAGTTGAAGGGAAATTGTTTTATTTTATTTTTAATATATTAACTTATCTAAGTGAGTTTGGTCCTAATAAAACAATGAGAGATTCAATTAAACAAATAATCTGGCATTTATGAGACAAGACCTGCAACTATTGGCTAAGTGTAACCCTCTAAGATAAGAATTATCATTTTCTAAATCTATAGACACTAGAGTCATCTTAAATGTGATATGTCAGTTAAAATTATCGTTAAATTTTAATCTAATAGTAATTTTAAATACCATATTATATTTGGAAAGACTCTAAGAAGAGTTTAGTCCTACTTATATCTTTTACTCATCCACAAATGATATTAGAATTTCTAAGAGAATGTGCATCAAGGCTAGCTGATAGCTCCATGCATGGTAAGTTTTCCTTTGTGGTTGTCAAGAATCTATCACCCAGAAAAATATCTTCGTCCAACATAAAATATATTTCCGACGAGAAAAATAATTTCTTTAAAACTGTTTTTTCGATATTTGGCTTATATAGAAAATGAAAAATGGCGGCAAATGGCCAGCAACCTTTGACCGAAGTCCAGCGAACTCTGACAAGTTCAAAAAAAAAAAAAAAAAAGCTTAAATTTGAAAAATAATTTTTAATTTATGTTGCATAAAATACCAAAAAATATAAAATAATAATTTTTTAGAAATAATTTATCGCAGAAACAAAATCTGTATTCGAAAAAATAAGAAAAAGGTCATACTCATCTTAGGGGAGTAACTTGTGGTTGACGTCTCATCCATGATTCCTGAAGAGAAGGTAATGATTCGATGGAGCCACGAAAGTCTGCGTTTCAAACGGGGACAAGCAAGAATCAAACAAGGCAAGTGGGTCTTGACTCTTGAGCAAGTAAGGCTGTGGTCCCTAATTTCCTTACACCTTTTGTATACATTTTTCTTACTCAATCACAAATTAGTAAAAAAATAAATAAAAAGTAAAAAAGTAAATCCATTGGAGTTAATTAACCATAGAAATACAAGTAGTGCATCATCTTTCATACTGGATGACGCAGAATTTTTTATACCAAGTAATTCTTTACCACTTTTTGAACACCTTTTGTCTGGATTATTGACTGCTTTAATTACACTTTAAGATTGCTGAATTACTGCCTTACGATGATATAATATATGTATATATATGAGTTGTGTACTAGTTGGAAACTACCTAAAAAAAAAGTTAGTTGAAAAGTAGAGTAAATTAATGGGGATTTAAACTTTTTTGTTGTGAATTTTTTGTTTGATTAGTAATAAAAAAAATGATTAATGTGATATAAAAGAATAAGATTGTTGAGAATAATATATTTATTCGGCTTATCAGAAGAATCATGGGCTTTAAGACCAATACCGGCCGGCAAAGATTTACCAATTCAGGGCTCAGATACAAAGGGGTTCCTTTCAAGATGGGAGTATCCCGAGAAGACATGAAAAATGCTTACTAGGTCACTCCCATAATAGATACATTCCAAGAGAACATAACAAGTTGGCACATCGAGAGTGGGTCCTAGGATCAAAAATATCCCGGGACCAAAATTCATCCACTATATGCAAGTCCTGAGACAAGCATATCACAAGATAGACAGACGAAGGTGCCTCTAACACGAAAGGTATACGGGATCTTTATCCCGTATAAGTCCTCAGGTCCTTTGTCACATTGGTGGGCTGTGACGCCAATGCAGTGCCTTGGCCCTTCAGCTGAGCCAGGTGCTTTGGCCTTTTGCACTCTTGCTACTTCCAGCTTGGTGGGTTAGTGGCAAATAATGAAATGGATACTTTGGCTTTTATGGGGCACTATAAATGTTTGGTTTATCATAAGCATGGTATCAATTTCATTGTCATTGGAAATGTCGATTCAGATTATATTGGTGATTCAGATAAAAGATATTTGACAGATTAGGTTTTCACTCTCTCAAGGTGTACCATTAGTTGGAAGGTGACATTAGAGTTAATAGTTGCTTTGTCCACCACATAGGCAAAGTAACTAGCATTGGTAGAGGTAGTGAAAGAAATAATTTGGCTAGGAGGTTTGTTGGCGATTTGCAACATATGAGATTGTAATATTTTGTGATAGTGAGAAGGCTGTACGTTTGATTAATAATCAAATTTATCATGAGAGAATTACCAAACACATTGATGTCGGATATCATTTTCTTTGGGGGGTTGTGACTCATGAACATTGAAGAAAATTGATACAATAGAAAACCTCAATGGATATGTTGACTAAGCCATTTTTTGTTCTTAAGTTCAAGCATTGTTGAGGAGCCTAATAAGTGTTTGATAGAGCCCAATGAACAATTCAAACCCCAAAACAAATACACAAGCAGTAAATTTGAGGAAAGTAAATTGCAATACTTGATAATAAAACAGCACAACCATAACACAAGTATTTTTGTTATGAAGTAGAAACCCCATTAAACACATTAAAGAGAAGAAAAAAAAATCACCACGCGGCAGCCAAACCTAAAAAATTACTATCACAAAGAAGATTTAGAATATAAACATAGAAACTTACAATCATTTTGAAAATATAAGACTTTATATGACAACAAGCTTGCCACTTGCCTTTGAACTAGCAAATCTTCCTTAAGTGCATTTTCTCACCAATCCTTTGGTAGACTCTTTTGTGGATGAGGTTTGTTTATGTGTTGTGGTTTAAAATACTCAAAAATCCCAATATGAGAGGAATGTTTAATATTTTTAAGAATTCTCACATGGGTTGACAATGGTGAAGGAAGACATACATCTAGAAGGATTCTAAGATGAAGGTTTACATTTTTCCTCAACCAAAAAAAAAAAAAAAAATGAAGTTCAAAGCTTAGTTGAGAGCAATGGGAAGAGGTGTAAGCCAAAATGAAGCAAATATGTGATTTTATTATGGGGGAAACACATTGTGATTATGTGTCATGTCTAAGTCTTGACAAGCTTTGAAAGTGTAATGACCCCAAATTTGGTCTTGACCAATCTAGTAGGGTTACTGGCAATGACCCTAATATAACTAATTGGTAGCTAACTGGGTAACTGCCTCTCTAAACATAATTAGAGTTAATGCATAGTAAGGTGAAATAAATCTGAGGAATTTAACAACCATAAAAAAAGCATATATTATCCTTGAAACATAGACATGGAGCAACTAATAAAAATAATAACCTGATCAAACCTAGTATCAACATGAAGTTTCTGTCTTAGACAAATTCGTAGTGACAACCTCGCCACTCTTCTCTTTCTAAAATAGGTTTCTTACAAGATGTAATAATTGCGCAAGTTAAAAGACTTAGTAAGTAAACCTCACAGTTAGGTACGACATGAGCCAATTATTATTGAGTAAAAATAAACGTGCAGTTTGAAAAAGATTTGAAAGATGTGTTGTTTCTGTTAATACATGATAAAAATAACGTTTTGTAGAAAGAAAGAGGTATACTTTTAGCGGTAATCACTTAAGTGTTTTAATGCAGAAAACTAATGCGTTAATACGTCATAACTATCATATATGGTCTACCTAAGATATTATCCATTCTCAGTAGGGTTGGCGCTGTCCCGAGGGACCTGTAATACAATGCTGGTACCCCGATCATTGTACGCTACCATCTATAACACTAGTAGCCTGACTGAGTCCGACCTCGAGTGACCCACACTACTAATGATATACATCTTGTAGTGATTCGCCAATTAAGTTTGCGTCAGTCACGAAATAATCATTGGATCCAAGGCCCGTATATCACATCCACACATGCACATTTGACCAGGGAATCAAGTTTATATAGTAAGCCCATGGCCATTATACCGCACGTACCGGTGTACCATGTCATACGATGCATCTTATCAACCAGTTATTAAGACAGTTACCAAATTATACAAAACGATAGGCATGCTTATTATACGTGTGCTCAATCAGCTGACATATCACACGTTTTTAAGGAAAACAGTCCTAAGTATTTACTTACCCCGTGCGCTCGCTTGAGTCCTCCGACATTACAAATCCCTATTATAACGAAATACAATGTATCGTTATATGCAGTAATAGAGAACTCTCCAAGTGACACAATAAGTTCTATCTAACGAAAGGGGCCGTCGAAAGCCTAAGCTCGCATATTCGGGTTATTGGGTATACGTCATGCTCTCTGGTTGAACGCTCGGCCCTGTGGGCAAACGTTTGGCCAGAGAGTGAAAACTCTCGACCAGAAGCCCCAAACATGGTCTTATGCTTCTAGGGTGTGATACATTATGTCCTAGGCTCCTAATGGGCATATGTAACGTAACAAAACATGCTAACATGCAAACTTAAGAAATCAATGGCGAGTTTAAAGCTCTTTAAAGACATTCTTGGTCTTTGTAAGAAAATAAGTACAAAAACTTGTCAATGCATCTTTAAAACTAGTTTGGACACAAAATAAGACATATAACATAAAATGCTAAATGTTTGGGCAAGAAGTTACCTTAGAAGATAGCAAAACCCACCGAAGATACCAAAACCCACCAAGATCTCCTCCATCTCTGTCCAAGTCACTCCTCACTCTTGAATTAGGGTTTTATGGGGTTGGGAGAGGCTGAGGGTTAAAGAGAGGGGTTTTTATAGGGGCCTGGGGGCGTGTTCTTCTCTAAAAAGGTGGAGAATAGGTAAAAATTACTTTTCAAAGTGTGAGTGAACTTTTAGATACAATTTACACAATGGATCAAAAGGATCAAGCGTACATTTGGGTATTACCCAATGGCCCAAAGACTAGTCAACGAACGCTCGTGGTGGTCCCCCTAGCAAACGCCCGCACTAAGGTTAAGGGCGAACGTTCAGGTTCCTTAGCGAACGTTCGGGCAACGAGTAAAAGTTTTGGTTTTGTTTGAAAAACCTCAAGGGATTGGGGTTACTCATAAGGGGTTTGAGTTATAAAACCATGTTTTATGAAAAAGTGTTGTCACTTTTTAGTAAATTGTAAGTCTTTTAAAACCGGTGATTTGTTGGGGTATTACAGAAAATGGCAAGGCAAGTAGCCTTTTTAAGACCAATATGACCCCATGTCACATTTATGTCTTGACAAGTTTAGAACGGAAGAAGACAATAATAGCTTTATGTGACCCAATGTCAAATTCCCATCTTGGCGGGCTTTGTAATGGAAAAACCAAAAAACACTTTCAACTAACATTTTTCATCATAAACACTTCGAAGATGAAATAGGTAAATGTAAGATTTTGAATACGTAGTCAATTTATAAAACATAATAGTGTTTGTAGCCTGTGATTACCCTTAAGGGCTTTGGAGGAGACATTTTGAAGATATTTGTTGCGTGAATGACTTGATATCTTCATGTCAACACACATGGGCCCAGCCAACATGTATGGTTTTTAATTTTCCTTCTACTTGCGGAAGAGTGATTTCCTTCAAGTTTTGGATTTTGTCTCTTTAAGCAACAAAGACTTCTAATACGACATGGATTACAAATTCTTCCATGAACCGACTTCATCAACTATACAAGCACCCTGTTCGGCCTTTCAAAAACAAAGAGATGATGGTGTAATAGCTGCACAACACAATGAAATAATTTTTCTTTGGTTCTATATGAAGCTGTCGCACAAAAGAATTAAAGATATATTTGGTGTTCCTAATTCTCTTTTGTCAGAGTGGGAGGTTTTGTGTGTGTTGAGATTTTGAGTTTTAAGTGTTTTTATTTTATTTTTAAATACCCCATCTCTTGATAGTTATTTTCTCCTAGTCATTTTTGCATGCGGATGTAGGCATTTTCATAAAAATGAAAAGTGAATAATGGAGACATAATTTGACCTTAGGATCTCTGCTTTAAATATAAGGTGTTTGTCCAGTGAAAGACACCTCCTGCAGGATGGGTCCTACTGAATTGGGATGCTGCTCTTGATAAGGGAAGGGGACGGATGGGCTATACCAAGAATACGCTAGCTTCAAAATGTCTCACAAGGATGGGGTTTCTCAGTCTTGAAAATGCGGAAGCTATGGTAGCCATTGCTGCTAACCAGATTTGTCGAGATATGGGAGTAGATAGGGTACAATTTGTGGGTAATGCAAATGTGGTGGTTGATACTGTAAACTTTGGGGAAAAGAATCTATGTACCCAATTATAGGCATTCTCCCAGTGGAAAATTTCGTATATTAGTAGGGAGGCAAACCGAACAGCCTATGAGCTAGCAAAAATGGCAATGAGTCAGATTATGGATAAGGTGTGGGTTGTTGACCCACCAGTTTGTATTAAGAACCTTATGGTTCTTGAGCAATCTGCATTTTCTATATGATTATCAATGAAAGTCCTATGTTTATCAACAAGGATCGCTACTTTAATACCATAATAAATTACTATTTATCTCAAAAGCTCTTTATTTCTTACTATTTCTAAAAAATAATAATAATAATAATAATTAAGCACATAATTTTAGAGGTAGTTATCCAAAATAAATAGTAATTGAACCACAAAGAAACCATACCATTTGAGCTATGAATTGTGTGGGTTAAATATTTGAATTTTTATGTATAAAAAGTATAGAGATCGTACATCAGCCTGATGAGTAGCTATAATTGAAGTTTGGCCTCATTTAACGCAAATAAAGAAGCTAAAAGCGACTACTTTCTAAGTGTACAGTTACATATCCTCCATTATTCGCCCACAATACTCTTAATAGACGCAACCGTAGCTTTCAATTTCATTTTCAGACCACGTATTTTTTATGGCTCATCTATCTACTTATTAAGGCTTGTTTGTTAAACAACATCAAGTTTCTAGAGCAAAGTTGATAATAAAACAAAATTAAAAATAAAATAATAATTGGTATATAAAAGTTAAAAAGTGGTATTGAAAAGTGAAAACATTTTGTTTTGTAATGATTTTTTTTATTTGAATAGTAGTAAAAAGTGAATTATGTGATTTAAAAAGTGAAAATGTTTTGATGTTGATTTTTTTGAAAAAATAAGATGAATATTATTTGGTGGAATGATGATGTTTAACAAGCTCCACCTAAGATTTTGTTCTTGTTTGTTAAGCTGCAGCACATTTCCCCACTCCTGCGGTACTGTTTCTCAATCAGTAAAATTTGACTACCCTGTAGTGAGACACGGTAAACCGTGCATGTGACAAGCTTTGGTTTTATTAAAAGACATTTATGCCCTTATGAAAGATAGAAAAGCCTCATCATTTCTTCCTTTTGAATGAGCAAAATAGAGATTATCTAGACTTTTTATTTTCAAACCGGCAATTACATACTGCGTCAGTCTGTTCGGCCACAATCCGTACCTGATGGAGAGGCGCTCTTCCTGAAGTGTACAATGCCGTGTAAAATCAGGGGGTTTGCCAAACACCCTCTTTGAAATTGTGGTACCAAGTTTAAAATATATTTTTAATTGAGAAAAAATTGCACTAAACAAACCTTAAAAACATTTTTTAATTTTTTTTAAAATTGCTCTATAAAAAGGCTAAAAACTGTATTTCAAGAAAAGAAAAGCTTAAAAATAAAACTGTTTCTAAAAAAAAATTTGAAGCATTAATTATATATAGACAGAAACTCATCTTTCTCATTTCTTTTACGTATATAAAATGGCATCAAATTCATTCGCGTGCTTCAAGTTGCGCTGTTAAAAGTACAATGCAAGTGGCTTGTCATTGTCGTTAAGTCCCGTTTATAAAGCAATGATTGTCTCAATATATATATATATATATAGTGGGAGGAGACCTATGTCCCACGACTCCCACGGCTTGAGCTTTATTTTATTTATTTTTTTAATTTCACTTTACCCCCTAAAATTTTAAGAATTTTTAATTTAAATTCTAATGTTTAAAAGTTGACAATGTATTACATAATATTTCAAAAAATTTCAATTCAGACCTTCTATTACTAATTTTCGTCATCCCACGTGTGTTTTATATGGGATTTTGATGCTTTCTATTCTAATTTTTCTCTTATTAAAACCTATGAAATTATAAAATTACCCTCATTAAAACCTATGACATTGAAGGTAATTACGTAATTTCATAGATTTTAATGAGGGCAAAATTAAAATAAAAAGCATCAAAATCTCACCTAAAACGCACATAGAATGATTTCCGTCCAATTAGACAGAAATTAGTAACGGAGGGTTTGAATTGAAAATTTTTTAAACATTAAGTGGGTATATTACCAATTTTTAAACATTGGAATTTGATTTGAATTGAAAAACTCCTAAAACTTAGGAAGGTAAAATGAATTTAACTTTTTATTTTTTATTTTTTTTTAATCTACATGCATAAATGTATTTTTTACATATCTGATAAAGTATATAATGGATAATTTTCATGGTCAGATAATGTATTTTCCTTTCAAGTTAAAAGATAAAAATAATGGAAGATGAAAAGTGAAAGTGTGTAACGTTTTTAAAAATAGACAATTGTGATTTTTAAAATTTGGGAATTGATTGTAAATCAAGAGTATTTCGAATATGCTTTTATTTTTTATTTTTCCTTGATATAACAAAAGCAAGAAAAATGCTAGACAGTTAAATAATTGAACTTAAAATTTTTTTAAATTGACGTGGTAAGAATTTCTAAATTTAAAAAAATATAATTCTTTTTTCTTTGTCTACAACTTACAATCTGTCACCTCGACTTGAAATTTTTTTTAAACTTATTAGTTTAACTTCCTACTAGTTCTCCGACAAAAGCAATTGACCCAACTTAATTGCCGGCTGTGATTAAAGAAGAAGCAGTTAAAATACGAGGGGAGGCGCTGCTGGAGTAGGTTTTTCAATGTGCCGCAAACCTGTAAATGTGATTATTTATATTTGGTTACAGCAAAAAGTGTTGCTACGTGTTTTCTCGATCACTAATGCCAGCTGCCAGCTGGAGGAATTACCCCTTACACAATTTATCACGAAATTACGTGAAGGGGATTTTCAATCATGACCAAAGAAATTGCGATAAGATTTGGGTTTGAAGTTTGAACGGCTCCCTTACGTAACTGAAAAGTTTTGATTTTTTTTTTAAAAAAAAGAAAAGTAAAAAAGTTATGTTTTATAATGAATTTGTCTTGTTTGAGTAGTAATAAAAAATAATTAATGTGATATAAAAAATAAAAATATTTTGAAGTTGGTTTGCCAAACGGACAGAGCCAACCGTGGGCCAATATCAAATAGAGCCCTAATGAAAGGATTTCATGGATTGGGATCTTTAGAATTTTTTTTTAAAAAATATTTGAAAATTTTAAATTCATAAATCTCAATCGTTCTTTTTATCTAAACGTTTAAAATAAGCTATGTTTCAACATTTAATAAAAAAAATTTATGAGAAAACTATTTTCAAAAAAATTTAATAAGTAATATTTTCTCCTTAAAGTGAAAAAATAAATAAATAATAACAAAAATAAAAGACAGAAAATTAATAAGTTTTGATATTTTTGAGATCATCAATGATGTCTTAAAGAAGGCACAGCTGTCGAGCTGCGACAGCTCCGACATTACTCTTGAAACCTAAAATTTTTCAAGGAACATAATATAATGCGGGAAACAAACCAGAGGGCAAATATGAATTTTCCCACTTTTATCTCCTTTTCCTTTGAAAAAAAAGGTGTTGAATCGCCTACGAGAAAATATATATAACTTTTAAATCATTTTTCAATTCTCTATCTTTCTTTTCCGGGAAAAAAATATTTTCCCATGATTGCTCTTATTTTAGAATCAAAAAACCATCATGCTTCCAAAATTTTCAAACCATGGATTGGATCCAACCCCACATGCTGCCACAGTCCAAAGAATCCGTCAAAAAAACTTCACAATTTCTGTCAGAAAATTAAACAAAAATAATTTAAATAAATCTCTCTCTTTCTCTCTCTACAATTAGCATTATAAAAGGTACTTGGTTGAGACAGCTTTTTCTTCAAATCCTCGTCCTTTTGTTTGTAAATCCCGGATCGAAACCCAAGGAAATGGGTTTCCCACTGCTATTCTTCCAAGCCTTGTTGTTGTTTCTCTCCCTGTTTTTGTTTTCCCACCAAACAGAAGCAGAGGACTTCATTTCCCTCAGCAATGCAACCCATTTGAGTGACAGAAAACTTGCTGGTAAATGCAATCTGTTTAGCGGTAAATGGGTTTACGATGCTTCATACCCTCTCTACTCCTCTTCGTGTCCCTTCATAGATCCCCAGTTCGACTGCCAAAAGTACGGCCGCCCTGATAACTTGTACCTCAAATACAGATGGCAGCCTTTCTCCTGTTCCTTTCCCAGGTACTCTGTTTTTTTTTCACCTTCTCCCCTGGTTTTTTACAGAGTATATATATATGTGTATAGTGAATTTACTGGTGATTGAGTACTGAAGTGGTTCAGGTTTAACGGGCTAAATTTCTTGGAGAAGTGGAGGGGGAAGAAGATAATGTTCGTGGGGGACTCCTTGAGCTTGAATCAGTTCCAGTCTTTAACTTGCATGATTTACGCTTGGGTGCCAAAGTCTAAGACCACATTCATCAGGAAAGATGGGCTCGCTTCTGTAACTTTCGAGGTGATGTTTCTGAGTTTTGCTTTTTCCTGTCTTTTCATGTTGAATTCAGTAGCAATCCTATCACAGTCCATGCATTTTCTTTTCCCTTTCTCAAGAGAAAAAAAGTAAAAGTTAATGTTTTTGAAATTTGAATTACACAAGTGCTCTGTTCCAAAATGAAATACGGTAGGCTACCCTCCTTCACTTTTGCCTTTAAACTGTCTCACTCGAATTTGAGAAAGTGTATGTAATTATTATCTGTTTGAATCGCTAAGAATTTGAGCAGATAATTTAAAATTTGGTGTGGCTATTCTCTTTCAATTTTACCTTTAAACTGTCTTAATCAAATTTGAAAAAGTACATGCAATTATTATCTGATCGAATTGTTAGTAATTCGAGCAGATAATGTAAAAAATGATATGGCAACCTTTCTTCAGTTTTGCCTTTAAACTGATTTAATCGGATTTAAAAGAATGCATACGATTATAATCTATTCAAATTGCTAGTAATTCAAAGTTTATATGAAACTTGTTCATCCAAATAAGCTTTGGATGGCCCAATGACTTATTCGGGTTTAAATTGTTTGTAATTCAAATAAATAATTGTTTTAAATTTTTTTCTTATTTGGGTTGCTAAAATTTTCAAATGGGGAATGATGGGTGAAAGTGCAGCCCTGTGGGGGTATAGAGGTGAAGTTCATGTGTGGACTCTAAGCATTGAAAAACGGGAGCGTGATTAGTGGTAGGCAGGGAGGCTGGGCTTTTTCACTTTGTCAGAATATGTCAGGTTGTTATAAAAGCATTTGGCTTTGTCTGTATAAGGTAATAAATGATTGAATGTTTAACCAGACAAACTTCACTTTCACTGCTACTTTGGAATTTTGAACCAAAAAGGTAGGAAATATATAACATTTTACTGTGGCGACAAGTGAAAAAAAAAAAAACAAAAGAAAGACACATACGTCAACAAGTTTACAGTAAAAACATAAGATTTTCACTAATTTTACATTAAATTTCTGTTGCAGTAAAATTCCTCTTCCTTACCCAAGTTTTGGCTGAATTTCTATTAGACTGCTTTCTTTTTCTTCTAATTATATCAAATATATACTTAGAGTTTATTTGGGATTACGTTTGATAAATAGAGCTTTTAAGTAAAAAAAAAAAAAGCTTTTGGACAAAAGTTTTATTTTTAAGTTTTTGTTAAAAGTGTGTTTTGGTTATTTTTAAGCTTTTTGGACCCTTAAAAGCGCTTTTAATTTTTTTACTAAACGAGTACTTTTTTTTTTCAAACAAACTTTTTAAATGTTAAAAGTACTTTTAAGATTCTCAAATGCAATCCCAAACAAGATCTTAATAAATAGTGTAAGATTTTGCTTTTTTATAAGAAAGTCTCTTTGTTTGCTTCTATTTTTTTTCTTCTTCTTTATTTCTTTCTATTTAAAAGTAAAAAAAAAAAAAAATTAACAATTAACTTTTATCTTTATGTCACAAAGAAACCCAAGTTTACTTTTACTTTTACTTTTATGTCACATTGAAACGCTTTTTAGGCACATTGAAACGCTTTTTGGACCAAAACACAAAAAACACTTCATAAAGAATGTAATCAAACACCTCCTATAAAAGTGTTGCTTTTTATCCCTAAAAGTCAACATTAACAAACAATGTTTATGTCGCTCTCAAAACACTTACAAAAAATTTAAAACATCTTTTATCTTTATATCACATCAAAACAACAAAAATACAAAAATTACCTCAAACGACATATTTATTTTTGATTTCTCCCCAAAATATGGAAAATTAGCACACCACAATTAGCAATAGTCATTATCATCTTCAATGTTCTCCACGATTGAGGATGGAGGATGTAGTACCCAGACCCAAAAAATAGGTTTGGTATATGGTACCCTCCAATACGGCTCATGTCTAGTCATGCATCATGGGTGGGTCAAAACATTGACATGCCAATTTTATAAGGAAAATGCTAGCTTGTCTTCTAGCCGTCTACAACCAAAAAATATTTATTGTCATTAACTCATTATGGACCACGTTGCTATGGGTCTGTTTGGCAAATTATTTTGCTATTTTCTTTTTTACTTTCTTTTTAAAAGAAAATTAATATTACAATTTTTTTTTAAAATATTTTTTATATCACATCATTTGTATTTTATTATTATTTAAATAAAATAAATAAATTTTTTTCACTTCTCAATACAAAAAATTGAAAATTTTATACCACATTAACTACTATTTTTGAAAGGCAAAATGATTTGTCAAACAGAACCCACATGTCTTCAAATCTCATCATGTCATAATTAATAAAACTGATTTTTTTTTTTGTGAAAATGTTAAGACTATTTATGATATATTGAAAATTTGTCAGAAAAATAATTTATTTTAAAAGCATTTGAGTGGTTAGTGATCGGAGTAATACAGCGGAAGGATCCTAAAATGATTAGTCATTAAGTTCATGGGCTGGCGATGTGGTTCTACGGCGAGGACCACACTGATGAGTTCTTCGCTTATACGGCTCTTCTTCCAAGGGTCGCAGTCGATGGGACTTCTGATGAGAGTTTTGATAATCTAAATTGAAATGAAATAAAACTGACGTGTCATTTCATTATTTTCTTCAACCTTTAGAAATTCTACGCCCTTAATTAATAACAATCTTTTTATCGATGAAAATAAATTTCTACTACTTATATAAAAAAAAAAAAAAAGAAAAAAAAAAGAAAATTAATTTGTACACTTTCTATGTGCAGGACTATGGAGTTAAAATACTCCTCTACCGTACACCATACCTTGTGGATCTTGTTAATGAAGACAAAGGGCGAGTGTTGAAGCTTGATTCCATAAAGAGCGGCAATGCATGGAGGGGAATGGACGCTCTGGTCTTTAACACGTGGCATTGGTGGACCCACACCGGAAGAACCCAACCGTAAGATCTCATATCAATATATAAACAAAGACCGAGTTAGGGGATCGGAAGGATTTGACCCCATTTTCGAAATTTGTAAATAATTTGAGACGGAATTAAGAGAGCCCAACAAGGGTCTTGGGGCTACGAGCCCAAGCTCTTGGTTCTGTCTCTTTATGTGGGTCTACAAGAAGATCGAAAGAACTTTTACCCCGATTTCGAAATTTGTAAATAGTTTGAGATGGAAGTAGGAGATCCTTTCAAACCACAAGACAAGGGTCTTGGAACCACGACCCCTGGCTCCTGGTTCCGTCTCTGTGGGAATATATAATAAGCTTATTGACCATGAGTGCTAACTAAAAGTTGTTTAATTTATTGTTGCAGATGGGATTATATGCAAGAGGGGAATAAATTGTACAAAGATATGAACCGTATGGTTGCATATTATAAAGGGTTAACAACTTGGGCTAGATGGGTCAACCTAAATGTTGATGCTTCCAAGACCAAGGTCTTCTTCCTTGGGATTTCTCCCACCCATTACGAGTATGAAACTCACACTTGAATTTCTTTCAAATTAACTCATTTTATATTTCTCTACTATATATTATCATTATTACATTTTATTCATGTCTATTAATTCTTTCAATGATCATCATAAGGTATAATGAAAAATAGTGCAATTACTTAGATATGCTTCATTGGTGGTTGTTCAAATATACTTAAAATGATTGATGTGATCAGGGGCAAGGATTGGAATCAGCCATCAAAATCATGCTCCGGTGAGAAGCAACCGTTCTTCGGGCTAAAGTACCCGGCCGGCACACCGATGTCTTGGGTGGTTGTGAACAAAGTGTTAAACAGAATAAAGAAGCCGGTGTATTTCCTCGACGTTACAAAGCTTTCGCAGTATCGGAAAGATGCACACCCGTCGGCTTATAGTGGGGAGCATAGCGGCACGGACTGCAGCCATTGGTGTCTTCCGGGGCTGCCGGATACTTGGAATGAGCTCCTATATGCAGCCCTCTTCGGTTGAAGGCAGAGGGTGTGGGCAAAGTACTTAGTGGAATTAGAAAGAAAACCCATTGTTTTCAATTCTAAGAGTTTAATTTTTATTATTGTTGTGTAAGTGGGCAATAAGAGGGTTGATGCTCCTGTTGTAAATTTTTAAGATTATTTTGGCAGAAAGTTGCCTTGAATTGGAAGCAATATATACCCTTGTGAGTTTTTAACATCATTTGGATACCACATAGCTTCTAATTACCATGCAATGATATAAATCTAGCAAGCATTTATTATTTGCAAATCTTTCACTTAATGCTTAAACTAAGCTAACAATTTTGGAAGAGCTAGCCAAGCATGAATGATCATGATCCCCCACCCCTCTTTTTCCCCATTTTAAGAAGTAATATAGAGACTCATTAAACTAAGCATGAATGATCATGGCCTACGCAGCCGGCGATTTCCAATGAAATGGAAGAGAAATTTCTTACCGAGTTCAGCGAAGGTTCCTATGGATCGCGGTTGCAAACTGCTGAACCAAAGTTTGGTGGCTCCCTTGAGGATAAGGGGAATGCTCAGCAAAGAATCGCGTCGGATGAGGCTTGCAACGCCATGTGAGCTCTGTATGTTTCAAGATAGTCCGCTGGGTCTCTGCTTCCATCGTAGAGATCCATGTGTGGCAGTTTGAACTTGTCGAGTAGACCAGCCTCTGCCACCTTCTTGGTGAATGGCAGGTCCGTCTCCAAAAAATCGTCATTGCCTGCGGTGTGGTTGCCATTCAATTGCTGGGCTAGTTTACCCAGCTTGGCTTGGAACTATGCCTGGAAAGCGTCCATACAAGCATCAGTGAACTCATCCTCCTTTGTTGCAGACGGCTTCTTAAGTCCTTTGGATGTTTCAAGTAGTAGTTCTGTATCTGTTAAGTCCCTCTCTTGGTGCCGATTCTCAAAACTCCTCTGCAGCAGTAGCTCTAGGGTTTCCAATATATGTTCATTCTATGACTCTAACGTCCCTAGTCACCTGCTGGTTGGCAAGTGCGGCCCAAAGACGAGAGGCGCAGTTGGAGTTTCCTCATTTTAGAGATTGTCGGTGTCGTGCTGATTGGTGTTCTCCAGCTAGAGAGGGGGAACATTGGTCATATTGACAGTATCTTCGGTTTGGCCTTGAGATCTCGTAGCTACCATTCGTGACTCCTTTCCTATTTGAACTTTGGATCGTTTAAACGATCCTCGTTCCCACAGACGACGCCAACTGTTGAGACAATTATTAACCCTGGTAGCAACTTGACTTCAAAGCCTGCTAAGAACGAAAATGGATCAGTAGTGGAAGGCCACGAAGTGGGGGGTGTAGTGGCTGTTTCACCTCTGATGCCTGAGTAAGAACTTGAGTAAAATAAGAGCAAATGAAATAGAGAAATAATAATAATTAAGAGTAGTCAAAAATAGAATTCACCGTCCTTGGTGTTGTGGTAGGCTGCTCTTTTTATAGCTGCAGCTATTAGTAAGAGTCCTTGAGGGGACTCTTGTTTGATTCCTTTGATCCTTGGGGAGGTGGTTCAGTGATCTTCTCCCACGATCCCTTTTGAAGTGATTCGTCTTGTGATTTCACATGCATCTAGACTTCTTTTGGTAGCATTTGGTTTGTTACGCCTGGATTGGGCTTGTTGAATGATAGTTAGGCTTCCTTGATTTGCTAGATGTGCACAATACTGTAGCCAACCATCTTATGTGGAGTGGATCGTGCTATAGTATTGAGGTTTAGATGCTTGCGCTTAGCGGCATAGCAACATGGATCTTCTATGTGTAGTGGGCTCTTTATTTACACTTTGAGAGATATTTTGTATCAACACATATAATATCGAGTATTGAAATTGTCGCTCTTGGTATTGTTGAAACTAAAGTCAAAGCCATAAACAAAGATTATAGGGTTAAATTCACTTTACCTCTTGAAGTTTCAGGAGTTTTTCAATTTGAGCTCCAATGTTTAAAAATTTGCAATGTACTCCCCTAATGTTTCAAAAATTTGCAATTTAGACCCTCTGTTATGATGAAGTATTTCGCCCCATTTAATTCATCCAAGAGTTCATCAATAACGGGTATAGGAAACTTATCCTTCACCGTAATTTTATTCAATTCTCAGTAGTCGATACACATTCTCCATGTGCCCTCTTTCTTCTTGACTAGGAGCACCGGTGAGGAATATGGGCTGTTGGAGTGGCGAATTATTCCCCTTCCTAACATATCCTTCACTTGTTCTTCGATCTCGGTTTTCTGATGGAACGGGTACCGATAGGGTTTTACACTCACATGTCCTGACCCGCTTTGCAAAATGATCTGATGATTGTGGCTACGAGGCGGGGGTAGTTCCCTAGGCTCCACAAAGACCACCTCATGCTCACTGAGTAACTTTTCCATGTGCTCTTGCTCTTCCTTCTCACTATTGTCCACGGCCTCCATGTTATTCCTCGTGTCAGTTGGGCAAATGGGAAGTAACTCTTTGGATTGTCCCTCACGATATTTAATTCCCTGTAGTACAACAGGCTTCCCATTCCAAGCAAATTGCATCTCCAAGGTTTCAAAATCCCATTGTATGGGCCCCAACGTCCGTAACCACTGAGTGCCTAACACAACCCCATAGCCTCCTAATTGGAGAATATAAAAATCTACTGAAAATTTCCAGCCTTGTAATTCTAATGGGATTTGGACACATTTACCTGAGCTTTGTAATTTTTCCCTGAGGCAACCATCACGTCCATTCCTCCCTCCTTCTTCGGTTGTAGCCTCAATAGTTGAGTGAGAGCCAAACTCATGAAATTATGAGTGCTTCCTGAATCAATGAACACTAGGAAACTGGACTGTCCTATTCTCCCATAAATTTTCATGGTTTCAGGTGTGTCCTTACCAGAGATGGCATGTAAGGATATCTCCGGGGGTTCTCCATCTTCCTCTTCTTCTTGCATTACCATGTCACCATCTTCATCCTCTCCCAAATAAGCTTCGATCATAAAAAGCTTTTTTGCAGCGATGGCCTGGCCCATATTTGTCATTGCATTTAAAACATAAGCCCTTCTCTTGCCTCTCCTTAAGCTCTGCTGGGGTTAATCTTTTGAGTGGAAGTGGTGGCTGGTTTGGCGTGCTCCGATGGGTCAGTAGCTGTTTTCGTATCTCTGAGGGGGAACTTTTTCTAAGGGCCATGTTGCGAGCCTCATAAACTCGTGCCAACCCAATGGCTGATGTGAGATTAAGGGGTCGTCCAGCCAAGACGTCTGCCTTAATTACTTCTTTCAGGCCGCTCACAAAACAACTGACTTGTTGGCTTGGCGATAGTGTCCCTATCTTTGAGAGTAGGGATTCAAACTTGGACTGATATTCCCTGATGCTTCCATCTTGTTGCAGCTTAGTCAGTTCTCCAAAGGGGTCATAGAATTGACTGGGCCCAAAGCGAGTAAACAACCCCTCCTTGAGTTCCTCCCATCCTATCTCTCTTCTTTCCCGCAGCAAGATTTGATACCACAGTTAGGCTTCTCCTTCAAGGTGGAAGGAGGCCATGGCAACCTTGTCTTCTTCGTTGGTCCCTTGGAAGTGAAAAAAATTGTTTTGCCCAACAGACCCAACTAGTGGGGTCTTCTTCTCCGCTAAACTTAGGGAAATCCAGTTTAACGTGTCGATGAATGACGTGGGGTGGCCGTTCTCCAACATGGAAATTCTCCCCTTCACCCTCACGATTCTTCCCATGCGAGGACTCTCCCACTTCACGTTGATCTTTGCTGTGGGTGGACAACATTTCAAAAACTTCTGTCATTCTAGCCAAGAGCTGCTGTTGACCCTCATTAAGGGAATGCACAGATTGCTCCAAACTACCAATTCTTCCTTCCATAATGTGATGTTGATGTTGACTCTTTTGCGTCAATGATCGTGTTATGGGCCGAGATTCTAATGAAAAATCTTGGTGGGCCAAACTTTTATTCCGAGACCGATGTTGACTTTCTCACCTTCCGCTCAATTTTCTGGTTTCGTTTAGAGGGAAACCGGGCCTCTATTGGTTAACAATTCCTTGCTAACACAAAGAACCCTAGCTTTGATACCACTTGATGAGAATCAAATAGCAAAAGCTTAGGGAAAACGATATATGGCTACTTCGAGGGAGCCATGACCTCCAAACAACATATGATTCGAAATAATATTTTTCTGCATACTTTTATTCATGACCCAGACATTTAAATAGAGAAATACAGCTACACCTTTGGAAGAGACCAATTAGGTCTAGCCGCCTACAGCAAGCCAAAATTCTAATAAGGAAAGATTCCTAGCAGACCTAGCCTTTAATTGGAGAAATACTGCTCCTTATTAAACCATAAAAATAAAGAAAGACATTAAATGGAGATTTCACTCCTTATTCATCACTCCTTGGTCCTCAAGGCAATGCCACATAATTGCTTGCTTGGCCCCCACGAAAATACCTTAACACATTACTAATTTCCGTATAAGTAGACGGAAATCATCCAACGTGCGTCTCATGTGGGAGTTTGATGTCTTCTCTTCCAATTTTGCCCTGAGGCCCTATTTCCAACGGCTTCTATAAAACATAGACCGAAAAGAAAGCCAACAAGTTGTATGGTCTCGTGCAATGTAGAGGCGACATGTTAGCTGGTAATTGTGCCAACTGCACAAAGGACGCCATTGCCGAAGCCTTGAGCAAGTGTCTAAAGAGCAAGAGGTTTTGTTTTGGTTTGCCTGATGCTTTCTATGATATTCGAACGAAAGCATTTTTGGGATTATGTAACAGGGTTTAGTGGCCATCACCAATGACACTGATTTCGATGATCCTTATGCGATTTCGAAAGGGCTTTCCTTCATGGGTGGTCTTGCATTCACGGCTCCTAATCAGCCTTGTATGTTCCAGAAAGTGGCGCTGGATGTCGGAAAAAGTGGGAAGAGGTATGGCGTGGCTCAGTGCAGCCTAGACATCAGTAGGGGTGACTGAGGCGTGTGCTTGGATCCTCAATTGGCGTCGTTTCGAACAACAATTGGAAACAAAAGATGGTGGGAAACATTCGGTCCCAGTTGTTTTATGTGGTGCCATGACTACTGGTTTTACTTCAACATCTCGATCTTTGCAAGTGAAGGTGACTTCCGCTGCGTATACCTTAACTGTTCTTTTCTGCTATATATGTGGATGATATGTATAATTAATGTCTTTCCATTGGAAACTGGATTAGGATCCCCATCTCTTCTTAGAGAATTGCCTCAGGATTTTTTTTGAAATCCTGGCCATTGATTTCCATCCAACGGCCACCAACTTGCCACGTGTCCCACCCAATATAAAATAACAAAATATTATTTAAAATTTTAAAATAAAATAATAAAATAATTTATTAAAAAAAATAATTAAAAAAATAAAATTGGGTGGTTCAGCCACCCCATTCTCCTCCTAGGGGTGGCCGGCCACCCCAGCTCAGCCTAGTTGGCCTTTGTGGGGTGGCCGAACCACCCCCTGGGGCCATGGGAGTGGCATCGACCACCCCTAACTAGCCTTTGGGGACGCCACCCTCTAGGCCCCATGGGTGGTGCCCACCCTCAACTGGCTTGGGGTGGGCCACCCACAGGCTCAGGGGTGGTTCGGACACCCCGTAGGGTCAAACCCATAAATTTTGATTTTTGAGTTTGGTCCTAGTGGGTTGCCGAACCACCCACTGGGGCCATGAGGTGGCATCGGCCACCCCCAATCGGCCTTTGGGGGTGGCCGACGCCACCCCCTAGGTTGAGCTGGGGTGGCCGAACTACCCAATTTTATTTTTTAATAAATTATTTTATTATTTATTTATTTTTAAAATTTAAATAATATTTTACTATTTTATATTGGATGGACACGTGACAGGTGGGTAACTGTTGGATGGAAATCAATGGCCAAAATTTCAAAAAAAATCCATGGGCAATTCTCTAAGAAGAGCTGAGGATCCTGATCATTGGAAACTAATGCAGGTTCTAGAAGAGCCTCTTCGTATGGAAGAGTTTCAATTGGAGTAACTATTGCAATATGCTAGCACTTCTGGTAGTGGTCTAGCTAGATTGTTATCCCTGTCGGCTGTCGCCACGGGTAGGAGATCAAGGTGATGGATTTGCAAACAGCAATTTTGGTTTTAATAAGGGCAAAATTAGAAAATAAAGTATAAAAATCTCACGTGAGACACATGTGTGATAATTTATGTCCATTTAGACGAAAATTAGTAACGGATGATCTAAATTATAAATTTTTGAAGCCTTAGGAAGTTATATTGCAAATTTTTAAACATTAAAGTTTAAATTGAAAAACTCCTGAAATTTAAGGGGTAAAATGAATTTAACCAAAGATTCTATTTAAGATCTATTACTCAAGAATAGGGGGTTTTGTGTAATTACTCACATTCTCAATCAGGCCGAATATGGGTGTGCTGAACCCCTCACTTGTATTTGTCACTTCTCTTTGCCATTTATTCAATATTACTCATTTGTAAATTAACACCGCTCTCAATACACTTTTGAGAGGCTATATATTGAAAGCAAATGAGGCCGCCATTTTTGTTGCGTCTCTAGATATCTCTCTCTAGCTACCATCTCTTTAGCAAATGGATGGGCATAATCTTATCCACCAATTTCTCCACGTAGCAGCTCACTCATTTCCACGTGTCTTTGATCTCCCTTCCCAATCGTAATCCTCAATTCACATGCAATCGCTGAGTCACCTCCTTGGTTTGCACAAACCCAAACACGTTGCAGCAGACCACTCACCACATGTCCACTCCATGCAAGCACGTCCATCATCACCACCTCCTCAAAACCGCCATACCCGTTTCTTTTTTAACACCATTAATCTCTCTCATTCCCAGACTCAAACCAGAAAACAACAAAAACAAACATAGCTGGAGATCGAGAACAATCATGGCTTCTGAGCAAGCGCGTAGAGAGACCACCACCAGCGAGAGAGAAATTCCGGTAGAGAAAGACGGGGTCCCGAAGATGACGAGCCACTTCGAGTCTTTGGCGGAGCAAGCCAGTACCAGAGAAAGTGCTCCTCAAGAGGGTGGTGAAGATAGAGAGGAAAGCCAGTTTGAGTCTCTCGCTTATAAAGTAAAGAATGAGAAAGAGGGAGAGGAGGAGGAAGAGGAGAAGTGTGGTGAAGACAAAGAGGGTGAAGCTAGGGAAGGAAGGGAAAAGAGGTCTTATGCTGTGGGAAAGTTTGAAGTTAATGGTGCAGGTGATCAGGCCAAATGCAGGGAAGCGGGAGGAGAAGCCACGGAGGTGGGAAGGAAAGAAGAGATTCCTCAGAAAGGAGGAGAACGCAAAGAGGTGAGAAGCAAAGAAGAGGTTTTGTTAAATCTATGATTTATCTCAGAACTTTAAGGTGATGAGGAAGGGTAAATTTATTAATTTGGTTAAGTAATTATATATATATATATACCCCATTTTTCTATTCTCTTTATCATCTCTTATACTCTTTGGAGAATTTTACATTTAAAGTTGATGGCTTAATGGGTAAAATATAAAATATTTTAATTAAATCAGAGGTGGAGTGACGGATATAGAATTTGAAGTCAGGTTCGTACCATGTTAAATTACTACCCATCTTTTACTCTCTTTATAATACTGATGTTAACATTTTAACATTTAAATTTGATGTGGTGTAATTCTATAATAAGTTACAATTTATTGATCATGTTAAGTTACAATTTATAGCAATTTATTGATCAATTTAAGTTGCAATTTATTGACCAATTTAAGTTGCAATTTATTGATCAATTTAAGTTATATATTGTAATGGAGTCAGGATGAGGAAAAGGAACAACCACCATCTCTAGAAGAGATATCCAAGCTGAGAGCAATGGCGCAGCAAAATTCTCAAGAGGCGCTAAGGGCTGCGGAGGAGCGCTACGAGAAGGCAAAAGAATCTGTAAGCCAGAGAGTGAGCGCAGCAGCCGAGTATGCCGCAGAGACGGGAGCCCAAGCAAAGGACACCGTCCTAGACAAAAGCCTTGCCGTGAAAGACACTGCAGCAGAGAAGGGCGCGCAGGCAAAGGAAACCGTTGCCAGCACAGCAAAGACGGCGGCGGATTGCACGGCATCAACAACAGAGAAAGCTAAAAACTTAGCGCTGCAAAAGGCGGCGCAAGCGAAAGACGTGGTTGTGCATACAGGGGAGACCACCGTGCATTATGTTGAGGATAAGGCGGTTGGCGCAAAAGATGCGACTTTGGAAACTGCCGTTGGCTTGAAGGACAAGGCATCGGTGGCGGGGTGGACGGCGGCGCATTACTCGTGTGAGAAGGCCGTGGAGGGAACCAAAGTGGCGGCGAGTGCCGTTAAAGGAGCAGCGGAGTATGCAGGTCATAAGGCTGCTGAGATTGCAACAAAGCCGTTGTCTGCTGTCAAGGATGTTGCCGCGTCGACGGGAGAGAATGCAAAGGAGTACACAGCTAGGAAGAAAGAAGAGGCACAGAGAGAATTGGAAGCTAAGAGATCAGCCGAATGTCGGGTATGTTTAATATCATGTTAAATTATCCGTCCTCGTAACTTTTAACATTATATATTAAATATTATTTATGTAAATTTAATTATTTAATTAATATTTTAAGACTGTTATTGTACGTATGTGTATATATATGCGAGAGAGACAATAAGTAAAATGTGATGACTTTTGTTTTGATTGCATGTTACTCCACCATTTAAGCTTAATTAATTAAGTTCAAAAGAAATGCATGGTTAATATAAATTATTGAATTAATATTTTAAAAGCTATGAACCCAAATCCTTAATTAATTTCTTAGCTACTTCTTGTTGTTTAGCAGGGAGAAGATAAGGAAGGTGAATCCCAGGTTCAAGAAACAGAGACACAAAAGATGATGGAGAAAGGGACATCCGAGAATGTAATTCGAGAAAGCTTTGAGGGAGGCCAAGAGCATGGAAAAGGAGGAGGAGATGATCAAGACATTGGGGTGCTCGGGGCCATCGGCGAAACCATAGTTGAGATTGCTCAGGAAACGAAAGAGCTTGTTATTGGCGAAGATGAGAGTTATGAGAAGCAAGGGCAACACAAGCATGAAGAGGGAAGTGAAAGTTTGAAATAAATAAAATGAATAAGTAATGGGTTTGATAGATGTTTGAAAGTTGATGCGTAGTGGTGGGAGGGGCATGTGGTTAATTATATAAATATATAATATGCATGTTTGTTGTGTATTTTTGAGTGTGTTAATAAATTTGAGTCTCTTCGGTGATTCAGAAACATGATATATAGTTTCTTTTCAAATAAAAATAAATATGGATTAATGCATGATTGATGTATAATTGTCTCTCTATGAACAGGGGAGTGATCATCAAAGTGGAAATAAATAATTGGATAATGCTTTTGATGCTTGTTTCAAATCAATTTATATCTAGAGATGGACGAAGGTGATTGATTTTTTTGTTTTTTTAAGGAAAATTATTCTTATCTCATTAATAGAAGAATCAAGAGCATTAAAACTCTTACAATCACAGAACATAATGTTCTGAAAGATCCTAGCCGAAGCTAAAAGATCAAAGTCGTAACTAAAAGATTACACATCAAAGACGCCAAACATCCACTAACCTATAACTAATCTTCAGTTGGAATAACAGATCTGCGTTAGGCAGACACAAACTAATGCATAGGTAGCTCTTATTCCTCGACCCTGTGATCAAAAGGACCTTATGCCGACACACATCCTCCTAAACTCGAAAGCCAGGATATCGTTCACATCCACAACCCCAGGGGTCTGGGCCAAAATAACAAGCGAGGAGATCAAGAAAGAGGACATGGCCTTATTACAAGCAGCAAGAAAAACAAGAAAAATATAGGGAAAATCAAAGCAATACAACTAAAAATTTAAAAATAGGAGCACACTAGGCGGATGACAACAGCCGGAAGAAAAGCCGATCGCGTGCTTGCTGGAAACCGATGCGTAGATGGCGTTGGAAGCACATTGCGGTGGGGACGCGTGAAAAGACCCATCAAAAGACAGTAAACGGCAAAGCTGGCGCAGAGGAGATCGGCGGCGCACTCAAAGAAATTGGGGGGAAGTTTGAGTGAATCCCCCATGAGTGGCACCCACAAAGTGTGCCCAAACAAACACCTAGTAAGAAAAAATAAACAAACAAACAAAGAACAACAACATGGAAAAGAAAGTGAAATCCAAAAACAAAAAAAAACCAAAAAAAAAAAAAAAAAAACACAGATCGGGAAAGAGAGTGGGAGAAGGAAAATGGGGAAGGGAGGGGGGAACATATCAAGGAAAGAGAGGGAGGGTGTCTTACTAATTGTTTATTTTTCAATCATAGTCTCTCAAATACAATTGAAACTTATGCTTAAATAGACTAAAATATCCCTTGTAACCTTTTCCCGCATTTGATTAGAAAAAAAAAAAAAAAAGACTAAAATATTAAACCCTAATCCAACCAACTTTTGGGTTAAGCACATTATTAAATACGGACTTTAAAATATAAATTAAATATTAAAAATAATTACAAAATAATATTAACTCTATTAGTTTAAATAATATTAACTCTAAAGTTTAAACTAATATTCATTTTTCGTCAAAGGTGTAATTGAGTGGATTTTTAAAAATATATGATTTGAAATTGGGGTAAGAAGGCTAGAAATAGTGATTTTATCAAACACTTTGTGCGCGTGCCTTGTGAATTTTTCACCCAGACCAAGAATGTTGAGTTTATGCACGTTCGAATTCAAGGCTACATGCATGCCCCCTTACTTGCCAGTTGCCAAGGCTGTTGAAACTCAAATCTAAAGCTTTTTATCAACTTTAAGCCGCGGAGGATTTTCAAATACTCAGTTATCAGATTTTAAATTAGGGCTAAATACCAAATACTCCCATGAGTTTAGTAACTTTATTTTTACCCATCTGGAGTTTCATTTTTATCACAGGACCCCCTGAAATTTTGATAAAGGACCAAGTTAGTCCATCCGTTAATTGACCGCTATGACTGACACGTGGACCAATCAGATATTGACACGTGTCACATATTTAATTTTTTTTAAATTAAAATAAAAAAAAAAATTAAATATGTGCCACGTGTCAACATTTAATTGGTCCACGTTTCAGTCCTAACGGTCAACTAACGGATGAACTAATTTGGTCATTTATCAAAACTCCAGGGGAGTCCTGTGATAAAAATGAAACCCCAGAAGGGGTAAAAATAAAGTTACCAAACTTCAGGGGGAGTATTTGATATTTAACCCTTTAAATTAATGGCATTTAAATTTGACAGAAAAAATCAGCGTAAGCATATGACAAGAAGTAATAGAAAGAGGTATAATTGGGACAATATCACACAATAACCAACAAATTGGGAATAACTTTAACTACAAGTATTATAATCGAGCATAAGATTGCAATTCGAAAAGACCTGTCAGAGCTACGCTCAGGTGAACACCGTTTTTCGGTTTTCAAGCCTAAAATCTACAGTTTTCATCCAAATCCCCATTTTAAGTTTTTTTGTTTTTTTTTAATCATTTTATAAAATATTTAGCTTCTCATTTTAGTAGCGATTTTATTATTGCATTTCTTCATATATTTAAGAAAATTTTTATTTTATTCCGCAATTTGATTTTATGTAATATATATTAGAGCAATTTTTTGTCTAACTATTTTCGGTATAGCGTGAGCTACACATTCTTCGAGGTGTGTGCATGATAGATTCAAAATGCGCTTGTGATGCTCCCTAATGGATGCAAAATAGTAAGAGTGTCAAATGATTTGTCAGCGTCTACGCCGGGGAAATTCCGATGCCTAAGTCAGTTCCTCGGAGAAAAGCAATTTGATGAACAAAGCTTAATAATTTAAGCTAATCACGTATTATCAATATCAAAGAAATATTCAGATCCCTTTGTACCTTATGTAAAGGCCTATTTATAGGCTTAAGAGTTGAAGTAGGCTTGAACTGGTTCACATGAAGAGTTATTTCCTGAAGAGTTGAGATAGACTTGAACTAACTCTCCTAAAGAGTTATCTCCTGAAGAGTTGAGATAGACCTGAACTATTTCTCCCCAATCCAAACTTTGAGTACGTCTCTGTGAAATAGAGACCCACTTTAATTGTACCTTCTACTATTTAATTAATAGCTCTATGGGCATGTCATTGCCCATAAGGCCCAAAACCTGATGGGCTTGTAGTGTGATTTTATTCCCAATAGTTACCCCCAATTCCCTTAGTTGAGGTACTCGGGTAACAGGAATTTCAGTTAGAGTCCCTTGATGACTCATTGCTTGGCTTTGCCCGAGACTCATGTCTCCTTGTAAGTGTACCTGGAGCTACTCTGTTCTATTCATGGCATTGTTTGAGTTCCCGAGGGTACCCCCAACTCTCGTTTTTGCCTGAGGGTGAAACCTGTCATATCTTTTAGGACTTGGTTGAAGAACCAAGTATTCATCTTCATCCATAAACCTGCAACCCTGTAAACCTTTCTCCTAAAATAACAATTCCTGCAAACATCATTAATACATATACCCCCCATGACCGGGTGTGTAAACCGGGAGTCAAACCTGACCTTGTCTATTGGGCTTGGCAAAAACAGCCAAGCTCAAGCCTTTACCTGTGAATCGGGAGTTAAACCCGACCTTATCTATCAAGTATGGCTAAAACAGCATAAGCTCAAGCCTTTACCTATGAACCGAGAGTTAAACCCGACAATGCCTACCGGGCTTGGTTAAAACAGCCAAGCTTAAACCTTTACTTGTGAACCGGGAGTTAAACCTAACTTTACCGACCAGGCTTAGCTAAACAGCCAAGCTCAAACCTTTACATGTGAACCGGGAGTTAAACCCGACCTTACCTACTGGGCTTGGCTAAAACAGCCGAGCTCCAACCTTTACCTGTGAACTGGGAGTTAAACCCGATTCTACTACCGGGCTTAGCTAATATAGCCAAGCTCAAACCTTTACTTGTGAACTGGGAGTTAAACCCGATTCTGCCTACCAGGCTTGGCTAAAACAGCCATGCTCAAACCTTTACCTGTGTGCTAGGAGTTAAACCTGACCTTACCTACCAGGCTTAGCTAAACAGCCAAGCTCAAACCTTTACCTGTGGTTCCTTCCTTCTTGGGATGGCATGGCCCGGGGTTTCCTCCTGTCTCTGGGGGTGGCTGGGCGCTTCTTGTTTTTCCTTAGGGTTTTCTCCCTATAGCCTTGTTTTTTCTCAAGGCTTTCTCCCTGGTTTTTCCTCAGGGTTTTCTCCCCATAGCCTTGTTTTTCCTCAGGGTTTTCTCCTTGGTTTTTTCTTAGGGTTTTCTCCCTATAGCCTTGTTTTTCCTTATGGTTTTATTCTTATAGCCTTGTTTTTTCTCAAGGTTTTCTCCCTGGTTTTTCCTTAGGGTTTTTGTTGTGCCAAATACTTCTTAAATTAGTAGATAATATTTAGTATGTTTTACTCGCAAGTGCACAAGATTAAACGATAGTATAGTGCAACAAATACAAGATCGATCCCACGAGGATTATTGATTTTGTTTTAGAATTGATAAAAATATCAAATTGTCACTAAATTGATATTGTGAAAAAGAAATAAAAAAAAATAAAGATAAATGAAAAGGTAAAGGCAAGGCTTTGATATCCACCACTAATCATACTTAGATAATATAATAATATGCCAATAATCCAATCATAGTATAAATACTTAATGTTTGTCAACCTAAGGGTGTGAGTGTCTACTCCTTAAGCTATTCATTTTCCTAAGCAACGAATTAGGCATAGGTTTCTACTCTCGGTTCCCCATGTTGATTAACCCAAGAACCCGGTGTGGATGACTTTTGTTACTCTTATTAAACCCATCACTCGAACATCCAAATTGATTTAATTAACTAGTCCATACCACATCCATATAATGGCCAATCACATACATAGGAGGAATTCAAGAAAGCATGAATTAATTAAGTTAAGCAATACAATATGATTATCACAAAGGTGCCAATATTAAAATATTAAATAAACACAATTAGGGCTTCAATCTAGCCCTCCTTAAAAGTTAGTTACACATAATTAAAATAAAACTAAAAAGAAAAGGGAAAGAAATAACCAAAAACGACTCCTTAAAGTAGCCTCCAATTCCTCTCCCCAAAGTTGTCTCATTCAAATTGTCTATTGAATTGTGAGGCTTAACGGTCTATTTATAGGTCTTAGGAGAGTCCTAGAAGGACTAGTAATCCTAGGAAATTCGGAGATTTAAGTATTAGCCCAATTAGGATAAAGAAAACCTAAGTCCAAATCGGAATAGGATTCATCCAGAATTGCGGTCCTATCTTGCGGGATGATTTTGACATAGCGGCAGTCCAAATTAGGAAAATGCTATTTCACAATGATTTGTATAATTTTGAGTTATCTTTCCAGTGCCGCTTGAATCACCTCAATGGGATATTTGTCAAAGTTATGGTCAAAATACCGAGACGTGTGCAGAATCCAAGTTTGAATCCAATCCGATATTGCCTCCAATTTAAGAAATTCCGATTTAATCATTTCCTCTATTTGATTAAACTTAACCACATCATATAGGTCCTCTATTATGATTAGTTAAGCTTAAACTTTTCTGGAAAAGCTTTTTTTTTTGCTTCCAAAAACCTATAAAAAAAAAATACAAAAGTGAAATAAAATAGCATAAACTAACAGAACTAAGGAATTAACAAATATAAGTTTAAGGGCTAAATTATGAGTATTTTGGTACTTATCAATTTTCTCCTATAGCCTTGTTTGTCCTCGGGGTTTTCTCTCTATAGCCTTGTTTTTCCTCGGGGTTTTCTCTCTGTAGCCTTGTTTTTCCTTAGAGTTTTCTCCCCATAGCCTTGTTTTCCTTTGGGTTTTCTCCCTATATCCTACTTCCTGTAAAAGAAGAGGCATCAATGGTCCGGCGGTCTTTAGACCGGGGACACTCCAATGCTTAAGTTAGCTTCATTCTTTTATTAAAAATATCAATTCCCCCAAAATCCAGGGGATACCATGTTTATTTGAAAAAGTCCGAAAGCAATAACAGAGTTGATAAACATAAACCTAAGAGAAAATAAGGAAGTACATAAAGATACCAGTAGCCAGAGTTTTGTATTCCATCTGTTGCCGGGTGTGATAAGTGCCTTGCCCTCTTCTTCAGGGTACTTGGTAGCTACAATCACCGTATTTATACTATCACATCCTAGTTCCTTGGTTCTCTGGGCTGTTGACTCCTATCCCTTTCTTTTCTTCGATCATCTCCTCTTCCCATGCTTTCTTGGGGGCCATTCTCCCGACCACTATCGCCCTTTCTTCCTGTGGCACCCACCCTTCTTATTCTTCCTTCATGCAAGCCATAACAATTTGATTCTAATATAGCATAACATGAATACGTGCAATCTATATGGATAAGCATAAGTCTAGATTGGATATAGACGGTCAAAAATATGGAGAATGACGTTCATCAGCCGGTCATTGTGTGATCACTACCATAACGGATTTTTTATTTTTATTTTTTATTTTTTTATAAGAAATGAATAGTTGTTCCCACAGATAGTGTCAAACTGTTAGAACAATTTTCTGTCTAACTGTTTTTGGTATGGCTTGAGCTACACATTCTTCGAGGTGTGCACGTGATAGATTCAGAATGCGCTTGTGATGCTCCCTGATGGCTGCAAAATAGTAAGAACGTCAAAGGATCCATTGGCGTCTATGCTAGGAAAACTCGATGCCTAATTCAGTTCCTTAGAGAAGAGCAATTTGATGAACAAAGCTCAATAGTTCAACCTAATCAAGTATTATCAATATCAGAGAAATATTCAGATCCCTTTGTACCTTGTGTAGGAGCCTATTTATAGGCTTAAGAGTTGAGGTAAGCTTGAACTGGTTCTCCTGAAGAGTTATCTCCTAAAGAGTTGAGATATACTTGAAATAGCTCTCCTAAAGAGTTATCTCATGAAGAGTTGAGAAAGACTTGAACTAGCTCTCTTAAAGAGTTGAGATAGACCTGAACTATCTCTCCCCAATCCAGACTTTGAGTAGGTCTCTGAGAAATAGAGTCCCACTTTAATTGTATATTTTGCTATTTAATTAATAGCTCTGTGGGCCTGTCATTAGCCCTAAGGCCCAAAATCTAATGGGCTTATAGTGTAATTTTATTCCCAACATGTAATAATTAGACTTTTGTTGTTTTTGTCGAAAAGTCAGTTTACTTCATCTATATGACTTGTAAGCTTAGCTCTACACTTCGATTTAAAATCATATTTCAATACTTTTTTCAAAGTTTTTTTTTTTTTGGTTTTTTCAAGTGATTAAAGTTTTCTATTCATTATAATTATTTTTGTCTCTTTCTAAATTATCTTGCACTTTCGATCTTCAATTTTTGCTTATTAGCACGCGTTATCAGAACAGTTCTAATTTCGCTTTGGATCAACTTTGTAGAATGTCAAACAAGAAAAGTCACAAAGGATCCTCAACAATAATTGTATGAGAATTTTGTTAAAGAATAAATAAGGCAATCATTTCTGTATTGAAAGATACATGTGAAAGAGAGCTAAAAAAAAAAGGTTATGTCAACTACACCTCACCATTTGTCAATTACGTAATATTGGGACAAATACTTTTGTTAATTGTTAGTGGCAGAAAGGTTCCAAAGGCTTCTTAGTGGAGTGAATTTGTGATGTGATATAGACAAATAATAATATATAGGTAATGGCTAGCCTATTATGATAATCTTTAAGAGCATCCAAATCCCTCTACCCTAATTGAATTAAAAGTTTATTATCTTATATGTTGCTACTAGATACAAGAGATTTCTTAAACGTTTTAAAGTCGCAATATGATTTGCTGACTAAATTTAAGGTTACATTGTGAGTTTACTCGGAGATGAGAGTTGCGTCTAGAGTTGCACACTTTGTAGTAATTGTTAGGATTAGTGCCCTAATTATAATATTTTGCTTATTAATAAAGTTGCTTATTTTCTAAGATGAACTAGAACATTGAGCACGTATAATCATTTGATGATTGCAGTCCATAAGTTATATTGTATTGGTTTAAGTGTCTTAATGATATTAATACGCAGAAGATTTAAATCACAATTTATTGTAAACTTATAAACCTTAGTTCGTAGTCGGTGATGAAATTGAGCATTTCATCTGACCAGATTATAACTATCAATCATAATGATTTATCTTAATTATGAAAGTTGAGAGTACGGATTGGTTGGTACATTTGAAATACAATGAACTAGATCACTTAAAGTTTTTATTCTACATAATGTCAGTTGAATAATTTGAACGAAGACTAATTATAGCATTGACTCATAATCCTTGGGTACTTTGATTTTCAATAGTAAGGTTGCTAAGAGCAAACCCTAGCCCTTTTCCAGTGCGATCCAAGAGGGAGGGAGGATCTTCCATCCTTCCTCGCTTCCCTTTTTTTCTTATTTTTGTTTTAGATTTTGTTTAGACTCCAACAGCAACAGTAATGCCTTGCCTTCTCCACAGTTTTCGCCTTCTACTCCACCTCGTCGTTCGTTTTCCTCCCCGATCTTTTGGCTTTGTCAGTTTCTGCAAGGGTTCTTAGATCAGCTTTTTTCAAAGGAGATCTACGTTTTCGCCGCCCGTCCAAGTCCTATACATGTACGTACTCATAATTCTTGCAAAAGAAATACTCCATACCACCAGAAGTGGAACCACATTGAGGCGAAACAAAATGAAAACAAAGGTTTACAGAATAAACCTACAAAGAACTATGTAGATAAATGTTACAAGTGTGATATGAAAGGACATTGGTCATGTACCTGTCCTACGCCTAAACATTTGGTAGACCTATATTTGGCCTCCATAAAAGAAAAGGGGATTAAAATGAATTTTGCTAATCACAGTAATCCTGAAGATTCTCCAATTTTTTTGATGCTCTAAATGGAGAGAGTAACATTCATCTTGATGTTTCTGATTTCTTTGTAGACTCTAACATAAAAACTGATATTTTGATTGGTGATGAATATGTCTACAATAATTAATATGTTTTCATTATGTTTTAATCACAATATGTTTACATTGTCAAATTTAATTGTATTTTGTTATTTTCTTTTTGATTAATCAAAATTAAAATATATTTTGTTTAGATATGGAGGCATGGGTCATTGATGGAATGATTAATTCTAAGATGATTGGTGAAGATTTGTGTCTAGCAGACAGTTGTACAACGCACATAATTCTTAGAGATAAGAAATATTTTTAATACTAGATATTAAACAAAGCTAGTGTCAATACAATTTCAGGTTCATCAAACTTAATCGAAGGCTCTGGAAGAGCAAATATCATATTGCCAAAAGGAACAAAATTTTGTATTGATGATACTTTGAATTCTTCTAAATCTAGAAGAAATTTAATCAGTTTTAAGGATACTCGTCTAAATGGTTATCATGTTGAAACCACTAATGAAGGCAGTGACGAATATCTTTATATTACTTCAATAATTTCGGGCCAGAAGCTCATATTGGAAAAACTACCTGCTTTCTCTTCTGGGTTGTATTGTACAACAATAAGAACAATCGAATCACATGTTGTGATGCACCAGAAGTGCTCTAATCCAAAGATGTCTATGCTTTGGCATGATCGCCTTGGACATCCAGGAACAATTATGATGCGGCGAATAATTGAGAACTCTCATGGGCATTCGTTAAAGAACCAGAAGATTCTTTTACCAAGTGATTATCCTTGTGCTGCATGTTCTCAAGATAAACTTGTTATCAAACCATCCCCTTCTAGGGTAATGGTTGAATCTCCATCATTTTTAAGAAGAATTCAATGGGATATATGTGGGCTCATTCACCCTCCCTGTGGGCCATTTAAATATTTTATGGTTTTAATATATGCATCAACTAGGTGGTCACATGTTTGCTTGCTTTCTACTTGTAATATTGCATTTGTTAGACTTCTTGTTCAAATAATTAGATTACGAGCACAATTTTCAGATTATCCAATTTAATCCATTCGGATGGATAATGCGGGTGAATTTACATCTCAAGCATTTTATTACTATTGCATGTCAATTAGAATTAATGTTAAACATCATGTTGCCCATACTCATACTCAAAATGGTTTACCTGAATCGTTTATTAAACAACTTCAGTTAATTGCTCGACTTTTGCTTATGAAAACATATTCCCATCACTAGGGAGAGAAAAGTTGTTGCTAGAAGCACGACAAGAAATTACTTCAAATAATTCGACTTTATCTCATTTTCATCCTCGTACCAATCAATGTGAACTAAAAGTTTAGATGATCATTCATTTGCAGAGTATTGCAAATTAATTGCCGGATGCATTTATTGACAACAAGAAAATAGTTAAGTCTTACATTCCAGCTGCTAATACTCCAACGAAGATAGAAGTCCCTAGGACAATCAATTAATACAGTAGCAAATGAGTCTAAGGCACGCCTGAAGCGTGAAAGACCTATTGATACAAATGATAAGATTCACCGGAAGAGAAAAGCACAAAGAAATGAAATCGGCGCTCCTGAAGAGGCCTTACCCACAAAACAACAACGAAAATTGATCCATCCAAACTTTCTTTACAAAATTCTCCTAGAAAAGAATCCCCCGAAGAGGAACCTCTTGAAGAGGAATCTCCTGAAGAGTTACCCCTAGAAGAGGAACAAGTACCTGAAAATAATGAGATCTCAGTAAATTATGTAAGTACAGGAGAAATATTGGATAGGAACAAAATTGTTGTCGACAACATATTTTCATTTAAAGTTGCATTTGACATTACCAAAAGTAATGATGATATTGAACCATAAATCGTCGAAAAATGTCGACGTAGAAATGATTGGTCAATGTGAAAGGAAGCAATTCAAGCAGAATTGAACTCACTAGCAAAACGTGAAGTATTTGGACAGTAGTCCAAACACCTAAAGGTCTATCGCCTGTTGGATACAAGTGGGTATTTGTACGAAAACGTAACGAGAAAAATGAAATTGTGAGATACAAAGCAAGACTTATTGCGCAAGGTTTCCTGCAGAAACCTGGTATTGATTATGAAGAAACTTATTCCCCTGTAGTGGATGCAATTACATTTAGATTTTTGATTAACTTGGTAGTTACAGAAAGTTTGGATATGCGTTTAATGGATATGGTTACAGCATATTTATATGCATCACTTGATAATAATGTATACATGAAAATCTTTGAAGGATACAAAATGCCTGAAGCATATAATTCGAAATCCCAAAATATTTATTCTATTAAGCTACAAAGATTTTTATACGGGTTAAAACAATCCGAACACATGTGGTACAATCGTCTTAGTGAATATCAATTGAAAGAATGATTTGAAATAATCCAATTTGTCCATGCGTTTTCATTAATAAATTAGAATCTAGATTTGCTATCATTGTAGTTTATGTAGATGATTTAAATCTTGTTGGGACTCCAGAAGAGCTCATAAAAACTGCCACGTATTTAAAAAATAAGTTTGAGATGAATGATCTTGGAAAAACAAAATTTTGCCTTACAAAGAAGACACAGTTGAAAAGAAGACAACAAAATTTCAGATGAACGAGGAACGACAATAATAGGAAGTATTTATAGACCTTGTCCTCGAAAAATGAAAAGGAGCGCAGACAAATTTCAAAGAACGAATCGGCATCCGCATGAAACGCCCTACTAAAGATGGTACACGTGTCCTTCAATCCTCAAACCTGCACAGAGTGATAATGACCCTTGGAAACTCAACCGTTAAATTGCGACGCGGAGGACTCATATAAGTTATTATGACCTAGCCTAAATTAATTTTAGTCTCTGTCATGGGGGTACAGTCAATAATCAATATTACAAACATAGACAAAGTAAACAGTGCATTCTCACAACAATGAAATTTGAGGATCAAGAGTTCAAAAAAAAAAAAAAAAAAAACTTCTACATAGAATCACCAGGAACAAAAGTCATGGATTCGGCTCGGGGGTAGATTTGCATTCACGAGATAAATCTCATGGACACTAACTTCAGGAGCACCTGCGAGCAAATCTCTACCAATCTCCGCCAACTCATCAATGGCCCCAGATGGGAGTCTCAAAAAATCAGAATCAACTGTAGCTGGGTCAATGTTGTATCAATCCCTATTGACAGTTAGATACCGACAATTCTGGAACCCCCAATGGAAACCTCGGGCCCATACTGAATCTCGAAGCCACAAAACAAATGATAACTCTGCAAAATATCATATAGCCTTGGCTCTCGAAAAGCAATGTCCCTCGTGAAATCTACCACATCTATCCTGAGACTCTTTCAAAGACTCCTCCATCTTTTTGCAGCCCTCCTCGGATTGAGATACCTGGGCCTCAAGTGTCTCGAGAAGGTTGCGATAGGATTCCACCAAGGTTCGAACCTCATGAAGCTCCTCCAAGGTCGAAGAAAGCTCTTGGATAGCACGATGGGTAGCAGCAGCTGACTCCTCGGTTCACAAGTTCGGCATTCTTCTGATCGCTGAGTTTCAAAAGATCTTCTAACTGAGCAACTGCAGCTTCCAGATCAGCATTTGTTTGTTTTATCTCTAAAACCTTATGATCTTTTGCAGCTAGCATAGACTAAAGATTCGCCATCTCGGAACTAGAGGCCTCCGATTGATCAATCCCTCAAGAACTCGAAGCATCCTGGCGATTGCTCAACTTTCGATCCAAGTCTCGGAGCTCAACAATCTTTGAAGTATACTATTGTAGACCTTTTAGAAAATCATCAAACCATCCAGCTATAACGAGCAGGGACTACAAACAAGATTATTGGATGTTAGACAAATAAAAAGAGCTACTTTCCTTAGAAAGGGAGGGTCACATAATTTACCAAGAAGTGATGATGAATTAGTTTGTCAACAAACATTTCGGGAGTAAGTCTACCATCTCCCCGAGTATAATCTTCAGGCAGCAGCTTGGTAACAGCGGCCAGGGGATTTCCCTTTAGACCCTTCGCAAGCGACCTAATTAAAGGTGACCTTCTCCCAGAATGGCCCCTAACCGGTTGTCCTTCATACACGGGCACCTGATTCTCGGGCTCGGTAGGGGAAGGTGGAGAACTTGCCTTCAAAATAGGAACGTCGGGCATATCAGCAGTATGGACTTCCTCCTGAGTTGGCCAAGACTTAGAATCCATCGCATCCGTCACTAGAGTACGTATGCGCAAAGGAGTAACCTCTAAAGGAGCTACACCGTCATTTTGAGGAGGTTAGGGCGAAATCACAAAAGAACGAGGTTCCTCGAAAGTAGCTGGAGCAAAGCAAGTACTAGTAGATTTCGCCAAGCTCAAAAGTTGCTAAGACCTCTCCATCCTCGCCTTCTTCAAAGATTCATCCACTACAGCCTTACCCCTGTCCGCTTTTCTTTTCAAGGATAAGGGGTTGGCCTCTGCAGCAGAAGCGGATGAAACACCACCATAAGCTTGAGGGCGCTTTGAAGATTGAGATATGGGGACAGCCAAAGCAAAAGCCTTAGTAGAAGGCTTATCCGATTGAACATAAACTTTGTGCGCCCGGGTTTTCTTACTCTGAACCCGAGTAAGAGATTTTTGAACCACCTTATCAAATGGTAGGACCCGTTTCTTTGGTTTTCCCCGACAATCCCAAAAAACCTTGTTGGCCGGGATCTGATAGCTCAATTGCTCACGAAGAGCGAAGTCGGTAACGATAGCACCGAAAGTCATCCGAGCCTCATTCTTGGGAAGAAAAGAAAAGGCGAGAATCTGATCAACCCGGCGCTACAAGTTTGGGTTAAGCGTGGGACACTCTTCCCCTACTAAAAGGAGAAATTCTTTTAGGGAGTATTTAAAAAAGAATTAAGTCTAAAAAGCCGAGAAAGGAGAAGAAAACACTCACAAGTCAACTGAGGATAGGGGTGCAAAGGCGGTTACGGTTAGCGGTTAGTGGCAATAACCGCTAACCGTAACCGCCCTAGCGGTTAGTAAATTTCACTAACCGCAACCGCTAACCGCCTAGCGGTTAACGGTTAGCGGTTAGTGGCCGGTTAGCGGTTAGTGAAATAGATAACCGCCCGCTAACCGCTTTTTTAAAATTGGGCTTTTTTTTTGGGCTTTTTGGGCTTATTTTTTTGGGCTTTTTTTTACCCTCATTTTTTTTTTCTTGTATTTTTAATATCTTCTTGGGCCCAATTGCTATAAATATTTGAATTATCATTAGATCATATGATTAAGTGTTGATCTTATAAACTTACAAACAAACAAAAATACTTCAATTGTAGTTATAAGTAACACATTATTTAATCCAATGTCAATTACTTAATTTGATATTATATGAATCACATTGTCATTGTCATTGTACATGAATAATTGATTAAGTATTGGAATTGTAATTGGATCATATAGTTAAATATTTATCTTATACATTTATATTATTCAATATGCATATAATATAACTATAAGCAATTATATATATATATATAAAAAATTCAAAATTGTTCAAAATTGTTAATTTTCTTTTTTTTTTTTCTTTCAAAAAATGGTTAAATTTCTTTTTCTAAAAAATGTTCAAAAAATACATTAATACTTCAATTGTGATTATAAGTAACATATTGTTGAATCTAATGTCAATTACTTAATTTGATATTATATAATCATATAGTCTCATTAAATTATATCATATGATTCATATGATTAATTATTTAAATTCTTATCATATTTACTTATAATCTTTTTTCTTTGAATTGAACTTAATATCTAATGGTAAATGGTACTGTTCAAACTCCTAAATCCTAAATTCCTAAAGTATCTAATAATGCTTTAATTAAATTGTAGACTTGTAGTTATAAGTAATATATTGTTTAATTCAATTGAATCAATTGTGATTATCATTGTACATGAATCATATGATTAACTTGTAGACTTATGACTTATGAGTTATGTCACATTATATATGTATTATTTATTATTATATAATCATATGATTTAATGATCAAGTCATCATGTGATATAATCATATCAATTATAGTGATAATATATAAATTACTAAAATTATAATGATAATACATTAATACTTAAATTATGTTTATAAATAACACATTGGTCATTGTTTAATCCAATGTCAATTACTTAATTTGATAGTATACGAATTATATCATCATTGTACATTAATAATATGATTCACTTGAAGTCTTGAATAAAGTATTTGAATTGTCATTGAATCATATGATTAACTATTGATATTATACATTTATATTATTCATATACATATGTAGACTTATATAGACTTATAGGTTTATAACATACATTGGAAATAAGTCTCTAGATATTTAATTGTTGTATTAGTATGAATTAGTATGAATTAGTATACTTATGAGTTATGTCATATTATATATGTATAATTTGTTATTATATAATCAAATGATTTAATAATCAATCTCATGTGATATAATCATATAAATTATAGTGATAATATATTAATACTCAAATTGTGATTTAATTATTTTAAAAAAAAAATTGTGATTTAATGATCAAGTGATTATATGATATAATCATATAAATTATAGTGATAATATATTAATACTCAAATTGTGATTTAATTATTTTAAAAAAAAATTGTGATTTAATGATCAAGTGATTATGTTATATGTATAATTATAAAAATATATTATATAAAAAGGCGGTTAGCGGTTAGCGGTTACGGTTAGTAGACCCAATAACCGCTAACCGCTAGGCGGTTATGGCGGTTAGGCGGTTAGCGGTTAATGCGGTTAAACGGTTAGGCGGTTAGGCGGTTGGCGGTTATAGCGGTTAGCGGTTAGCGGGCGGTTAAAAACCGCCCGCCTTTGCACCCCTAACTGAGGATCACCCCAATTCCGGGGAATGGTATGTTTTAATGGCAAAGTCTCGGAAGGAGAAGCTTCCCATTCACCAGAAACATAGAAAAAATGCTTTGACTAGTGTTTATTGTTGGAATAGGTGGAACCGAGCTCAATAAATTGGTTCTTTCCATGAACCATGAAAGTCACTGTCTCAGTAGCAGGATAAAAGTGGGGACCATATATATTGAAAAATTCCGGAATTGACATCGTCTTCCCCAGAAAAATAGTGGGCCACAGCAAGAAAGTTGCTAGAAAATACTGCCATCCATTCGGCATCAGCTGCCTCGGAGCAACTCCCAAGTAAGACAGTAGCTCTATGATGATGGGAGAAAAGAGTAAGTGAATCCCACTCGAAACATGCGTTCATATACGCACACGTCTCTAGGACCATCGACCATACCAGTAGAGTTATCGGGAAAATGAAGCTGTATGGAAGAAGGAATCTCATAATTATGCCAGAGTACCTTCTCATTGACTGGCATGAAACATGACCTCTGCTGACAGGGAAAATCCAGGCATAGAGGAGTCCTGGTTGTCGAAGGCGGCGCCTCCACAGAAGGACGACCCCTTGAAGAAGAACCGCCACTCCGATGAATCAAAGGAACTTCAGAGGAGTAACCAGCAGAGTATTCCTCATCCACGGGATGTGATTGCTTGGAAGAAGACATCGTTGCAGGAGATAGAAAAGAAAATTTCAGGGGTATGAAAAAGTAAGGATTCGAGAAATCAATGGAAGGAGAAGGAAGGAAGAAGACGAAGATTGCTTATAAAGAGGAAACCTCGGTTGAAACAAAGGAGCATTAAATGCAAATAATGATGAACTCGCCGCCTTGTCAAAACTAAAATGACCTACGGAGTATTTCTCTCATCAAAAGGCGCAAAGAAGTAACCACTCAATAATCGACACCTGTCCCCTAAACCGATGCGCTCGAGCACGGATCACGTAGAAGGAAACACGTGTAAAGGAGAAGACTCATTTATGAATAGTGAACAAAATATTCAAACGATCAAAGATCTGGTAGAATCACCGGATATTGTGGATGAACAGTTGTCGGAACAAAAAACTGTCGTCGGATTCAAAAGACAACTATGATATCGAGGATAAAAGCTGTCAGGTAATGGTCATTAAACGGAGCGAAGATCTCGCAAATACAGTTTCTTTAAAATTTGGGAATTCTCGAATCCTCTTAAGAAGGAATTCGGGGGGTAACTGTTCATACATTTATAAGACCTGAGCCCATGGGCCCGGATCATCAAGAAATGTCAGTATGGGCTTAAAGCTTCCACTAGCATAGGGCCAGTCCAAGAAGGTCCAGACCATCAATTGCTCAGACTACCGGAAGTATCTCCTAGATACTATATCATAATCCTCAGGGGGTAAGTACCCGAGGATACAAGTATAAATCGAAAGAAAGCTATTCAATAATCATTAAGAGGTGGTGTCAGTTACAAGGTTAGTAAATGCCTATAAGCGTTACATGCGCCCATAAAGCCATTCGAACGTTACGCCTGGTTATCACAAACGGAAGATCTTGTCATCAACTCTCCATCACTTACGCGTGGATCCCGGATTCTCCTCCCGGTCATCACTAACTCTCCATCGGTTACACCTAATCCCAGATCCTCCTCCCGGTAATCATTATCACATTTAGTGGCTATGCTATAAATAAAGAAGATAACCAACAGGAAAAGGTACATGTTCAACTCATTCTCAAATATTCTATCATCTCATCAAGAAGGTCACTGACTTAATCATCGGAGGAGGATTTGCCGGAAACACCCCGGCGTGCTCTCTTAACCATCTTTTATCTTACGGATCAGGAAGAAGCAGCAATAACAAGGCAACTCAACATTAAAGAGGCAACCTGCTTCCCCTTGAATTCACCGAACCGAAAACTGTTTTAACAATGTTGCTCGTCATGCATTTTATAATCGTTGTGGCATGACTACGAACATATGAAGAGCAGACACAAATTCATCATGCATTTGGTGTAATGGTGAAAAGAATTTTGACAGGTTTAGGTTGACTCACGAGCAATTGCATCTGGCACTTAAGTAGTGAACAGAGACGAGACATTGTGCCCCTGTATACTTATGTAACGCATAAAGTTAGTTGACACAACATATGTTGCTTTAGCTAGGGCCAAGACGAAGTTTTTGTTTTTGGTGATACCGTGCATAGATAACCCATATTCCATGTAATATGTGACTAATGAGATACAAGACCTTAATTTGACGTTTGAGGTAGTGAGCAAATAAAGAACTCGAGTTAGGCACTTGAGAAGCAACTAGACTAAAATATGCACGGTGTATTGAGTTTAGTAGACACTCTTTTAAAAAGAGAACTCCATTGTATCATGCATTTCATGCGTGTGCTTATTCAACCAACCGTGGAGATGAATGAATCAATCCCTGCTTTCTCACCGTACAAATCCCATAAGTCATTGTAATTACCTTATTTATGTCTCATGTGACAATTGAGATTTTAGTGTCTAGTACCTTAGCATGTTCCTCCGTATGATGAGGTCTAAAGAAAAGTCAAAAAAGATCTACAATAATAATTGTAGGAGTATTATTGTTAAAGAACACCCAGGCCATCATTTCTATATTGAAAATATAGGTGTAAAAAAGAGCGCAAGACTTTAACTAAAGATACCAAGGGCCTCTTGTATTTTTCTGGTCAGGATCCTAAAAACTGAAGCCCATCTTTGTAAAGAATTGCCTTTACAGCAAAAGTTCTTCGGCAAACAATAGGTCTCCTACTTCATTCAAAGTTTCTTTTCATTTCTCAAAAGATTAAATAACAAATTTGAGCCATGAAATACCACAGTTCATCCATTCATCCACAATTCATACACCTTGTCAAGATTTCAAACAAAACCACAATCAAAGGCCATTATATCACACAATCACCTTGCTTTCAACAGCACTACAAGCCAATAAATATGAAACCCAGCAGCTATAGAGAGATTAAAAGCTAACAAGGAATCTGAGAAGTAAACCACTCCATGACATGAATTGGGGCCTTGACTAACTCCAACGCCAGTTCCACTATCACAGTAACGCACAAACAGCATGGGCATATGCAGGTCAGCAACAACCTGCCAAAAATTTACACAATTTTCCCATCAAAACTAAGAAATCTATGATACCCAGAAGGTGAAATTGCATTCAAAATCACATCAAAGTTGGAAACTTCAGAAACTTATAAGACCAAATTGCACGAAAATCAAATCAAAGTTGTAAAATTTTAGATACCCAGAAGATGAAATTGCATTTATGTCACATCAAAGTCTAAATTTTGCATACCCATAGGACCAAATTGCATGATAATCAAGAAACTTTAGTATCTAGGAGATCAAATTAAAATCAAGATATTTCAAATACCCAAAAGATTAAACTTCAAGGAAACACTAGAGTTGGGATGAGGATTCTACCCTACGATCCAGACGACGAGGCCGACGAGGGAGATAAGGAGGGAAAGAAAAGCAAAAGGAAGGCCCAGCAGAAAGCCCAACGGCCGGCAATCCCCGTCCCCACTGCACATTTTTTCTTGTTATCTTTCTTTCTTGAATTCTCTTCTTTTTCTACTACTACTTTCGTGCGCGCCTTTTGTTTGTGAAAGCGACTGAGAGAATGATGCAGAAGGCGGAAACCGATGAGGCGGTGATGGTCTTATCTGTGTTTTCTTTTACTTTATCCTTTCGTCAGATTGATGATGATGGAGGCTGGACGCTAGGTATTTATTTCGAGGGCAGAAGTACACGTTGCTGGCTTTTGATCAAAGCAATAAAGTGATGATGCAAAAGGAAGGCAACATGTATTTTACTTCAGTCAAAGAATTTAATAATTTATACTTTCCCAAAAGAATTTATTCTTCCTTTCCTAACCCTAATTTTTGCAGGCATATTTTTTTTTTGTGGAATTATCAAAAAGAAGAATATATATTTGAAACTAATATGCTCATGTAAATTATGTTTTGTTTTGTTTTGTTTTTTTTTTTTCCCCAGCAAGTATTAGTTTTATGAACACAAGCACATATCCAGGATGCATCAGATCAATTTTATGGTTAAGCTTAAATTTTTTATATATATAAATTTAAAATTCTTAAATAACAAACAAAAATAAAATTTTGATGGAGAATAATGAGGTGGTCACATTATTTTCAGCACTTTGTAAAACATGCATTGCACATGGGTGGTGGGTGTATTATGTGGGCAAAAAATGATCCATTGGAACATTGAAAGCTAGAACATGATAATCGTGCAAATATTCTCCCTTTGAAATAATAAAAAAATAAAAAAATAAAATAGAGAAGCCACCTTTTTGGGCCAGACTGAAACAGCACTATGAGCAATGGAGATACATTTAACCTAGAAAAGTGCCATGAGGGTTTACACAAACTGCTTTTCTGACCCATGAGGCATAATAAAAACAAAACCCCTTTGGGGATTTGAAATTTATGATCATATATTTTAATAATACTATGGTATGAAGGCCTTAATGAGATTATGAAACTGAAATTCCTGAAGTTATATGATATGGACCTTTAAAGAAAACTGAAATTAATACTCATTTGCTCATAAAAGGGAAAAAAAGAAAAAAGAAAAAAAGAATTAATACTCATTTATTTTTCTTTGAATGAAGTCCGAAGGTTATTATACTTTTGAAAAAAATAAAGTTGGATCTGGATTTAGGTTTTAAACCATATGCAATTTCTCATTCACCTAATACGACTATTTAAACCATATGCAATTACTCATTCACCTAACACAATTATGAGCTCGTTTGACAATGCTTTTTAGATTATGTTTTTTGCTTTTTAGTTATGGTGTGACATAAAGATAAAAGTTGTCTCGAGCATTTTGTATTTTGATTTGTTTATTCATGATTTTACTTTTCTGCTAAAAAGCAAAAATCTAACCTAAAAAACTTTGCCGAACCAGCCCTATGTTAACATCCATATTCGCGACATTGATCCAACATTATTGAAACTAAATTGCTTTGATAGTTCACCCAGATTGCATAAGCCAGAGAAACCAGAAAACTTCTATACAAGTTATAACAGCAAGAAGAAAATTTACAGTAATATAATGTCAAAGCAAAAGTAATGAAAGTCACCCAGTCAGCTCTTGCAGAAACAACCTGTACAGGAAGACAAATACTGAGTTGTTACCAGTGTGGTTGCAAGTGGATCAACACGGAGAAACCAAGGATGAACTTCCCAATATCGCCAATCATTGTGTTCAAGCTGAATATGTGAAACAAAAATCATCCAGGAGGCCTATTCAAGCTTGAGTTCTCACTCTCCATAGAAATGATGGAAGAAAGCCTCTCATAAACCTATACAAAAGTTTTGATGTATTATATTACCTTTTGCCAAAAGAATACGCAATGTCCAAATAGTTTTAGAGTAAGATATTTAGTAGACTGCTATACGATTGTCAAACAATTTGAATAGAGAGTGACAGTGAAAATAAACTCTTGATTTTTTATTTTTTTTCTCTTCAAATGCTGACTAAGAATTGATTTTCATTGCCATATCATCAAGTTGTATGACAGTCATATAACAGTTTACTAAATAATATTACTTTTAGTTTTATAGGAAGTCTAATTGCCAAGACCACATACCACAGAAAGCTTCTCATTTTTGTTTTCTTTGCCATTCTTATCCTGTTCTTTTGAAGATGATGCATCATACCTAGACAGCAGATGATGCAAACAGAATGTCGAAAACAGATAATTGTATACATTTAGTATAAGAGAATAATTTCTGTAAGGACTTGGTACAAATTAAGTCCTTTGTACCCTCCATTGAGAGAATGATACATTAGCATGTAACAACAAAAGTTTTATGAAAACACCAATCTTTACCTTTCTCTATCCCTCATCAACAAAATCCCAATTTACCTATTCTCTGTCACTTCTCTTTAGAAAAGAAACGCCAGTCAATCAGCAAGAAGGGTAACAAATTTGTTTAATAAAATAAAACCAATCATTTCAGATTATCTGATCTGCAAAGTACATAAAGAGGACCTCAGCTTACACAAACGACAAAGAGTAAAATACAGAAACTTAAATTTATAGTTAAACAAAACTGTATCAGCGGTGGTGGTGGTTTTTTGTAAAAGAAAAAAACCACAAAACAGAGAGAAAGAGAAAGAGAGACAGAGAGATGGAGTTTGGTTTATGAGGGTGGCATCCGGCGGTGGCTTGGGCAGAGGGGTGGCATTTCTTTTCACAAGAGAAGTGATAGAGAAAAGGTAAATGGGATTTCCTTTTTGGTGGATGAAAGATAGAGAAAGGTAAAGATAAGGTGTTTTCATAACACTCACTTTTGTTGTTACATGTTGATGTGTCATCTTCTCAATGGAGAGCACTAGTATAAAGCAAAATCTACTGTCTTTTGGTTGCCAAGAAAATAAGTACAATGCTAAATATGGTATCAAACAATCACAACACAAAATCCAAGGTTCTTGTGAACCAAACAACCAACCAAAATTATACAATTTTCTCACCAGTCAAGGGGAAGGCCAGCTTCGTCCCGAGCTGAATAATTGAACGGCCCTTTCAACTCCACATTGTACTCATTCAATAAATCTGCATGGTTATCCGGAAAGTTCCACATGAAAATTTCGAATGCCTTAAGTAGGATTTTGTTGTTTCAACCATATGCACACGTGAGCATACAATGGATTAGCTGCCTAAACCTTTAAAAGTGGAACAAGGGGCACGGTCCATCTTCTGACAGACTGAGACAAACCAATGTACACCAACAGCGACATGTGCAACTTCCTCATCAGCAATTCTAGCCACAACATTAGATGTCCGGAGATCTCCAAAGCCAATCAATTTTTGCACTAGTCGTGGCCCAGCATCAAGTCCTCTAGCCTCCTACACCATTACAAAGAAACTTACCTCATCCAATACAAATTGGAACCAAAAGAAAAAGGTCTTTAAATTATGTACAACTGGATGCCTTAAGGACTAAATCAAATCATATGGAAATATCTTGAGGTCGGCAAGAATCAAAAGATGAAGTGCCAATGAACTGTTGTTTCCTTGCCACTTCCACATGTGACCTTATCCATAGAACCTAACCAGAGAAGAGGGAAGGCATGCCCTCCCTTTGGTACTACCGTGACACCATCAATGAGTCTCTTTGGCTAGGAATGAACCAGCAGAAGAGAACTGGAAGAGGATGCCCAACATTCTTAACAATGGTAATCAAAGCAGAAAACACAGCTTTGACAAATAAATAATAATCGATAAAGGGACAGTGTACAATCATATGCATCTAATGCATGGAACACTAGTTAAACTCAATATAAATAGATCACATTGAGCACTAAGAAAATAAAATTAAACATATAAGGTTTTCTTTTTTTATTTATATGATAAAATAACACAAGATAAACCATGACAACATAGCTCAAAATCCATAACTTCCTTTAACATAAGAAATATTTGCAACCTTGACTCCTTATTCAGAAGTAAAACCTGACATGTGAAGAAGAGGAAGGTAGGGGAAGGGCATACAGCTTCGTGACAAAATAACTGTTAAAACATATTTGCCAAGGCTTACAATACCAGCAGTAACGAAAATACACACCCAAGAGCAAAAGCCTACCTGGACAAGTGGGATCACTGCCAAACGTGCAGCGACATTGTCAGATGACTTTTCACACTCCCTCCAAAGCAGATTATGGGCAGGCATATCGCCATATCTTGTTACAAGGAAAAAACTGAAAGTCAGTTTAATGAAAACAGTCAATTATAATACCCAAAGCAACAGTTATTCTCACTTGAATCCGAGCTCAGAGAGCCTTTGCGAACACCAAGCAAAATGGCGACTCTCATCATCAGCAACATGAGCAAAATCAGCAAAGAACCCCTCCCCAAGAATCTCACTAAAGGGCGAAAACCGAACAACAGTATCCCATGCCAGATCAATTGCATTTAACTCCACATGAGCAAGATTATGAAGCATATAAGCATTGAGAGGCAAACCTGAATTTTTTGGAGCAGGAATTTCCTTTGGGGAAACCTAAGTTCCACATAAAACAGGCCAGAAATGAGCATACTCAAGTTGCTAAATACCAGATTAAAAAATACAAAAACAAAAGTCATGTCATGAAAAGATGGGGGACAAAGATGCTTAAAAATTTAAATAAGAGAAAGCCCATCAAGTATAACAGAACCAGCAATCATAAGCGAAAGCAATAACCACATAGCAAACTCATCAGAAATTTCAACTCAAACTGTACAAAAGTTTGAAGGAATCAAAACTATTGAAGCTAATCACGGGCACAAGTACAACGCAAATCCATCTTGAAATTAAGTACCAAACATGAAATAAGCAATACCAATATAGCAAAATGATAGGATTTTGGGGTTTCTATCAGTTGAAAAATCAAAAAATAAAGGAGAAACAAAAAATAAATGGAAAGATAAAGATAATCGATCGTTTCAAGGGGATCATCCTCCAAATCATCACTTCAAAAGGATCAACTTCCAAATTCCTTAGGCAATGTTGTAATTTTTTTAATATAGCTCATTTTAGTAGGGGCACAAAGAAAAATTTTGAATCAACATTACTTCTTAGACACACACACAATCTGGAGGAAACATCTCTTTGCAGTCATTTCACTTTGTTGAATCAATTTCCTTCCAATAAAGCCCCACCAAACCTAATCATAACTTGCTTCTTCATCATATTGTAGAGATGAACTCTGGGACTTTTGCCTTTGTCACAACTAACTCCTCTGCTAAACGAGTGGTAGCAATTTTGCAATTTGGAGCAGAAGATTAGCTACTTTTGTTAGTCATTGGTTTATCTACCACTTTGACGGTTTTCCTCGTAGAGTATCTCCTCCTCTCCTTGCAAATGAAATGACAGCTGTCATAATCCGAGGTCTGTAGGCCTTAACTTAACGTTGAATGTCCGAGCAAAGACCCTCATTAAATGTCTCTATCAACTATCTTTTCGTCCAGTCACAAGCTAGATTAGATAACCGCTCAAAATGACATTGTTATTCGCCAACTGTTGATGCTTACCAAATTTTTGCTAGTTGGCCATCAATATTTTCTAACTTAGAGGGACCAAATTGGGGAAACTCCACCTTTATACGCAGAATCCTTGATCATCATCGTTAGTGTTGATTCAACACAAAATCCTAATAGATTGTTGGATGGATTCATTAATAAACTCCTCTAGCTGCTCGAGGAACTTCGAATCAACCAGTAAGTCAAGCGGGATATACTCTTGTTGGTGAGAAAATTATGCTACTAATAAGAATAAAACCAGAATATCATGCTAATAACAAGGATAATATCATAATAAAATGGAGGAAATTAGGAAATATTGGTTTTCCTAACACAAAATCATCAAAAACATTAATTATAGAAATCAAAAGAGTTCTACGGAAAAGTAGTAAAAAAAAAATTAAAAAACAAGTATGATACAACCTCTACTAAACAAAACGCAAAGCCCCGAAAGGCTGGAACAGTTCGACTATGTTTGCATCAACAATTCAACATAAAGAAAAGCTCTAAAATTGTAAATTCTACTAATTACTGAGTAGCGCATTAAAAAGAGCCCAAAAAGCATAAAGCATTCAAGAATTTAAATCTTTAAAAGCCAGAAAACGAACCAATTCGGGTTTTGGAGGTCGGGCAGGGCGCGAAGGCGGGTCAGACACCACCCCAAGCGGAAGTTTCTCACGGCGCCACCTAGAGTAAGCCAAATGCGAAAGCCTGGACTTGGTGAGAGGGTCACCGGTGGATAGGACGAGAGCGCCAAGCTCCGCTAAGGAAGAAGCAGACCCAATTGGGCTTTCACCGTGGTCAATTACTGAAGAGGGTGAGTGTAGCACCAGAGGTTCTGGGCCATTGGGTCCCCAAATACGGTTCTCGTTGACAGGGCTGTCTCTCCAGGCCTGGAGACCCGACCATGGTGAGTATTGCAAGGAAGAAGAAGAAGAAGAAGAAGAGGAGGAGAAGGAGTACTTAGATTTGAAGGTAGAAGGAGGGAGATGGGAGCACAAGGAGTATCGTAGTTTTGGGGACAGCATGGATTGGAGCTTTCAGACGCTGCATTTCATGTGGCTCCTGAATGGCCTGTGACCGACTTTCGTGCCAAAATGATAGGGAATTTTTTTTTTTCTTCTAAATATTCAGCTTTTCATGTCACTCTCATCTAACTAGGATGACAGTGGATTGTCATTAGAATCTGATCAGAGGATAAATGAACACTGCAACAGAGTCTATTGGGATAAAAATTGAGTGTATAACATTTCTCTTTTCAAATTGTTTATAGAAGTTAATTTATACAAAAGTAATCAAACCATCTCTCACTCATATCCTAGTGAACAACCTTTGTTAAAAAAATAAAAATTCAAGGATTGATGATGGTGTGTTGGGTTTATTACAACACACTATTTCATTCAATTGACGAGTGAATCTTTTAGAGTAATGTTATATATACACTACATTATTATTGTTGAATTTAATAACGACCAAGGATAATTTTAATGCTTAAATTAGCAAGAATAATTGAAATGGCTTGCTTCTTTTCTTTTGTTTTTTAGTGATAAATTGAAGATTGATGAGTCAAGTCATGTGTACCTCCCCCCATGGTAATACATGGCTCTTACTTTTCCTACATGGGCTACCAATTTCCACTCTATGTTGAGGGAACTGTGTACGATGTATATTTTAGGCCAAGTGTCCTCAAGTAATAGGGTGTAACATTGGCTAGATGTGGGAATTGGGGATCTCAGAGTATCCCATCAAGTTCTTGATATTTAACATTTTTATAAATTTTTAACAAAATTCACAAAAAATATCATTTATTAAGCTCTTTAACCAAAATTAAATTTAACATTTGTTTTAACACCTCTCCAAATATAAAGACATCAAAAGCAAAAGTTTTTTTTTTTTTTTTTTTTTAATATTATTTTAGTTGGTGAGGTGACATTTTGATAAATTCATCGCATAAAATCAAAGTGAGTAACTTTCATGACAGTTACATTTATTAATAAAAAATAATATTTAAATAAAGTAGAGAAATATTTAAAGAATTTAATATTTGATAATTTTAAAAAGTGGCTAATTAATTAAAAAAAAAAAAACATTTTCAAAGTTAAATTTAGATAAATTTTAGAGAGCTTGATGGTTGGAATTGAGATTACAATCCTAACCAGTTGTGGCTTCGGGTTTCTAGCCTGTTGTCAGGTGGCAACCATTATCAGGTGTAGAATAGCCAACAAGGTGTTGCCTATTCTCCGGCCAAGAATGACGGGAGAGCTAAAGTTCAAGCCATGGGGAAGTGTATCTTTTGCGATTCCTTCTAACTATTACCCAACTGGCAAGAGCATTGGCCTACAATGACCTGCATTTCGACTTTGGCGTGTCAGTTGGGTGCCCGGTATATCATCTCTTTATCTACACATGGCCCTTGTTTTTTAATTTTGCCTTAATTTTCATTAATATTAATTAATGATAAATTATGGGATTACAATACTAAACTACATAATTCAAAATGAAGTGCTAGAATTTCAATAACTCTTTGTCAAAAGTATTAAGGATCTTAATCTAACCCACTCATTTATATATACTAATATATATATATATATATATATATATATATTAAAAATTTTATAATAATAAAATATATTAATTTTTTCATTTGTATTTGGATTAATGAATTTGGACTATTTATGATTGTATATGAAATATATAATATAGTATGTGATATTTTGGGCTAAACCTTATTCAAAGCATGTTTTTTTTTTTTTTTTTTTCATCTTTTTTTAAATATTTTGGCTTTAAACCCTTAAAATAAGCCAAAAAAATAGGCCAATCCCATAAAATAAACCCAAAAAATAGGTCAATTAAAGGCCTAAAACACTTAAAAAACTCAAAAGCTCATATAAAAAAAGCAGCGCTAGTTATAATAATCGATAACTGCTCAAGGCGGTTGCGGTTATAGCAGTTTGAGCACCCCTAAATTTACCACATATTACAAATAAGTTTAAGGACGAAAAGCCCATAACTTCTTCAACCATTCAACTCTAATGAGCTGGTAAAGGTCCGCAGCACTTAGGTTTCATTGGGCTTATAAATGTTAAGAGTAATACATTTCAAATAGTAAAAGAGCTCCTGTTCCAAATCTAGCCGTCCCTTTTGAACCATTTCTTGCCCTGTGTAAGGGACCAGCAAAGGTGTGTAATCTCCCAATTATTTTGTTCTTAGATGGCGCGGGTTGCCCCATGGCCCATTCTCATAGATTACTACTCCATTCCCAGTCTCCCAGCATTCTACAGAACCCATGCTACCCAACCTTCCAAAGAATTTCAAGAACAAAACCCCATTGCCCAAACTATATAAAGAGAAAACTAGTGGTTGGAAAATCAGTAATAAAATGCAACTTGCAAGAAGAAATCTACCCAACAAAACCACCAAACCCAAAGTAATGATATAGGAAGCAATTATAACTTCAAGAACTTGAATTACAGAATAGTTTTTGTGTAACACCAAAGAATCCTGAATCTGCCAGCACTAAACTGAAAACAGGTAACTGAAATCTAGATGAGCAGCAGTAGTTAGCAATGTACACATCCTACACAAAACAAACCAACTACATCTAATTATCATTACATTCTACAAATATTATACAAATTTGAGACTAGAAAAATGAGGCCACATGTGATAAATGAGGCCATGTCCTAGCAACAGCAAGAAATAGAACCCCCACCCCCAAAATGTTAAGATAGTGGTGGCCTTGAAAATGCTTTCGCTGTACACCAAATGCATATAGAAATTCATGATGCGGAAGCTTCAAATCACCATATGGAAGATCACCATCTAGTCTAAGTTTCTCAGATCTGCAAAATAAACAGCATAATTAGCAACCACAAGAGCCTGTATATAAGTAACAACATTGAGGTTGTCAATCACATAATTTCTACCACAGTAGAAGCAAATGCATGGGCGTGGGGGGAGGAGGTAAGGGAAGTCCTGAAGAACCTAGAGAGCTAGAATAACCAAAATTTGAGGAAAAATGCACAATCAAGAAGCTGTTGATTGGGCAGCTTTCACAGGGAAATCTTGGATAACACTCATTGTTCAATGAGACTAACATGTCTTAGAATAAAAAAAAAAATTACTTGCACACTAAAATGCAGTATTACAGTTTATCAAGATTTGACAATTATGACAAATTCAATTGTTTCAACTTCACAGGAGATGTACCGATTGCAGGTACATCTACAACACCAAAATGGGGGTGCTTCAACTTTATTAGCTCATCCAAAAATGTATGTTAATGGCAGCTTAAAGGAACTGACAACTGCTTATAGTAACTACCTTCACCAACACGATACATTGTCATCCTTTCTGTGTATTTGTTCATTTATTTTGACTATATTCAAGATTTTATGTCCAAGCATCAAGAGAATATTATATACACATAAAAACACGTTTTCTGTAAACAAGTACAAAATTTTCAAGAACATTAATACTTATTAAAAGAGAATTCCAAGAACATAAATCTCACTTTAATGGAGTAATGCTATAAGTAAGACTTTTGTCCCCTTTCTATCTTCCCAAAAGTGAAGATTTTTAAAATCATCATTGAATCAAAATTCAATAATGATTCATTCTAAAATCAATAGTGATTTCAAAAGTCACATGGCCCACATCACTTTTAGGGGGATAAAAGTCCTTATAACATTACTTCACTTTAATAAGCTCTTGCTTTGTTAGATGGTAGAAAAAAAATTTCCCATCTCCCATATGGTAGAAACCAATTTCCACATCAGCACTCCAAATCTGTCAATTGGCTGAGAACAGTATCCATCACTTTTCACCCCAGCAACAATATAAATAACCCATCCTTTAATAGGAAAGAGAAATAACCCACCAGCACCTAATAATCGGTTTTCACACTAATTTTTTTTTTTTTTTTTTTGATAAAGTAAAATCGAAACTTAGCATTTTCAGTTTTCACACTAAATTCTATCTTCAATCATTCTCCAGTGCTCCTTTCTCCAATCTACACTGTTCATAAAACTTAAGCCATCCTTACATAGTAAGTTTGCCCATGCAATGTATATAGCATGCCAAAGTGCATCATTTGAATAGGTTAAGAGTTTCAATTTTGTAGTTTGAATGGTGTAAATATGCCATTCTAGAATAAATCAATTTGGGTGAGTTTGGATTAGAATCAATTCTGAACCAAAATGACAAAAAGTGGCACAAATTTTCCCCATTCAACCCATAAGCACACACTAACACAGAAGGCAAGTGGATGACCTCTTTCCACCCAATGTAAAATGCATGAAAACCTTCCAATTTTGCATGAGAGGTCTATTTCCAATTCAGAATGCCTTTTTTTTTTTATCTATAATAGCTTTCTTTCAGATGCATCTAAGCTCTAAACCGCCTGCATTAAATTGTTGACACATGGCCTTTGACTTGTACCATATAGTTTAGCATAAAAATTCTCTAAGGTATCAACACACAATCCCTTGTGGTTTGTTTTGCGACTCAAATGCCTTATGGTCACAAAAAAAGGATAAATGGTTGGCTTTAATAACAAAAACAGTAACATTACAGTTACATTACACCATCAGCTAAAAGTCATGTTTTAACGCCATTGCATGTTTTTAAAAGTCATGTTTTAACGCCATTTACATTACACCCTCCATTTCCCAGCAGTGATTTGAGCCACACCTCCTAACTCTTCATTGTGTATGATAATGAACCCCACTCATATGAAACACCACGGTAAGAGCTTTCATTTGAAAAATAAACCATGTTATCTGAAACTTGTAATTCTATGGAGAATTTGTGGTTGAAAGGAAACTGTTTGATCAAATATTGAGAGTAATACAGTTTAATTGGTTATGTATTTTGCGGTGTCAGGTCTGCAATATCTAAAACTTACCTTGCACCTGACTATGCAAAATCTACACTTGAACAGAAACTACAAAAAAACTAAGAGTACTATCTAATTTTTGAAATCCTGACGTAATTGGAAAGACCAGACTGAGGCAGCCACCAACATCTCCTCCTAAAACCCATACTCTCCACCACTATTCATTCACGACCATCATTGACAATAATATCAAACCCCATTGTTGCCAGACCAAAGACAAAACAACAGTAATTAACTTTTAAGAAAAAAAAAAAAAAAAAAGAACAAATCGTAAGAACATTTTCAAAAAAATTTATTATGAAAGGAAAACTAGAAAAAGAAAACCCAAGTCAGCCACAATTCTACCCTTTCCCCCTGCCCATCACCCACCAAAATGTGTGAAAACAAATCAAACAAGACAAAGCACCACTCAACCATAAACAGTTAAAATCCACTGGGGAAGAGAAAAAGGCATAAAACTTAACAATCAACACACACAAACGCCTGCACATGCATGCACACACACACACCACTAGTTCAAACCCATTTGGGGATGGAGAAAAAGACATCTATCTAGAACAGCTAAAATCCATTGGGTAAGAGAAAAAGGCACAAGACTAAACAATCAATACAGAGTTGGTGGGCTTTGTTTTGGTGTGGGTAAATCATGTCGTTGGACGGTTAGAATTCACTCTCTTGCTTCAATGCAACTCAAACGACATATATGTCATACAATATTTTCATGAAGAAACGAAAGGTAAAAAGCATTTAAAGACATTACTAAGAAAGGTCCTGTGAATCTTGACCATCTTCTTTTCAAAATCACAGGCTTACGCACCAATATTTCTAAAATATTGGCATAAGTTTTACAAGTTCTGGCTAAATATGCGAAAAAAATATTGGTGAATAAAACAATTTTAATCACGCCAAAAGCTCTACTGATGGAAAACCTCGAAAAGACACTGCATACCCAAGAGACCGACCCACACACCTATTCTAATCCTTCTTTCCATAAACAAGGAAAAGACGAACAATATAATAGGAAAGGTAGGTCAACAAAACAATTCAGGTAGTCTAATGTAAATGAGGTATTTTCTATGCCTCGTATCCCCTAGCTGGATCATATGGCAGATGTGCAGTAATGCGAACCTATTTGACATTTAAACTTATATCGTAAAGTATGCCCCCAATACCCTCCCTCTTTCAAAACCAAGGTTATTCATGTTTGGAATATAACCATGTTTTCATCATATTGCAAGTTACCCAGGTATATGTGGAAATTTAGTAGCATCTGATGTTGAAATCATGAATTCCTCAACATACATGATATTTGCCGACTTCGTTCTTAGATTACAAGTACTTAATGATGTATTACTAAACACAATAACTGAGAGATTGCTCAGTCTGAATGCAGGATAAATCCCAAATCACACAATAAGGACTTGAGAATTTACCATCATAAATATCATCTTCTGTAATGATTATCTGATTCAGTACAAGAACAAAATCATGCCAGCGATAACCGAATAGGCAACTCAATGGCAGAAGCTATGACATGAAATCAAGCATCATGCGATATAATTTCAGAAAACAGAGGCGCACTATATAATTATGAACTTCATCAAATGTAGAAGCAGTACATGGGTGAGGTGAAGAACAGAAGCTATAAAAACTGAGGCAAAATGCACGAACATAAACCTACCTACACAAAATATGCTCATGTCCTTGGTGACCCTGCATCAGATCCAGAGGCTGATGAGGTTTCGCTATCAGAGTCTGCCACACAACAATCATATATTAGACAAAGGAAAAACATGACTTAACACAAGAATTTTTTTTGATAAGTACTTAACACAAGAAATCATATAACTAAAAGCCCAGAAATATAACAACACAGACAATATATGATGTTCTACAAAGTTAAAGCTATATCAAGTACCACTTGAAGAGGATCCAGAATCACTGCTAGAGCTGCTTGAACTACTGGACCTACTCCCATTGTCCACCTGCTTTTCCCCTTGTACAGGTGACAAAGTGGAAACATTTCTTTCATCTGCTCACAAAAGGAAAGATTTTTCAAGTTATCAATTTATGCAGGTAGTCAATATTGAAAATGCCATCAATTCTCATATTTAAATAAAAGCTTTACCTGCTCTGTTTTCCTTTGCTACCTCTGCCACAACTGGAGTGTGAATCTGTATTTAAAAAGAAAAAAAATTATCCACTTAGTAACAGAGGAGAAAAAGAAAAAATAAATGTTAGAATATGTGATTCGAAGCTTTACCTTATCCTGGACATTCTGTTCAGCTTCTGCTCGGGCTTGAATAGCAAGTTCAGCTTTTCTCTTGTGCTTGCTCAAACTCTTCTTGTAGTTGGTTACAAACCTATCAAGTTCCCAGAGAGTCTCAGCATCCACGCTATCAATGTCCACTTCAATTTCATCATCATCTTGTCGAAGCGATGAATTCCTCTTCTTGATAATCTGCACAATTGCATCTAGCTTCTCTGAAGGTAAATTCTGAAGGTTTGTACTAAGTTTTTGTTTTTCATCATAAGTCATGTCTCTTTTATGAGGATCTTTTGCCTTGGGCTTCTTTGGTGCAGGGGTCCTAGCCGAAGGAGTAGTACTCATGGGTTTAGATTTGGGATCAATGGAATTCGTCATCGACTCTGACCTATCCAAAATCCTTCTCATATCAAGGAGGGGCGGTGGCAATGGAGGAGCCTTTCTTGATGTAGGTGTTGGAAGCCCTACCCCATAGTCCATTGCATACCTCAATTCTCGATTATAATCTGACTCTATTATAGCCCACCTGTCCTCAAATATCTTCAATAGCTGCTCTGCCATTACATGAACATCTTGCCCTTTTGGGTTATAGGTCATAGCGTTGGTAAATGTAAGTCTCACATCCTCTGCAAATTCCTTCGGAGACTTGTACCAATTCTTGTTCAACCTCGATTTCACAGTTCCCAAGTCCATTGGATGCTTGATAATGGTAAAATAATCGTGCAAGCCAAGACCGTCTACATCCACCGGTGTATTAAACACCCACCCATGCTTGTGCTTCATCAATTTCTCAAGCAAAGAACTACAACTCTTGTTAAACTTGGTACCCATCCAAAACCCATGTCCCATTTCTCCTCCACCTTGCTTCTTGCTATTCGATTTTGATTTCTTGTTACTCTCTGCTGGCGGAAACTTATCCTTTGCAAGCAAAAACTCCGAATTCCGGTAAAACTGGTTTGCCTTTGGCGTTCTCTTTTCTTTCTCCACATTTTCAATCACACCTTGACTATTCTCCAACACCGATAAATTCAATTGGTGCAAAGGCCTATTCACCTCGCGAGGAACACCAACTCCAACAGAAGCCACCTCTGACTGAACTCGCTTAGCTCCACCTCTACAATTGTCGACCCCATCATTGGCCAACATATGGGAATGACTAAACCCACCAATCTGCCCCTGCTTGGCTTCAATCCTCTTCACCAAACTCCTCACCTTATCCAGCTCACTCTCCAGCTTCCTCCTAAGCTCCCTCGTCTCCTGCTTCGACCTAGACCCCAAATTGATCTTAATCCTATTCTCCAACACTGGCTTCACCGCCCCATTCCCCAAAGGCTCATCCCTAGTGCCAGGCACAGCCACCGCGACCGGTTGCTCCTGTTGCCGGTTGAGGCTGGACGAGTCGTCCGACCCGGCGTCAAGCCTCGAATTGAGCTGTTTCTGAGCCTCGTTCCCATCCTCCAACGCTAATTCCGTCTGCTCTGGGGGACAAGCCAACTCGTTACTCTCGTTCTTGTTGTAGTCGTTGTTGTTATCCCTATTGTCTTCATCGTTCTTGCTGTTGTCGTTGTTGTTGGTGGTAGTGTTTGTGGTCACGGAGTTGGTGTTTATGGTCGCAGTGGTGTTGTTGTTCTTCTTGGGGCCTTTGAAGGCTTTTCTCGTATAGACCTTGCTCTCCGTGTACCTCTGCCTCTCTCTAGCCCCATCTCCAACCATGGGCCCCGAAGCCATACATCCAAAACCCTAACTTTCTCACAACCAATATCCCAATCCCTCCACCCTAGGGTTTTACTCTCCCCCAAACAATCACCAAAAACCCTAACTTCCCAACCCCAAACACAAAAAAGATTAACACCTCCTCTCCTCCACGCCACAAAAATTAACCAATTCAATTAGGGATTTTCCCCAAAATCACAAAATCCTCGCCCTCACACACACGCACGCACACATAAAGGAATATACAAAGAAAGAGAAAGAAAAAGAGAGAGAGAAAGAGAGAGAGTTGGGGCTTACAGGCTCAGTAGGGTTTGGAGCATCGGTGCCTTTGAGAAATTTCGATCAGATCTCGCTCTTTTTACTTTCTCTCTCTAACAACAAAAATCGAAGCACTTTCTCTCTCTAGAATTTTTCTTTCTCTCTCTATCCTTATCTTACAGGTGTACGGCAGCAGGGGATTCGTGTGGCGAATGCGATTTAGGTTTAGCGTTTGGATGCGCCAAGAATCGTTCCCCGGAAGGATATTATAGCGGAAATTGGGAGCGTAGACTCACTTTATGCCTCGATGCGTGTAATGCACGGGCGAATGGTAGGCTGAAGGGATTGGCGCGTGTGGGTAACGATGGTCGAGTGGATGAGGGCGGGGTTATGGCGGGGTTTTGGTTTGTGAAAATTTGAACGGGTTCCCCAGGCGAGGTATTGGCGCGTGGAATTACGAAAGCGGGCGTGTAGGTGAGTGACCGGCGGTGTATCGCACGCGCCGGTAAAAGGTTGGTGGTACAAATGGAAGTAGGTGGGCCAAATTTGGATCGGACAAGATCCAAGCCCAAGTTAGATCCAAATTGTTTTGGGCTTCAAAGGATATCCCATACAAAAGCCCAGGAGCACCAAGGAATATTTGCAACAGCAATAAAAGATTGGAAAAACTTGTGCTATATTTTGTGATTTGATAAAAATTTTGTTTAAAGGAAATTATATAAATTGGGTTAAATACTAAATACCCCTGAGGTTTTGTTACTTTATTTTTTTCTTTCTAGGGTTTGATTTTTATCATAGGAGGTCCCTGTTGTTTTGATAATAGACCAAATTAGTCCTTATATCAGTTAATCGATAGTTGACTTAATGAAAGTCTACGTGGATCAATCAAATGTTGACACATAGCACTTACTTAAATTTTTTTTTTAAAAAATGTATTTTTCTTTTTTTTTTTTTTTAAAAAAAAAAAAAAGAAAAAAATTGGGGGTGGCATGGCCAAAGGGGGTGGCTCAAAATGGCCAAGGGGGTGGCCCCCAATTTTTTTTCTTTTTCTTTTTTTTTTTTCTTTTTTTTTTTAAATACATTTTTTTTTTAATTTTAAAAAAAATTTAAGTAGTGCCACGTGTCAACATTTGATTGGTCCACGTGGACTTTCGTTAAGTCAACTAACGGTCAACTGACAAAGGATTAATTTGGTTTATTATCAAAACCACAAGTACCTCATGTGATAAAAATCAAACTCTATGAAGAAAAAATAAAGCAACAAAACCCCATGGGAGTAATTAGTATTTAAATCTATTTAGAATAAATAGATTTTTTGAGAACTTGTTGTATATTTAGTTTTATGACTTATTGATAAATTTTTTATTTATTGCTTTCCGATTTATAAGAATGAAATATAAATGTTAATAAGTAACAATCATATTTTCAACTAAAAATTTTTATTTAATAAAAAAATAAAAGACGCAGTTTATTAAAAAAATAGAGAAAAAGTATACATACCCACATTAAATTACCACAAAATTGTCAATGTTTCCCCAAATTACTAATTGTGTTAATGTCCTCCTAAACTACTAACAAAATGTCAATGTTCACCTAGGGGTGTCAATGCCGTTATGGTTAGCGGTTATTGGCAAAAACCGCTAACCGTAACCGCCTTAGCGGTTAGTAAATTTCACTAACCGTAACCGTAATTGTATAGTGATTAACGGTTAGCTACTAACCGCTGGTTAGCGGTTAGTAAAACATGTAATCGCCCGCTATAACCGTTTTTTCAAAATTGGGCGTTTTGGGCTCTTTTGGGGCTTTTTATGCAGTTTCAAGATAAACATATAACCAATTTTTAATTTTAGGCTTTTTTTTTTTTATCACTTTAGCATTTTTACCTTTTTTGTTTTTTTGCCTTTTTAGTGTTTTCTTGGGCCAAATTGCTATAAAAAGAGCCCATATTGAAAAATAAAAAATATTTGACCCCAAATTTACATTTAATTGTACTTTAAAAAAATTCCTTAAATATAAATCATAACCGGTTAAAATTTAGTTTTAACATGTAAAAAGTCTTTTAAAGAACATTTAGTTTTAACAAGGATTTGTACATTAATAATATGATTAACTTGAATAAAGTATTTGAATTGTCATTGAATCATATGATTAAGTATTGATCGTATACATTTATATTATTCATATGCATATATGTATAATTATAATTTATAACATATATAGACTTATAAGTTTATAACATACATTGAAACTAAGTCTCTAGGTACTTAATTGTTATATTAGTATAAATTGGTATACTTATGACTTTTGCCATATTATATATGTATAATTTGTTATTATATAATCATATAAATTAGAATGATAATATATTAATACTTCAATTGTTGTTATAAGTAACACATTATTTAATCCAATGTCAGTTACTTAACTTGATATTATATGAATCACATTATCATTGTACATTAATAATATGATTCATTTTAATAAGTATTTGAATTGTTATTGAATTATATTTATTCAATATGCATAATTGTATATATGTATAATGTATAATTATAATTTATAATATATATGGACTTATAAGTTTATAATATACATTTGAACTAAGTCTCTAGATACTTGATTGCTGTATTAGTATGAACTTGTATACTTATGACTTATGAGTTATGTTATATTATATATGTATAACTATTTGTTTAAAATATAGTGATAATATATTAATACTCAAATTGTGATTTAATTATCTAAAAAAAATTTGTGATTTAATGATTAATTGATTATGTTATTTGTATAAATATTATCATAATTATAATTATAAAAATATATTATACAAAAATATGGTTTACGGTTACGATTAGTAAACCCGAAAATCTCTAACCTCTAACCGCTAGGCGGTTATAGCGGTTAAGATGGTTAAGCAGTTAGCTAACCGCCCACATTGACACCCCTATGTTCACTTCACCCTAAGAACAAAAATATCCTTCATAATTTTATTTTTGGAAACTTTACAAATGACCCCTAAACTACCAAGCTTAGGGCTGTTAATGAGGCGAGCTTGAGCGAGTAGTGCTTGCTCATTCTTGGTTTTAAAAAAGCTTGAGCTCATAATGAGCCCAAATTATCGGTTCGAGATAACATTATTACATTTTTTTTGTTTATTTAATTTTAAAAATAATAAATAAAATTTATAAAAAAATTTAACTAATTAATTGCTCCAAGAAAAATTACAAAATATATTTATATAATTAAAATAAACTAAACTTAAAAATCAAATTTAAACAAATACAAATTGATACAATCAAATAAAAGAATAAATACAATACATTGGGCTTAAATAAAATCAAATACAATCACAAATCAAATTAATTTACTATTATGTTTATAAAAGCTAGCTATATATATAGACTATTATTAATTAATAAGTAATATATTATATATTATATAAGCTATTTTTATTCATATAGATACATAGATATATATAGGGAAAAATGCACTTTACTTCCCCGAAGTTTGACTGTATTTTCAATTTGAATTCCAATATTTAAAAATTTGCAATGTACCATATCAAAGTTACAAAATTTTACAATTCAAGCAATCCGTTATTGAATTCCATCTTTTCAGACGGAAAGTTAAACACGTGACACACACGTAAGGCTTTTAGCTTCAAATCTTCCCAGGACCTCTTAAAAAATCTAACTGAAGCAAAAGAAGAAAACATTTATCTTTAAAATTTTTTGGAATCAGCCAACAAAATTGAAAAATCCTTGAAGGTAGAAAATAACTCATTATCTATTAAGTTGTTTGATGTTAACAATGTTATTGCCAAATTGCAGGACAAAAATCAATTATTGATGAATAGGATGGATGTGATCAAGGGATCAGAAGATACCCAAAAAGAGGAGACTCTTAAAAAATCTACTTCATCAAAATTGAACACCATTCTATGCATGCAGAAGTCCTTTGGTGATAAACATGGAATTGACTATGATCAAACTGCTTCTACTTCAAGAAATGTGGTAGCTTCGAAAAATTTGATAAAATTTGTTCTTGCTTCACATGTTGAATTGAGTAATCTTAGGGAAAATGGCATGGATAAATGTAGGATTACAAATAAGTCTCCTAATTTCCTTGGAATGAAAGGGTCCAATGGACAAAATTCTCAAATTCCTATGAGGAGAATACCTTTCAGAGACCTATTCCCACTTGCCATTTATGTGGCAAAGTAGGTCATATCTAACCTCACTGCAATCGTCTCTCTCACAGATCTCCTGTTAAGGAAAATTTCCCAGAATATGAGATTGAGACATACAATAACACACTTAACCAAATCATTTCCTTAATAAAGGACATTACCTTTAGGTTGGATAAACATGAAGGTAATCAGGGTCCTATCTAGAGTGTGTTGGGGTTAAATGGCTAGTTATCTTTGTGGATTGATTTATTTTGTGTTCTAGCTCATGTATTGTGTGTTGTAGTAACTTTATTATGTTGTTTTTACTCCATTTCCTTGTTTTTATTCTATTTTGAATTGTGACTGCAGAATCCGTATTTCTTCATGCAGGGTCGTCAATCTCAGAATTTAGCCATCATTCCATACAATCCAAAAATTGAACGGACCATTCGACAAAGGCAAATAAACAACTCTGAAACAGAAGAAGAAATCGAAGTTGAGGAAAATATGGAAGAAGGAACATGTTGAGAATCCACCACCGGTGCAAAGACCAATGAAGAGTTCCTTCATTCCACAAAACCTCAACCAGCCATCATGCATTGATTTCCAACCCATTGTGGAGAACACACCCAGATAGAGCAAGAAGAGATCTGACTGCTGAAGGCAGGAGCTCTGCCAGTTGGATCTGACCGACAGAAAGCCGCTTTCCTCTCCAGCATTGACAAGGATTTTGAGGCACTAGTCAAGGACGAAGAAGATCCGTCAGAAGAATCAACCAGAGAGTGCTAGACTTTCTGTTGGTCAATCCTGTCCAATCCTATGCTAAGCAATCAAGAAGGCTATTACTATAGCCCGCACCACAGCCGAACAACAAGTAGGGAACCTAGGTCTATCCTATGCTCCATTCTTTAAGATTTAAACCTAGGGTAATGCAGCCTATTTTCAGATTGTTAGCTCCGGTCGGCAAGACCGTATGCACTGAGACCATATTGTAATGCCCCTAAAATTAGACTTGGCTAACCTAGTAGGGTTACTGGCAATTATTCCAGTTAAACCAACTTGTGGCTAAATGAGGAATCGCCCCTCTAAGCATTATCAGAGTCAATGCATTGGAAGGTGAAATAAATCTAAGAAACTATTAAATCATCAAATCGACAAGTATATTTCTCGAAATTAAAGACATGGAGAAACTAATAATAATGTAAAACAAACCTGAAAGCAACATGAAGATTCTAAAGCAAGGTCCGTAGTGGTAACCATGCCACTCCTGGGTTTTCGTGATAAACTTCCTAAAAAGGTAATAATAGTATAAGTCTAACGACTTAGTAAGTAAACCTTACAATTAGATATGAAATGAGCCCATTTAAGCAGAAATAAATGTGCAGTTTTAGTAAACATTTAAAAGAGGTATTTGTCACCGTTAATACACCATAAAAGTATTGTTTGGTTAATAGAAGAGTGGTGTACTCCCAGCGACAATCACCTAAGTATTTTAATGCAGGAAAAGCTAATACTTTATAGGTCATAACTCTCATGTATGGTCTACCCGAGATATTACCCATTCTCAGCAAGGTTAGCGCTGTCCCGAGCGACTTGTAATACAATGTCGGTACCTCGACCATTGTACGCTACCGTCCATCCCATTAGTGGCACGACTGAGTCCGACCTCGGGTGACCCACACCACTAATGATGTCCGTCCTATAATGACCATCCATTAGGAAATGGCTATGCCTTGGTCACGAAATCATTGGATCCAAAGTCCACAGACACACACATTTGACCATAGAATGAAGTCTATATAGTAAGCCTATGGCCATTATTCCGCACGTACCGGTGCCCATGTCATATGATGCATCTTATCAACTAGTTATTAAAGTAGTTTTCATGTTATTACGAAAAGTAGACATGCTCATATCATACACGTGGTCAGTCAATTGACATATCCTTTGTTTTTAAGAAAGTGTCCGTGTGTTTACTTACCTTGTACGCTCGCTCGAATCCTCCGACATCATAAAAACCCTACTATAACGAAATACGACACATCGTTATGCCCAGTTCTAGAGGACACTTACGAGTAAAGATACTAATTCTTATCTAACAAAAGGATTGCTAGACTCTAAAATACACAAGAGTGAGGCTTAAGGGCAGATGCTTGTTGTGCCAAATATTACATAAATTAATAGATAATATTTAGTACGTTTTACTCGAAAGTGCACAAGATCAAACGATAGTATAGTGCATCAAGTGCGAGATTGATCCCACTGAAATTGTTGGTTTTGTTTTATAATTGATAAAAATATCAAATTGTCACTAAATTGATATTGTGAAAAAAAAAGGAAAAAGATATAAAGCTAAAGGTAAGGCTTTGATATCCACCACTAATCATACTTAGATAATATAACAATATGCCAATGATCCAATCATATTATGAATACTTAATGTTTGCTAACCTAAAGGTATAAGTGTCTACTCCTTAAGCTATTGATTTCCCTAAGCAACGAATTAGGCATGGGTGTCTACTCTAATTATTTTCTTTCTTAAAGGATTTAGCATGAGTGTCTACTAAGTGATTCTATAAGAAAGCATAAATCTATGAAAATCGATAAACACATGAGGCCTAGGGCATGAGTGTCTACTCTCGGTTTCCCATGTTGATTAACCCAAGAACTCAGTGTGAATTTCTTTTATTACTCTTATTAAACTCAGGACTCGATCATCCAAATTGATTTAATTAACTAATCCATACCACATGCATATAATGGCCAATCACATACATATGAGGAATTAGAGAAAACATGAATTAATCAAGTTAAGCAACACAATATGATTATCACAAAGGCGCCAATATTGAAATATTAAATAAACATAATTAGGGCTTCAATCTAGCCCTCCTTAAGAGTTAGTTACACATAATTAAAATAAAACTTAAAAAGAAAAGGGAAAGAACGAACCGAAAACCGCTCGTAGAAGTAGCCTCCAAATTCCTCTCCCCAAAGTTGTGTCTATTTAAGGATGATCATTCTAAAGGTTTAGAGGTCTTATTTATAGGCTTAGGAATACTCTAGAAAACCTAGAAACCGTAGTAAAATCGTAGGGTTTAGTCCTAGTTCAACTAGGACTAGAAAAACCCAAATATGGAAAGCAAAGGGAGTCTAGCCGTAGCTTCTGGAATTCTTGAGCGCACGGGTGCGCTCGATCGCAGCTCTACGATCGATCGTATGTCTTCTGCACTCGATCGCAATGCGATCGAGTCTTCTCTTGTTTGCACGAGCTCACGCCTTGCACTCGCTCAGCTGGACCTCTTTGGAAGTGCGCTCAATCGTAGGGAACCTGCGATCGATCGCACTACCAGAATGTTTTTTTTTTTGCTTGTTTCAAGTCTTCTAGCTTTTCCCGAATTTTATCCTTTAAGCCCGATACTTCCAGGAGGGCTTTCTTTTCTTCCAAAAAACCTATAAAACAAAGAAAATATAAGAAGGAAGTAAAATAGCACAAACTAACAACACAAAGGAATTAACACATATAAGTTTAAGGGCTAAAATATGAATATTTTGGCACTTAACACACCCCTAAACTTACATATTGCTAGTCCCTTAGCAATACGAAACTAAAAGCAAAATGGAAAAATAGAAAACAAAAAGATAAATTGATCTTTCGTGGGATGTACGATTGCATTTAGCATATGCAACAAGCCTTTTAAACTCCTAGGAATTCCTTAGAGGACAAGTGAAGTCTCATGAGGGTTTTTTAGAAATGTTGCCCATAAACATTATGCCCAATTTCATGTTGTCCAGAAATTTAAGTATCACTCAGAACCATGATTTTCATTCATTAGCAAGCTTAAAAGGATAAACTCCATCTTCACAATGAATTGGAATTTTGAAATTTAATCACTTACAATAGACATACAAAGGCATCACAAGTTCGAAACAGTGTAAAGTGAACTAGCACATAAGTAAAGAGCTTCCAATTATTTCCAATTTGCAATGTCTGAATATCTTAAAATCCACTGAAATCCTCATTAGAATGAATATCTATGGCATAACTTTTTTTTTCTTTTTTGTTTTTTTCTTTTTGGTTAGGCTATGCAATGTTTGATTCCCTTAAACTTTCTAATTGACCCATGTAGCGAATGTTAGGCCAATGACTCCCAAACCAAGTGGTTTTAGGGCATCAAGTGTAAAACACTCCTAAGGACTTACTAACCCAAGTCAAAAAGGCTACAAAACCAACTAACCATGACTTTAACCAAATCAAAATTCTTCACCTTTTGACGTGAACACTCAATGCCTTGAGGTAAGAAGTCCAGTTGCTTAGTGAAAAGCTTATCAATGATTTTTTTTTTTAATCATATATATATATATATATATATGCCAAAGTATCCATCTAATAAGTCATCTAGTTTCACCCAAGACATAGAAACATACACATCAGACTTTCATGTCATACCCCACAAATTATGTGCTAATGTGCTCGTGTAAGATCAGATCAAACATGTGAATTTTCAATTGCTTAAAGCAAGTAACCAAACTGAAAAATTTTATCATTAGATCACGTGTTCAACATTTTAAGTTCAACAATGAGAATCAAATCACAATTTTTAAGATCAACCAAAATTTTAAGACAAACATGAATATGCATATATATATATTTTTTTCTTTATTTTTTTTTAAAAAAAATGGGACAAATTGTGTGTAAAGTGTCTTCCATACTCCCAAACTTAAATTACACATTGTCCCCAATGTGTGTAGAACATGGAAAGAATTTACTCGGGAGATGAATGAAACTGTCCGGAATAGCATGGCTCATAGCATACCCCTAAACTTGAATTGAAGCACACTTGTTCCTGAAAATTAAAACACTAAAGTAACAAAGGAAAACAAAATGAAACTATAAATAACGAACAGAAAAATAAAACAAACAGGAAATAAAAAGGATATGCTATGGGGTGCCTCCCATGAGCACTAAGTTTAACGTTTTCAGTCAGACTGTGGCACTTTAAACTTGAAGCAACAGTCTTTTCTTCTCTTGCACCAAAAGGAATGAATTCTTCCTATTGCAAGATGCTTCCGAGTGTTTATAGATCGGGGAGGACCACTTTGAGTTTTCTCAAACAGTTTCTCATCCGGTGGGAATCATGAATTGGAATAAAGTAAGAAGAAAACTCAGTGAGCTTTTCTATCTTGATGTCCTCAATTTGCTCATGTGGTAGCTCTAACAGACTTCTCTCCTAGCCTCTTGGTGTTTCAAGAATAAGAGCTAATGTTGAAAAAATCTTAGTGCTCTTTTCTTTTTCCTGATATGGCTTCTGTGGAACTTTGGTTTGCTCCTCCTTCCCCTATTCCACTGGATTTTCAACCACCTCTTCACTCCTCAGTGTGACAGCTTGTGCATGATAGTAGGTGCATTCTTCCTCCATTGATTGTCCATTGGGGTTTTCCATCAACTGGCTTTGACACTCTTCTTCTTGGTATTGTTGAGGCCAATTGAGGGGAGATGCACTTAGCTCCCTGGCCAATTGTCCCATTTGTACTTCCAGTCTTTGAATGGCTTGATCGGTTCTTTGAAACACTTGATCGGCCCTTGTATTGATTTGTTTTTGATCAATCATAAATTGCTGTTGCGAAGTCACCAGGGTGTGTACCATACTCTCCAGTTTATTCAGCTTTGACTCTTGCTCCTGATTTGTAGATGAATACAAAGGACAAGTTTCAGTAGAATGATCAGAATGAGAACATATGGCACATACCTGGAGTTGGGTAGCTGGCTGAATGGGAGAGATGTTTTGAGTAGTCATGGAGTTTACAATCATATTTAATGTCTTCTGCATGGCAGCTATTTGATCATAGAATTGCGGATATGATTGATGATGCAGTTCATTAAATTGTGGAGCATGATTTCTAGGAGCTTGAGCTTGCCATTGGAAATTTGACTGTTGGCTCTAGGTTGGGTTGCAGGAATCAAGATAGTTGTCGTTCTTCGGTCTAGAAAACGATGTGTTCTTACGCCCATTAATTTTGTTAAAAATTTGTCTCATTGTAAGACATTCTCTAATATGGTGATAAGGGTCATGGCATAATGAACATGGTCCATGGGGTGTCGGAATGCTTCCTCACATGTGTGAAATTAAAAATAAAATAACAAAAAGTTAAAATTAAAAGGGAAAATAAAAACAAAATTAAAAATAAAACTTACGAAGATACAGACTCAACTAACCCTGTATGAAATAAAAGAAAAAAATCAGATTTATAATTAGTGCAGTAACTGTGCTGCTGTTCGGATGTGTGATCGATCGCATCGTGAGGTGCGCCCGATCACCTTGGATGGGGGCTCGATCGCATCTCCAGAGGCAAAACAGTAACTGTGGAAAAACTTAGAAAAAGAGAAAAAATTAAAACAAAAATAAACTAAGGAAAATAATTCCAAACAAAATCAAACAATCCTTGGCAATGGCATCAAAAACTTGTTGTGCCAAATATTATCTAAATTAATAGATAATATTTAGTACATTTTACTCGCAAGTGTACAAGATCAAACGATAGTATAGTGCAGCAAGTACGAGATCAATCCCATCGAGATTGTTGATTTTGTTTTAGAAGTGATAAAAATATCAAATTGTCACTAAATTGATATTGTGAAAAAAATAAATAAAAAGATATAAAGATAAATGAAAAGGTAAAGGTAGGGCTTTGATATCCACCACTAATCATACTTAGATAATATAACAATATGCCAACGATCCAATCATATTATGAATACTTAATGTTTGCCAACCTAAGGGTATGGATGTCTACTCCTTAAGCTATTAATTTCCCTAAGCAACGAATTAGGCATGAGTGTCTACTCTAATTCTTTTCTTTCTTAAAGGATTTAGCATGGGTGTCTACTAAGTTGTTCTTTAAAAAAACATAAATCTATGGAAATCGACAAACACATGAGGCCTAGGGCATAGGTGTCTACAACTGGTTCCCCATGTTGATTAACCCAAGAACCCGGTGTGGATTTTTTTGTTACTCTTATTAAACCTAGGACTCGATCATCCAAATTGATTTAATTAACTAATACATACCACATGCATATAATGGCCAATCATATACATATGACGAATTCGAGAAAACAGGAATTAATCAAGTTAAGCAACACAATATAATTATCACATAGGTGCCAATATTGAAATATTAAATAAGCATAATTAGGGCTTCAATCTAGCCCTCCTTAAGAGTTAGTAACACATAATTAAAATAAAACTTAAAAAGAAAAGGGAAAGAAAGAACCAAAAACCGCTCCTAGAAGTAGCCTCCAAATTCCTCTCCCCAAAGTTGTGTCTATTCAAGGATGATCATTCTAAAGGTTTAGAGGTCTTATTTATAGGCTTATGAATACTCTAGAAAACCTAGAAACCCTAGTAAAATCGTAGGGTTTAGTCCTAGTGCAACTAGGACTAGAAAAACCCTAATATGGAAAGCAAAGGAGTCTGGCCGTAGCTTCTAGAATTCTTCAGCGCAAGGGTGCGCTCGATCGCAGCCCATGTGTGCTCGATCGCAATGCGATCGAGTCTTTTCTTGTGTGCACGAGCACACGCCTTGCACTCGCTCGTCTGGACCTCTTTAGAAGTGCGCTCGATCGCACTACCAGAATTTCTTTTTTGCTTCTTTCAAGTCTTCTAGCTTTTTCTCAATTTAACCTTTAAGCCCGATACTTTTAGGAATGCTTTCTTTTCTTCCAAAAAACCTATAAAACAAAGAAAATATAAAAAGGAAGTAAAATAGCACAAACTAACAACACTAAGGAATTAACACATATAAGTTTAAGGGCTAAAATATGAATATTTTGGTACTTAACAATGCCTGGTTTCCTAGCTGTACGTACGGGCTCGAGGGCATATGTCCGGTCAGTGGGTTAGGCAATCCGTCAAAAGCTCCAAATGGTGTTTTATGGTTTCTACAAAATCTATAGGCTACTATATCCCTTCTAGGCTATTGAATAAACGTAAGAAAACGCAATCATCATGCAATACAAGGAATCAAGGAAGCTTTTGAAACTCTTTTGAAAACATTCTTGGTTAGTCAGGAAAGGAGTAAAAAGCTTGACATAGTGTCTTTTGAAAACTCACAACATTAATAAAGCAATAAGAACAATATTAAGAGTATAAAAAGGGGCAAGGGTTTACCTCGGGAGGTGGCAAGAACACCAAGCTTTCTTCCTTCTCTCTTAAATCAAAAACTCACAAATCACTCACATAGAAGTTTCTCAGAGAGTTTGGGGCATAAGAATGGGTTCAAGGGGGTGGTGAGGGTTGGTATTTATAGGCCAGAAAAGCTGAGGGCGCTACCAACAATTCTGAAAAGTAGCGGACGCCCGGTACTATTTATTCAACTGTCTAAATGGTGTATCGTACGTACAGTTATTAACCAGTGGTCTACCAAAAAGTAGCATACGTCCAATGGTCCCCTGGCATATGTCCAATACTAAAGACAAGAGCATACGTCCGGTGGTCCCCTGGCGTACGTCCGGTACTACTGGGCGTACGGTGAGTAAGCATAGGGTCTGGTTTAGCTTCAAGGCTTTAAGTGTGAGGGCTTTGGGTTATGCTGAGATAGCTTAGGGTTTTCTGTTTAGGGCTGATTTAGAAGGCTATTAACTTGTTGAGTAGGGGTTTAAAACTCTTTTTAAAACGATTTAAAAATTCGGGGTATTACAATTTGTCACAACAATTGCCACGAGCACATTAGCACATAATTGGTGAGGTATGACATGTGAACCCGATTGTGTATGTTTTCAATGTCTTGGGTGAAGTTGGGTGACTTGTCAGATGGATACATTGGCATTTTAAAAAAAAAATGTTGATCATTTTGAGCTTTTCACCAAGTAACTGTATCTCTTGCCTTATTAAGCACTTAGTGTTCACATCAAAATGTAAGAATTTTAAATTTGTTAATGTCATGGCTAGTTTGGTTTCGTAGCCCTTTTGACTCTAGTTAGTAAGCCCATAAGGGTGTTCTTACACCTAGGGCCCTAAAACCATTTGGTTTGGGAAGCATTGGCCTAACACTCGTTACATGGGTCAATTAGAAAGATTAAGGGAACCAAGCATTGCATAGCCTGTCCAAAAAGAATAAAGAAATAATGTTCTTACTGTTTTGCCATAGTATTTATTCCAATGGGAATCCTAGTGAACTTTGAGGTATTGAGTCATTGTACATTAGAAATAATTTGAAGCTTCATAATTATGTGTTGGTTCACTTTACACTTAATTGAACTCATGATGCCTCAGCCTATCATTTATAAGTGATTAGACTTTGGAATTCCAATTCATTTTGAAGATGGAGTTTATCCTTTCAAGCTTGCTAATAAATGAAAATCATTGTTTCAAGTGACACTTCAATCTTATGGATGACATGAACTTTGCATAATGTTTGTTGGTAACATTTCTCCCTCCCTCATGAGACTTCACTCGTCCTACTAGGGATGCCTAGGGGTTGAAAAGGTTTGTTGCATAAGCTAAATGCAATCGTGTTTCCCACGACAGAGAAGGTAGAGTAGTTGTTGTTTTATGCTCTTTTTTATTTTCAGTTTCGTATTGATAAGAGACTAGCAATATGTAAGTTTGGGGGTGTCATAAGTGCTGAATGTTACACATTCTAGCCCCTTAATTCACATATTTTAATCTCTTAGTTTTGTTATCCGTTGATGTTTTGTATTGTTTTCATGTTTTCTTGTAGTTTTTAGGATTTTGAAGAAAAGCAAGCGTTTCCGACAAGTTCCATACTTAAAAGACATTTTCGGGAAAAGCTGGAGGCTGGGATCAATTGCATGCAAGAATAGGCTCGAGCGCACAAGTAGCCAGGCTCGAGCATAGACATGTGCTCAAGCACCCAAACCAGTAGGATCGATTGCAGGAATGCGATCGAGCGCTCCCTCCTGCGATCGAGAGCAGTCGTGAGCTGGGCAGTAGAGGACACGGTTTGACACGATTTTGCACGGTTTCAAAGTCTAGAATCCAATTCCAACTTGACTTTTGAGTTGTTAGGTTGAACAAGAACGTCTAGGGTTGTTCCAAACCCTATAAATAACCCCTCAATGCATCCAGTTTGAATAGGGAGAAGAAAGAGAAGCAGATTCAATCTTTGGGAGAAGATTTGGAGGCTAGAAGGGTTTATCGGTTTTTCTTCTTATCCTTTTTATTTTCTTTTTATGAGGATGATTTCCATCCAAATTATGTGTAGCTAATACTTTAGTTAGGGCTCTATTGAAACCCTAATCATGTCTCTTTAAGATTTCAATATTGGCGCCTTTGCCACAATTATATTTTGGATACTTAACTTGATCATTTCCTATGTTATTTAAGTCAATTTAGATGACTGAGTTCTGGGCTTAATAAAGTGACAAAAGAACCCCATCACAGGTTCTTGGATTAATCAACATGGAGAATCGGGAGTAGATTCCATGCCCTAGGCTTCATATGGTTGTCGATTTTCATAGATTTATGCTTTTTTGAAGAACAACTTAGTGTCATGCTAAATCCTTTAAGAGAGAAAAGAATTAGAGTAGATACCATGTCTAATTCATTACTTAGGGAAATCAATAGCTTAAGGAGTAGATACCATGCCCTGAGGTTGGCAAACATTGGATATCTTTATATGATTGGAACATTGGCATATTGTTTATCTTATTTGAGTATGGTTAGCGGTATATATCAAAACCCTACCCTTTCACTCTTCTTATTTCAATTCAATCTTTCATCTTGTTTAATTCATTTAATTAATTTAGGGAATTACTTTTAAGCATAATTATCACAATCCTTGTGGGAATGATCTCATACTTGCTTTCTATACTATCGTTTTGATCTTGTGCACTTGCGAGTAAAACGTACAATTATTCGTCTATTAATTTAGGTGGATAATTGCACAACATGAGCCTCACTTCTCCTTATTTCTCACAGCAAGTTTTGGTTGTCTCCTCCCCTCTCTTTCTCTCTTGCATGGGCTTGAGATTGGCATGGATCTTGGCTCTCAAATTGGTCACGGCAAGCTCAATAGTTTAATGTTGGAAGCTGTACATAGTTCCTTGTGTCTAAAACCATAAGCTCTCTCTTTTCTCAATTCTCTCTCATTTTCTGTCTTGCGATTTCATATCAGCTTGAGATTGATTGGCTTGGGTTTTTAGCTCAAAAATACCCATAATGGGGTTGTACAAGGGCTGTAACTAGTTAGCGTTTTGACTCTCTCAATCACTCTCTCTTTCATGTGTGCTCCAGGTTTGGCTTGGGTTTGTTCCAAATCAACTCTCCCATCACTTTTGAGCATGGGGTAGCATTTGTTAACAATTGAACATCCGTTTAACCGATTAAATTGAGGTAATTTCAAAATCTCTAAATTCTCTCGAAGTTAGGTAAAATTTTGGGTATGAGATTAAATTCCAAAATTGGCTTGGGGCTTTTATGTGTAGTGAAATCCTATGCAATAATTAAGCTGTGCAAACCACTTTTTAAAGTCCTATACAATTATGTTATTCTTAAAGTTGATATTGGTTTGGAAATTTTAATTTTTCCCTGTTCAAACCACTTTTTTCTATACTTTTTCCAACATCTTCCATTTTTCACTCTCTATGAGGGCCTCCATATGAGAAGGAACGAGAAGGAGGTTGTTGGTCCTGACCCTCGAAAGATACAAAGGGCTTATCCTCGAGTATGAGCCTCCAACCAATTTCTTTTCGGGAAAGCATTTGCCTAGGAGGATTAAGCTCTCGAAGAATGATTGGGCCTTGCTCCTTGCCAAAGGAGCTTTTGGTCTCTCCTCGGAAAGAATTGTGATTGCCTTCCCATTTTCCTTTTCAAGAACCAAATTTTTTGGCCCTCTCACTACGGTCGAGGGTTGACCACATGGCTGTGTCCCAAATACTCATCCAAGAAGGAATTGTTAAGGAGGTAATACTGGTTCATCTTGCCCTTATTACTCTCTCCCTAGTTGATCACGTCTTGAACCCGTGCCTTTTCCTCAAGGGTCACTATAGGAGGGATCATGGTTTTGGGGTTTCGACCACCTCACCTTAGAGGGACCCATTTCACCGGCAGATTCTCTCCCAGCTCCTTAGGGAGCTCCCATCCAATCCCTAAGATGAAAAAGATGAGCGGCTCGCACTAGCTTGTCTCAGTGCACTTGCTTGGGTTTCAATGCACTTCACACATCTTCTTTGCATCACCCATGATTCCCCATACCTCACTGGGCAGTACAAGTGTAGAAATTCTCTCGATGTCAGGTGGTTGCCTAGGTCCAAAACCGTCGGCCACAACACATAGAATGACATCAAGTATCGCCACCCGTTAGGCTTGAGCTGGGCAAAGGCTAACCGCAGTTCGAAAAGTAACTCTCACACCACTGAAAGGAAGGTGATTCTTACACTGGATTTGAACATTAGTTCGTATATGGCCACTTCATGCCCCTTATCCTCCACCTCGACACCACAATTTGGTCCTGGAATTTGGATCCACAAGTCTTTTGGAATCACACTTGCCTTCTGCAATCTGGGTACATCTTTCTTTGTTAGATTCGATCTCCAACTCAAAAACTACAAGGGCTTAGGATGAACATCAAAGATACCCATGGAGTAGGTGGCATCTGACACAAAAGGTTTGGTTACTTGGTGAGAAAGTGATCGAGATATACGAGAACAAAACACCATCGAAATTGAGAAACAACGATTTTTGTGACGCTCGAAAATTTAATTAACTGGTAATTAAATTCATGGTTCATCTCCCAGTCTTATCCTGCAAGGGGCAAGACTCAAGGATCTCTACTCCAAAAAAAGAGGATCCTAAGAAGCAGAAACATTAAGATTCTATAAACAGTAATCATTACAATCAGAGCATTTACCAAGGATCATCACAATAGTTGAAATCACACTATAAATATCGTCTTTATAAGGGATCCATGCTATACCTTAATATGCAAGCATGCATGAAAACTCTTAAGTTTACAGCATAACCCAAAAGTACTAGTTACCATGACACCCCACTTAGTCATGGTAACTAGTGGGGTGGTATCCACCTTCAGCTAAACTATCTATAACAGCACATGTATACAGATGGAGAAAAAAAGGGGAAGATACAATGTAAGTCCGATGACTTAGTGAATAGAAATGCTCATGATGTACCTGTCATTAAATGGTGAACTTCTGTTGTTTATAGAACACATGCAGCATTATGTGGTGGCAATTTATCATGGATGCAAAATAGATATAATATATGCTGTAATATGAGAACCATGTCATAGTTCAAATTGTATAGTCTACCCAAAATATTACATGCATGCTTTTATAAGTCTCATCATTATCTTGTTAATCCACATACGTTTTCACAAAAGAGAGTTCACAGTAGTCTAAAATGTATTTCATGAGAGTTTTAAATATGCATGTTTGATATATATATATATATATATATATATATATATATATATGTGTAATGCGGGGAAGTAACAACAAGTATTCATGTGAGTTTGTACTCACCTGAGTCGTAGGGCTCCTCTAGAAAATCCCCTTGAGGCTCCATAACCTGGAATACTGAGAAAAGACCTATAATTAGTTTTATACTCAAGCTAAAACGAGTCATAAACCTAAAAACGTCCAATTTAAGTTTCTGCCTGAACATTTTGCCAACCTAGCGAATGTTTGAGCTCGAAATCGAACATTCGGCCAGAAAGTGCGAACGTTCTCCCAGAAACCCATTAGCCTTCTAATCACTCCTAAGCAAGTTCTAAGGTTACAATAAGGTTCCTAACATATTCCTAGCTAGGGGTGTCAACCCGGTCCGGTTTTCCGATTTTTGGCCAAAACTGGGACCGGAACCGGGGTACCCCGGTTCTTGGATTTGGGAAACTGGAACCGGGAACCGGGTGTCGGTTACCAGCCGGTTCTGGTTTTTACCCTGTCTGGTAACCCCTTTTTTAAAAAAATTGTTTTTTTTTTTTTTGAAACCCTCATGAAAAAATCATAAGGTTTCATTTCAAAAAAATGAAAAGAAGAGGGAGAAGAGAAGAAAATGGAAAAGAAAAAATGAGGAGAGAGAGGAGGCTCTCGGAGGATGAAAAGGAAGAAAAAAAGAAAAAGAAAAAAAGGAAGGAAAATAGAAATGATGAGAAGACACAAATAACCCTCTTAATTTAACTTTGCAAAGAAATAATAAGGCCTAACCGTAAATCTACAACATCATACAAAAAGTAAGTGAGGTGAAATACCCAAAAACCCGGTCAAACTAATTCAAATTTATTATTTCCTTACCTTTGTGTATTAAAAGACAAAATAACCTCAAATCAAATTCATTATTTCCTTACTAATTAAACTGGGTGAGCTTAATACCAAAGGGCAAAATAATAATTTGGCGCCATCAAAGAAAAATCACTATTATAGAGGCATTGGCTCTTTTGTATATTAATTTAATATATATATATATATATATATATATATAATATAAAATATTAAAAAAATTATTATTATATATAAATGCACCCAATTCCGGTTTCCCGGTTTTTGCTGGGTGCCCAAAACCGGGACCGGAACTGGAACCGGGGTCCCAGTTTTTTATTTTTTTGCAACCGGAACCAGAACCGGAACCGGCTCCCCAGTTTCTTGGTTCTGGTTTCGGTTCCCCGGTAATTTTTGACACCCCTATTCCTAGCCCAAAATAACATCTCCATGTATAACGAAATACTTCCAATAAGAATGAAACGCTAACCCTTGCTTAAACCAAGATGAAGGCCAACAACATGACTAAAAGCTCAAAACTACCAACTAAGCTAACTATGAAGAGTACTTAAACAACATAACAACTAAGTGAGGAACAAGCTGAGCTTAGAATATTATCCCCTTGAAGCAAAACCTCTAAGAAATCTCTCATTCTCCTTCAAGAACTTTCACAACTTACAAAATCACTCAAGCAGAGGTTCTAGAGGGAAACATGGGTAGAATGAAGCTTAAGGATTGAGTAGGGAGGGGTATTTATAGGGTAGGAAAAGTTGTGGCGTTGTTGTGACAATTTTGCAAAGTAGCAAACATTCGGTACTATTGGGCGAACGTTCGGGTACTATGCATAGCTTTTGTCAGGCGTTTGGTCAATATCCAGCGGTCCAAAAATTGGTCAGCAAATGTTCGGGTGGTCCTCCAACTAACATTCGGTGTACTTTTGGACTTACGCCTGAAAAGCCTGTCTGTAGACTCTGTACCTTCCTAACACTCTCTCAGTGAATTTTCAGTTAGGAACAGTGAACGTTCAGCCAAAGCCAGCTAATGTTCGGCTAGAACCAGCAGGGAAAGTTTGGTCAACACTTATGAACGTTTGCAATTGACATTTCAGCAATTGAACGACTGCGCAGTGTTCAGTAAAACAAGCATAACTTTTACTACGGGTCTCGGAATTGCGTGTGAAACCCGATTACGGAAAGTTCTTTCCAAGACGAACGTCATGGTATCTATTCTAATATTCTTAAGTGTCTTCTTGGGATTATAAAATATAATATTTCCATCTTATGAAGTGTTTCTAATGCTTTCTAGTCTTTTAGGAATTATTCCTTAACCTTCACACTGTAATTGATCCCATAATCATTGGTTGTTACCATGTATAAGCTAAATCTTCAGTACTACAAGGATCGGTACCTCCGTTGAACGTTTGGTGCAACAGTAAATTCTTAAAAGTCCAAGGTCTTACACTTTACCAAATGAGAACCAACCCGAGTATCATAATCAGAGTGTACTTAACCCTAATTTATTTTCAAGGTATTACAGGTTCGATTTATGAGATAGCAAAGTGAGGGCTTGGGAAGAGCATCCAAGACAACCATGGAGTAGGTGGCATCTAACACAAAAGGTTTAGCTACTTGGTGAGAAAGTGATCGGGATATACGAGAACAAAACACGACCGAAATGGAGAAACAAATGGTTCAATTCATGATATAGAAAAGTTTGAATGCTCTCTCTCAAGAATGTTGAGGTCATCGAAGGGTTAAAAGTCCAATGTTCCAAAGGCAACCCTTGGGAAAGCTATGAATGAGAAATTAGGAAGAAGAATGAGAGAGAAGACACGACGAAAAGAAAAACTAAAGCATGAAATGTTGCCAGAAGAAAGCTAGCCGAATCAACACTTAAAGGAGAACTCCGTAATTGTGAAAAACCCTCTGAAGTTGGAGAGACATCTCTGAACGCATGGCGAGATCTGCTCGCAATTGAAAATAGTTCACCGAATATCAAAAGCAGAATAGGAAGGTATGAACGCTGCCCTTAAAATAATTAAATCCCAACTGGCTTCCTTCAATACGTCAGCCAGGGGATTTAGGGGGTAACTATTGGGAATCAGGCTAACAATATGGGCCCAACCCATTTCTTAGTATATCTAGGGCCGGTTAGGCAAGACCAACTACGATTGATAATCATGAGATATCTCCGATCATCAATTACTCAAGGACAGGATATTTGAAACTTCAAATGATTAAAGATGGAATACAATTTTTCGTTGAGTTGTTCGTGAGATATCTTCGTTGAGTCTTTCATGCATTGTTCGTGATTGGACTTGCAATTAATGTGTATCTGTGAATAATCCCTAAAGCATGGTAGTTTGATCACACTACTTCTGATCTTATTAGTCAGAATGCCAGCAAGTGGGGGCCTATTGCCTTCCGATCACTATCACTATACCTACTGAGTGTCAGAAAAAGCGTACGTTGTATCATTCCAACCCTATCCCGAGCCCCTCTAAGGCTACACCCAAAGAGTACGGAGGGCACCTCCCATTGATACGTGGTTTTCAGTCACATTTTAGAGACATCCACATGATGCCCAGAATCTGTGGGACAAAAGGATTTGTCTTGATTCAAAGCACTGTCTATATAAATGGACAAAATACACGCGGAAAAACACACATTCAATTAAATATTTTCCAAAAACACCGTGCTAACTAGAGGATCAAAGGACCCTCTAACTATCTCTCTATTTTTGCAGTCTTTGATCTTGGATTCCTTTAGAGTATTTCTGTTTGGTTGTGTGTAGGTAATCTTTAGCTACTTCTTTAGTCATTGTCTTATGATTAATGATTTGCTTCATCAACTTTATGATTGACTTCTATATGATAGGTTATCATTTTCTTTACAATATATACAATGGAGTTTTATTTGGTTAGTTAATTAAGTTTTCATAGACAATAGCTTGCTGTCTAAACCTTTTATGCATGGTTTTGTGGCAGAAATTGATACTTTTTTAATCTGTCTCTAAGTTGCTTGCTGCATATTTTGGATGCTTTCTTGATGTTATAGTTTGAGTTTTGCTTGAGTGGTTTTGGTGTTTGTCTGTCATACCTATCTTTTAGATTTTTCGATGCAGCATGACTTAGTGGGCTGCAGTGAATAACAACAATAAAGAACGGATAAGTATTTCTAGATCTTGATTCTATCAAAGGATCTAAGAAATCTTCTCTAAAACGCTAGATACTCTTAAGGTTTTGACGAAAAAACAAAAGAACGCTCAACTCTGAGGCTTCTTATTGAACAAAACTCAATCATAAACAACAACTGCGTTCTAGGGTCTATAAAACATGTATTTATAGGCCCCCAAACCCTAAACCTAAAATTAATACGAAATAGAGTCGGAATAGAACTTCTACGATGCCCGTCCGGATGGAACATACCCCCGTTCGGACGGTCACCCAAATAACTGAAATTAAAGTACGTAAAACAAGTAAAAATTGAAACATTACATAGGGCAGCCCGGACGGCTTGCAAATGGGATGCGAATGGACGTCTCAGGTTTTACTATAGTGGCTTCCGAAAGAGGCACGTTCGGATGGCTTGCGAACGACCTGTGAATGGAGGCTCTTTTGACCTAGTAAACATCAAAATTAGCAAACTCTCGTGAAACATGACTTTGTAGAACTTTGAATTAGATTTCCAACGTCATAATGTTTGCTCCAATCCGAGGTTTGAAACTCTGGACATGGCCTTTCTAGTAGGACTCATCAGGTATGAATCATCGCTCTTCTTTATGGAGTCTTTAGCTTTTCGGTCTACATCATCCTCCCTAGGTTGGAGAGAATTCATCCTCGAATTTACACCCTCACTATTGCAGTTCGTAGGGTTTAAGTTCCAAGCATTCCCTCTTGTAACACCCCGAAAATTAGTTAACTAGTAATTAACTCCACTGTTCATCTCCAAGCCTTATTCCGCGAGGAACAAGACTTGGTAATCTCTATTCCTCGAAAAGAAAGGATACTAAGTAGAGGAAACATCAAGATTCTATAAACATTAATCATTACAATCAGAGCATCTACCAAGGATCATCAAAATAGCTGAAATCACACTATACAAGTCATTTTTGGAAGGGATCCATGCTATACCTTATTATGCAAGCATGCATAAAAGCTCTTAAGTCTACAACATAACCCAAAAGTACTAGTTAGCATAAGCACCCGCCTAATCTCGCAATAAGTCCTGAAGCATTTCTTGAATCGAATCCACCACAATAACCGAATGCTTCATGCTATCCATCTTCTGCTAAACTACATATAACAACATAGTTGTACAGATAGAGAAAAAAGAGAAAGAATACAAGGGTAAGTCTGACAACTTAGTGAGTATAAATGCACATGGCGTACTCGTCATTAAATGGTGAACTCAGTTGTTTATAAAGCACATGCAGCATTATGAGGTGACAGTTTATCATGTATGCAATATAAATATAATATATGCTTTAATATGAGAATCATGTCACAGTTCAACAGTATGGTCGACTCGAGATATTATCCATTCTCAGTAGGGTTGGGCTCTATCCTGAGGGACTTGTAATACAATGCTGGTGCCCCGTTCATTGTATGCTATCGTCCACCACTAGCAGCCCGACCAGTCCAACCTCGGGTGGTCCACACTATTAGTGATGTACATCTTGTAATGACCAACCATTTGGCAATGGCTGCGCCGGTCACGAAAACCACTTGGATCCAAGGCCCACACACGCACACATTTGACCATAAAAGTTGACCTATATAGTAAGCCCATGGCCATTATCCCGCACGTACCGGTGTACCATGTCATATGATACAATTAGTCTTGTCTGTATTTTACATGCATGCTTTTACAAGTCTCATCATTATCTTATTAACCAACATACATTTTCACAAAAGAGAGTTCATAGTAGTTTCAAAATGTATTTCATGAGAGTTGCAAAATATGCATGTTTGTGTTGGCAATATGTATGCAAATCAAAAATTTGTGCAGGGAAAAATAAACATATTCCTAAGCTAGGAAAACATTATGAACAACAGATGAAGAGTAGATGCTATTTCAATAAATAGCAAGAAACAATTACTTACTTGAAGATCAACGGCCAACAAGTTCCTCTCAATCAATATTGAGACCTCTAGGTCTTCTCACCAATGACTGATGTAATCAAGAGAGTGTGGACTCTCGCTTAGGTCTTCAAATCTTAAACTTTTGTTCTTCGTGAGTTAACACAAGAACTTATAATATTCAAAGTACTAAAAATTATATATCAAGCAGAACTTGCTATGATAGAATAGGATGGAAAGATTTGAAAGCTCTAGGCTTTTCTCCTTTTATAGGCTTAGTAGGGGGTAGAGTTTTAGATCTTAGCAATGTGGGACAAGGAGCAGATAGGTAGAATCCTAGTCATACTAGGAGAGAGGGACGACTAGGGAGATAAAACCCTAGCTCCCCTCTACTTAAGTTAACATATGGGCTTGGGAGAGATTCTCCTTGGGCTATGCGTTCCCCTGCCTAGGGACTGGGTCTAGGATTAAATCCCAGGCACTTCTTCTTTATGTCCAATGCTTATCTTTTTGGGCTTCTTGGTTTTATCCAAGCCCAACTTTGTTTAATTAACACATGCCTCTTGGGCCTCTTGGTTTTAACCAAGCCAAAATTGCATTATTAATTAATTCTCTAACCCATGTTTTAATTAAATAAAAGGGAATTTATATATAAACTTCTTAGGTCAACGCGCCTTCATAAAAACTCCCTAGGTATTTTCTTTCAGAAATTTAGTCCTTGGGTCAATCGAAACTACAAGAAACTCCCTACCGTCAATTTTTGTTAATTGCCGTTATTTTGAGTTAAACAAACCGTTTCACTTAAGTCCACCTCAGTCGAATTTTTGTATCTTACGTGTTCACATTGGACACGTAGGATATAAAACTCACCGTTTTGGACCATACAAAATGGTGAGTTTGGCTTAAACTTGAGGGATTATTTTTTGAAACCCATCACTTGCATATGGTAAAATCTAGAGAAGCCGATACATGTCAAGCGCCAAACCCACTGACGCAGAACCCACCGACGACAGAACCACCGGCTACAGAACCCACCAACGACAGAGCCCACCGGCGACAATACCCACGGGTTAAATCACTCAGTCCGGCGTCACTTTTCCGGCAAGGGTTCCATCAAATCACAAGATTTTGAATAAAAAAAATCTTGTTTCGACGAAGGTATTTTCCGGAATTTGTTTGTGGGTTTTGTTGATTGAAAGAAATGGAAGCCTTTTATAGTAGTTTTTTGAATATTTTTGTTGTATTGGAAGCTTTTAGTCGAAACCCCATCCCCAAGCTTTTTTGTCGAACAAGTGTCGGATTACCATATACACCTTTGAGAGCTTGTATTGGAATATTGTGTATAATTTATTGCACTTTTGAGCCAACATTATTGTTGATTGGCAGTGGGTGTGGTCCACCTTGGTTGTGGTCCTGGAACGATATAGTGGTTTTTCATGTGCATTGACAAGCTGATGAAGGGGGATTTTTTCATCTGTATAACTATTTATTTTATTTTTTTTGCTTCTCTACTCAAATGGTGGATTGCCGAGGACATGAAAATAGGAATTGTTTGTGCATAGTTTATGCCAGTTTCATCATTCTACAATTGAGCAGTATTATATACGTGGTTGGATGTTAAGGCTAATTTCTTCTTATTGCATGTTTGATTACACTGCATATTTGCGTGTTGGTAGGGAGCCGCCAATGCTCATATACCATCTCTAGCTACTACACTAATAACTTAGTATTGTTTAGATTACAAATTGAGTAGTACTATTTCTGTAGGGGAATCACATTTTAAACAATGTGATTATCTTTTGTAATCCATGTACATTTTTTTTTCCAGTATTGTTTAGATTACAAATTGAAGTGAGAATAATTTTTTGGCAAGCTTGATTTTATTTTTCTTTTGTAAGCTTGATTATTCTCTCACATGTCAGTTATATATTGTTAGGTTCATATTATAAGATGAATAGGAGGAAGAAAGATTTCAGGGAAGGAGACAATGAAAGCGAATTCTACAATGGGAAGATGAAAAAAGGTTTGTGAATTTTACTTAGTTAAACCCATCAGGGAACTGTGATTACTTCTAATAATTCTGGGTTTCACTATAGAATGAACAGTCAATGTCGTCGGCATCTATAATATCATCCGCCAAAGAGGATATGAAACCTGTGCAGTGTAGGTGTGGCCTTACAAGCCCAATTATAACATCCTATGGGTGTGCTATGTATGACTGTAAAAAGGTATTTGAATTTGGCTAATCTGGGGTTAAGAAATAGTTATTACTTCGTGCTTGTTCGTAATTATAATTTTTTTTTGGTGTAATTACAGAAAATTGGCTAAATAATGGTTTGTAATCATTCACCACTATATATACAATTCCTAGACACCATTTGACAGTCACTCAATTTTTTTTTTTTTTTTTTTTTTTTTATAAAGCCAGCACAGTTTACCAAAAACAAAAACACCATGATCTCATTCAGTAAACTTGCAATGTTTCTACTAATGTGGCTTACGTTGTCTGTGATTGAGTTTAATATTGGTGCAGGAATTGGGAAACATCACCCAAAAACTGTAAAAATCATTAATGATTTAGGCCATGGATTGCCTCTTACCCTTGCCTGTAAATCAAAGAACTATGATCTTGGTGTCCACACTCTAAAACCAAATGGCTTCTTCAAGTTCAACTTTACACCAAACTTCTGGGGGACTACACTATTCTTTTGTAGATTTACGTGGAAAAATCAAAGCCATTGGTTTAATATCTATGACAACGCTAGAGGTGATGAATGCGTGAATTGCACTTGGAAGATTAGAACTACTGGTGAAAGCTCACCTGATCGTGCATGATTACAAGCCAACGACATTCAAAACGAAGAGTTTATCAAGTGAATTGTGAAATAAAGAGCAATTGAAAGTCATTCATATTTCTCTTATAGAAAATTATTATTATTTGATCCAATTGTTTCAAAATTTCGATGGAATCACATTTATATCTCTGCTACTAGTGCTTTATCAATCTCAATCCCCTTCGCTGCCTTCACTATAGTGACAATTCTTCTTTATGCCAGATAACTCCTCCGTCATTAGTCTACGTCTTGCTCTTAGAAAAAGAACCATAAGAAAAAAAAAGACCGACTGGAAACCAATTTCTTTATTCTTAAGGATTCGTGAAAACAAAACCTGAGAAAACGAATAAAACTTCACCCCATAGATCACTACTAAAAGTAGATCTAAAGAGAATATATTCTTATTTAAAAACAACAAAAATACAATAATAAAAACCCAACACACTCTCACGCGTTCCACACACCACCGCCGGCTAGCTACACGAGGCTAGAAAGCACCCCTAGGACCACTGACACATGCACCTGGATCGATCTATGATAGAGGCAGGAAAAATGAGGGGGAAGGAGAAAGGGGGCGCAGAGGAGGGAGTCGTAATTCCCTCGTACTCCCCATTCTGCTATGCTTTCTCATCGCTGCTCTTTTCCTAGGGTTTGACCGCTTTTAAACAAAAATAAAATCCAAAAAATTGTTTTAATAATTATATTTGTATCTTACTCTTCTTTTTTGTTTGTAGTTTATTCTAATTAATTTTGGGTAAAAATGAAAAATTAATCTTTGTGGTTTACCTAATTTGCTATTAACTCCCCATGGTATTAAAATGAACTCAAAGTTTCTTCAGGTATATCAAAAAAAAAATTTAGTCCTTACAGTCAAATTATGTTCACTGATTTAACAGATTTTGATAGCGTGAAACATCAGAGCTAATAAAATTGTGATACTTGTTCGATTTAAGTTAGTGTCACACTAACGGAATCTGTTAACTTCATAGACAAAATTTGACTATATGGACTAATTTTTATTTTACATAGACCTATTGTAAATCAGGTAAACCACAAGAACAAATTTTGTATCTTTTCCTTAATTTTGAATCACAAATGTGGCTGTAGATTTAATGGCATCATAGTGATTAAGTTGAGCTAATTATACGTCATATATATGATATTGAAATGAATGATTTGGTTTTAATTATACTCATATCCTATCTAGATATAATTAAATAGATCTGTTTCACATTTGCTTAAGTTAGTGGATAAATGTCCCCAAGAGGTAACTCAATCGGTTGAGACCAGCCACAATGAAGTGGAAGTCACTAGTTTGAATCCCCCTCCCCACTCTTAAGCGGACATGTCAAAAAAAGAAAAAGAAAAAAAGATTCAAAGGATAAATAAAATTACCTAGTTTGAACATTGAATAACTTTCAAACGAATAAAACAAAAAATCCTAATGAGCCACATAAACACCAATCATGATTCATATTGTGACACGTTTGACTTACAATAGAAAAGTAAAAATATATCAAAAAACTAGAAATAAAAATATAAAATGGGGATTGGCCAAACCTCCACCAAATGCCCAAATGGAGGTTGTCGAAACCACCCTTGGCCATCTGAGCATATTTGGGGGCGGCCGAACCACCCCTATGGCCATTGAGGGTGGTTCGGCCAACTCAAGTGGCAAAAAAAATAAAATTTTTAAATTTAGAAGAAAAAAATTCAGGACGTCGAGTGGTCTGTTTTGGCCAAATGGGGGTGTATATATCCCTACGGCTTTTAAATAAGACATATTTTCTTTGTTGAACCAATAACCATAACACTCACCACCTCGGACCATATAATATACTAGAGCTATAACTGAAACAATTTGACCAAAGTAAACTTGAATGGCATTACGTACCTAAAGTAGTGTTGTTTTTACATAATGCCAAATCAAACGGTTAATTAAAGCTGTCTGAAAAAACAAATTAAAACAAAAAATGCTTAAAAGAGCATATTTGTTAGGTTCTATTAGCAAATGTAAATAGAACCTAACTTAATTAACACCCTTGTTTTTTAGTAAATAAATTAGGAATTCACTACGTGATTTGTTCATATTTCTTGAAAATAGTATATGTTAAAGTGTTTTTTTTTTTGTTGTTTTGTTTTTGTTTTTGTTTTTGTTTTTGTTTTTGTTTTGTTTTGTTTTGTTTTGTTTTGTTTTTTTTTTTATTTTTATTTTTATTTTTTATGGTCTTTCGCCAATAGTTTTCACCACTATATATACTGTTCCTAGGCACCATTCAAAAGTCACTTAGATTTTTTTTTATATAAAGCCAGCATAGTTTACCAAAAAGAAAAACACCATGATCTCATTCAGTAAATTTGCAGTGTTTCTACTAATGTGGCTTACGTTGTCTGCGATTGAGTTTAATAATGCTGCAGGAATTGGGAAACATCACCCAAAAACTGTAAAAATCATTAATGATTTAGGCCATGGATTGCCTCTTACCCTTGCCTGTAAATCGAAGAATGATGATCTTGGTGTCCACACACTGAAACCAAATGGCTTCTTCGAGTTCAACTTTACACCAAACTTCTGGGGGACTACACTATTCTTTTGTAGATTTACGTGGAAAAATCAAAGTCATTGGTTTAATATCTATGACTACGCTAGAGGTGATGAATGCGTGAATTGCACGTGGAAGATTAGAACTACTGGTGCATGTTTTCTAGACCCCAATAAAAACGAGTATGATTTATGCTATTTGTGGACAGATCAAAACTCACCTGATCGTGCATGATTACAAGCCAACGACATTCAAAATGAAGAGTTGATCAAGTGAATTGTGAAATAAAGAGCAATTGAAAGTCATTCATATTTCTCTTATAGAAAATTATTATTATTTGATCCAATTGTTTCAAAATTTCGATGGAATCACGTTTATATCTCCGCTACTAGTGCTTTATCAATCTCAATCCCCTTCGCTCCCTCCACTATAGTGACAATTCTTCTTTATGCTAGATAACTCCTCCGTCATTAGTCTCTGTCTTGCTCTATGGAAAAGAATCGTTAGAAAACGAAAGACCGACTCGAAACCAATTCTGTTATTCTTAAGGATTCGTGAAAACAAAACCTGAGAAAACGAATAAAACTTCATCCCATAGATCACTACTAAAAGCAGATCTAGAGAGAATACATTCGGTTTTAAAAACAACAAAAATACAATAATAAAAACCCAACACACCCTCACGCGTTCCATGCACCACCGCCGGCGAGCTACGCGAGGCTAGAAGGGACCCCTAGGACCATTGACACACGCACCTTGATCGATCTATGGTAGAGGAAGGAAAAATGAGGGGGAAGGAGAAAGGGGGCGCGGAGGAGGGAGTCGTAATTCCCTCGCCCTCCCCACTCTGCTATGCTTTCTCATCGCTGCTTTTTTCCTAGGGTTTGACCGCTTTTAAACAAAAATAAAATCCAAAATATTGTTTTAATAATTATATTTGTATCTTACTCTTCTTTTTTGTTTGTAGTTTATTCGAATTAATTTTGGGTAAAAGTAAAAAATTAATCTTTGTGGTTTACATGATTTGCTATTAACTCCCCGTGGTATTAAAATGAACTCAAAGTTCCTTCAGGTATATTAAAAAAACAATTTAGTCCTTACAGTCAAATTCCGTTTACTGACTTAATAGATTTTGATAGCGTGAAATGTCAGACCTAATAAAATTGTGATACTTATTCGAATTAAGTTATTGTCATACTAACGGAATCTGGTAAATTAGTAGACAAAATTTGACTATAAGGACTATTTTTTTTTTTTTTTTTTTTGGAATAACTCAAGGACATTTAAGTTCATTTTTATATTACATAGAACTAATTGTAAATCAGGTAAATCACAAGAACTAATTTTGCATCTTTTCCTTAATTTTGAATCACAAATGTGGCTGTAGATTTAATTGTATCATAGTGATTAAGTTGTGCTAATTATACGTCATATATATGGTATTTAAATGAATGATTTGGTTTTAATTATACTCATATCCTATCTAGATATAATTAAATAGATCCGTTTCACATTTGCTTCAGTTCGTGGATAAATGTCTCCAAGAGGTAACTCAATCGGTTGAGACCACGCATAATGAAGTGGAGGTCACTTATTCGAATCCCCATCCCCACTCTTATGCGGACATGTTAAAAAAAAAATGAAAAAAAGATTCAATGGATAAATATAATTATCTAGTTTGTACATTGAATAAATTTCAAATGAATAACACAAAAAGTCCTAATGAGCCATATAAACACCAATCATGATTCATATTGTGACACGTTTGACTTACAATAGAAAATTAAAAATATAAAATGGGGATTGGCCAAACCTCCACCAAATGCCCAAATGGAGGTGGTCGAAACCACCCCTATGGCCATCGAGGGTGGTTCGGCCAACTCAAGTGGCAAAAAAAATAAAATTTTTAAATTTAGAAGAAAAAAATTCAGGAGGTCGAGTGGTCCGTTTTGGCCAAATGGGGGTGTATATATATCCCTTCGGCTTTTAAATAAGACATATTTTCTATGTGGAACCAATAACCATAACACTCACCTTCTCGGATCATATAATATACTAGAGCTATAACTGAAACAATTTGACCAAAGTAAACTTGAACGGCATTACGTACCTAAACTAGTGTTGCTTTTACATAATGCCAAATGAAATGGTTAATTAAAGCTGTCTGAAAAAATAAATTAAAACAAAAAATGCTTAAAAGAGCATATTTGTTAGGTTCTATTAGCAAATGTAAATAGAACCTAACTTAATTAACACCCCCGTTTTTTAGTAAATAAATTAGGAATTCACTACATGATTTGTTCATATTTCCTTCAAATAGTCTATGCTAAAGTGTTTTTTTTTTTTTTTTTTAGTTTTTAGTTTTTTTTGTTTTTGTTTTTGTTTTTGTTTTTGTTTTGTTTTGTTTTGTTTTTATTTTTTTATTTTTTATGGTCTTTCGCCAATAGTTTTCACCACTATATATACTGTTCCTAGGCACCATTCAAAAGTCACTCAGATTTTTTTTATATAAAGCCATCATAGTTTACCAAAAAGAAAAACACCATGATCTCATTCAGTAAATTTGCAGTGTTTCTACTAATGTGGCTTACGTTGTCTGCGATTGAGTTTAATAATGCTGCAGGAATTGGGAAACATCACCCAAAAACTGTAAAAATTATTAATGATTTAGGCCATGGATTGCCTCTTACCCTTGCCTGTAAATCGAAGAATGATGATCTTGGTGTCCACACACTGAAACCAAATGGCTTCTTCGAGTTCAACTTTACACCAAACTTCTGGGGTACTACACTATTCTTTTGTAGATTTACGTGGAAAAATCAAAGTCATTGGTTTAATATCTATGACTACGCTAGAGGTGATGAATGCGTGAATTGCACTTGGAAGATTAGAACTACTGGTGCATGTTTTCTAGACCCCAAGAGAAACGAGTATGATTTATGCTATTTGTGGACTGATCAAAACTCACCTGATCGTGCATGATTACAAGCCAACGACATTGAAAATGAAGAGTTTATCAAGTGAATTGTGAAATAAAGAGCAATTGAAAATGAAAGACCAACTGGAAACCAATTCCGTTATTCTTAAGGATTCGTGAAAACAAAACTTGAGAAAACGAATAAAACTTCATCCCATAGATCATTACTAAAAGCAGATCTAGAGAGAATACATTCTTTTTTAAAAACAACAAAAATACAATAATAAAAACCCAACACACCCTCACGCGTTCAATGCACCACCGCCGGCGAGCTACGCGAGGCTAGAAGGGATCCCTAGGACCAGTGACACACGCACCTTGATCGATGTATGGTAGAGGCAGGAAAAATGAGGGGGAAGGAGAAAGGGGGCGCGGAGGAGGGAGTCGTAATTCCCTCGCCCTCCCCACTCTGCTATGCTTTCTCATCGCTGCTCTTTTCCTAGGGTTTGATCGCTTTTAAACAAAAATAAAATCCAAAATATTGTTTTAATAATTATATTTGTATCTTAGTCTTCTTTTTTGTTTGTAGTTTATTCGAATTAATTTTGGGTAAAAATGAAAAATTAATCTTTGTGGTTTACCTGATTTTGCTATTAACTCTCCGTGGTATTAAAATGAACTCAAAGTTCCTTCAGGTATATTAAAAAAACAATTTAGTCCTTACAGTCAAATTCTGTTTACTGACTTAATAGATTTTGATAGCGTGAAATGTCAGACCTAATAAAATTGTGATACTTGTTCGAAAGGACTTAAGTTATTGTCATACTTACAGAATCTGGTAAATTAGTAGACAAAATTTGACTATAAGGACTATTTTTTTTTTTTTGGAATAACTCAAGGACATTTGAGTTCATTTTTATATTACATAGAACTAATTGTAAATCAGGTAAATCACAAAAACTAATTTTGCATCTTTTCCTTAATTTTGAATCACAAATGTGGCACTTTGAAACCCAAAACATTCACATCCTAGAATTGGATTCGAAACCAAAACTGAAACGAAGAAGGGAAGAAAACATACCTTGGGTGAGTGAGTCTTGATCCTTTAAGTTGAAAAGATGGAATCACAGAGAAAGAAAAAGAAAAAAAATAACACACAAAAAAAAATTGATCCTCCCCCTTAATATAAAAACAAAATAAACAATAAACCTTTTTTTTTTTTTTTTTTTTTTTTAAAAAAAAAGGAAAACACAACTTTTATAGATATCCAATAAATCATGCATGCCCTTATGAATATCTTAACAATCCAGAGTGATTAACAAACTACACTTACACCTTAAATGTACCATATGCATGACACAACCTTGTTCTGTGAATGCAGTCAAGTAGGCAATAATCAGAAATCTCATGTGAATGTGTAGTGTGTGAAAACTCCCATTAAATAAGATTGCATCAGTGGAAAGGAAATCTAGGCAGACATTTTGTAAATGAAAGACAAACAGTCTGATTCAAACCACAGTAAAACCTTAAAATGTTAGGACCAAGATTCCCTCATCCGATACACTCCCCCTGAGACTAATCATTCGCTTTTACCATGTCCTTTAGTAATCATCTATTTCCGCAATGATTTGATCACTGATTCTTTCTTTAGGGACAGACAGAAGCAAAACTAAGTCATTTGAGCTTACTTTATCCCTTTTTTTTTTTTTTTTTTGGAAAATGTTGGAATTTTTAGGAGCTAGGTTCAACTAACGAGTTGGTCAAGTGGATAGAACTGACACTACCTATCTTCCAAGCAAAATGTTTGCTCCAAATTCCCAAACACATAACAAAAATCTAAACCTAATGGGGGCAAAAAGTGCACAATTTCGAACATGAGAAAAACTGACTCTTACTCCTTTAACAGTTTTCAGAAAAACAAGGTTTATCAGAAACATATGGAGCAATAGATGTAAATTGCAGAAATATTGACCCCACTCATATGTAAAATATTCATTTGAGCACAAGACATGAGAAACTGAGTATCCAACAATTAAAACAATCTAAAAGAATAAAAAAATAATCAAAGAAAATAAAAACAAAGCAAACAAAAATTCAAAAAGAAACAAAAATGCCCTAGAACAGCTATAGACAAATATCAATATGCTCAATTTCTAGGCATGATCTATGTGCCCACCTAATCTAGGTGAGTCCATTACCACTCCCCCTCAATGGGTGAATGGTATTAATCTTCTTGACCCAAACTTTCTTCACATCAGGGACAACTGTGTGACTCTTATCCAAGACATCTAACCGTGTTACTACGTCTCTGATTATGTTGAATAATTTCTCATAACTATTTCTAGAACGGAAATATTCTCTTTTAGGCCCATGACTATTAAGCTGAAAACACTTAGGACGAATATGTCCAAACTTACCACAGTTATGACACGTAGGAATAAACCTTTGAGAAGGTTGGTTCCTTAACATGTGCATACTTCTCGACTTAGAACTAGACATATAGGAATCAGTTAGAGTTCCCTTACCTTTTCCACCTTTGGAAATTTGAGGAGAAATTACCTTCTTTTCAGCCAAGCTATCTTCTTTGTTCACTCGTTTCACAAAAATCATCTTTGAAGAAGAAGCAACATTAGTAGATAAAATAGCAGATTTATCAAAACCCAATCCAGTTCTATCAAACGAATGTTTCTGATTATGTAGCATTTGATTTAGCTTTTCACTAGAGAATTTTGTTAAATGATTCTTTGATTCATTCAGTTCATTCTCTAAGGATTTCACTTTGGCAATTAGCATTTGATTTTCAGACATCAAAGTATTATGAGTAGCAAGAGAATCAGTTAAGGTGACAGAAAGTTGATCATTTTCAAGATTAACCTCATTGAGTTTCTTCAATTGCTGCTTATTCAGCTTTTTCAGTTTAGTGTATTCCACAAAGAGATTATTATAAGCATTTTGCAAATCATCTTCTTCTTCCGAATCATTATCGGACACACCTTGTTTGTCTTGAGAATTACACTCACTATTCTCATGCTCACTCTCATAACTAACTCCAAATGCTAAGTAATTAACTTCCTGTTCAGCATCGTCCTTGTCTGACTCATCACTTTGAGTCACATTAAATGCCTTGCCATTTGACTTTCTCAAGTTAGCACAGTCAACACGAATGTGCCCATGTCCTCCACATTCGTGACACTTGATACCTCTAAGTGACTTTCCTTTCTCGACATTCTCATTTCTAGATTTCTCAGAAAATTGTGAATTGCTATTTCTAAAATTTCCTTTCTTGGCCCTAAAGAATTTCCTAAACTTCTTAGCAAACATAGCAATTTCTTCCTCATTTCCAGAATCCTCATCAGATGAACCACAAGAGTCAACCTTAACATTTTTTGCCTTTAGAGCAATATTCTTGGTGTTCTTGTGTTTAGGAAGAATTAGCTCAAAGGTCTGAAGGGAACCTACAAGTTCTTCTACTCTCATAGTATCTAAGTCCTTGCTCTGTTGTATAGCAGCAATTTGGGGAATAAACCTCTTAAGCAAAGATCTTAAGATTTTTTTCACCACTTTAGCATCATCCATTTTCTTTCCCAAATTAATGGTAGAGTTTCTAATGACACTAAGCTTTGAATAAAATTCATCAAAAGTTTCATCTTCCTGCCTTCTAATCTCCTCAAACTGAGAAACCAACATTTGAATTTTTGAAGTTTTAACAACCTTAGTTCCTTCATGTGTGATTTCTAAAGTTTCCCAGGCTTCCTTAGCTATTTCACATCTAGAAATTCTAGAAAATTCCTCATTTGAAACAGAGATGTAAATAGCATTTATAGCTTTGTCATTCGCAGTAGCATTATTCTTTTCCTCTGTTGTCCATTCAGCTATTGCTTTTTCTGGACGTGTCCATCCAGATTCGACAATATGCCAAACATTAATGGATTTAAAATATGCTCTCATACGAATTTTCCAAAGCGTATAATTTGTTCCGTCAAAGACGGGAAGAGAATTAGGAGCAACAGTATGAGACATTTGATATGGAGTCTCGGATCACACTCAGGAAATAAATCCTTCACAGAGTGAACCCGCTTTGATACCAATTGAAAAATCTAAAACAACTCCAAACGACACCTATTCAAATGTCTAGGTGATTCACAAATATTAAGCGGAATAAGATCTGACCTAACAATTAATAATCAACCAAATTCAGATATGTAATGAAAAACAAGGACACAGATATTGGTTACGAAGAGGAAACCATTTAGAGAACTCTCTAAATGTAAAACCTCTCCGGGGCAGCCAAACCCAGGAAATCAATCCACTATAAGAAGAATAAGGAATACAAGAAGAATTACAAAACCTTTGCAATTTACTCTTCCTTGTACACGACAAGCGACCCACTTGACTTCTACCGCAGTAGCCCTTTCCAGAACATCTGGCACAATTCTTCTATAAGATTTCCTTTCACCGGAACTCCGATTGGCTTCACGTATTTAATCCCTTCTCAAATAAGCTAGAACAATATCTCTCTCTAAGCTCTCTGATTTTGCTCTCCAAAAAATACGTACATATAAATGTAGCAAAATCGTGTTTAAATAGAAAATAAAACAAAATAAAGCAGCCATGTCCGGACAGGGCTAATCTGGGGTCCGGACATGGCTAGGGTTACATATGCGTAACCTAGCGATGTCCGGACCTCCAACACTTGTGTCCGGACTTCTCATAAAGATCGAGGCTTTCTGGAAATGGGGTCCGGACCCAGCTTCTGGCGGTCCGGACCTTCCCTTCAAAATAGGCTTGCTGGTTTTTGGGTCTGGACCCGGCTTCTGGTGGTCCGGACATGCCCTTCAATAGATATTCTCTGGAAATTGGGTCCGGACCTGGCTTCTGAGGGTCCGGACCTACCTTCTAGAATTTGTTTTCTGGACATGTTAAGATGCTTCATTTTCACCAACTTTACACGCAAACCGAATGAGCCAAAACATAACCCAACATTTTTTATATAAAGGCAGCATAGTTTTCCAAAAAGAAAAACACCATGATCTCATTCAGTAAATTTGCAGTGTTTCTACTAATGTGGCTTACGTTGTCTGTGATTGAGTTTAATAATGCTGTAGGAATTGGGAAACACCACCCAAAAACTGTAAAAATCATTAATGATTTAGGCCATGGATTGCCTCTTACCCTTGCCTGTAAATCAAAGAATGATGATCTTGGTGTCCACACTCTGAAACCAAATGGCTTCTTCGAGTTCAACTTTACACCAAACTTCTGGGGTACTACACTATTCTTTTGTAGATTTACGTGGAAAAATCAAAGTCATTGGTTTAATATCTATGACTACGCTAGAGGTGATGAATGCGGGAATTGCACTTGGAAGATTAGAACTACTGGTGCATGTTTTCTAGACCCCAAGAGCAACGAGTATGATTTATGCTATTTGTGGACTGATCAAAACTCACCTGATCGTGCATGATTACAAGCCAACGACATTCAAAGTGAAGAGTTTATCAAGTGAATTGTGAAATAAAGAGCAATTGAAAGTCATTCATATTTCTCTTATAGAAAATTATTATTATTTGATCCAATTGTTTCAAAATTTCGATGGAATCACGTTTATATCTCCGCTACTAGTGCTTTATCAATCTCAATCCCCTTCGCTCCCTCCACTATAGTGACAATTCTTGTTTATGCCAGATAACTCCTCCGTCATTAGTCTATGTCTTGCTCTATGGAAAAGAATCGTTAGAAAATGAAAGACCGACTGGAAACCAATTCCGTTATTCTTAAGGATTCGTGAAAACAAAACCTGAGAAAACGAATAAAACTTCACCCCATAGATCACTACTAAAAGCAGATCTAGAGAGAATACATTCTTATTTAAAAACAACAAAAATACAATAAGAAAAACCCAACACACCCTCACGCGTTCCATGCACCACCGCTGGCCAGCTACGTGAGGCTAGAAGGGACCCCTAGGACCATTGACACACGCACCTTGATCGATGTATGGTAGAGGCAAGAAAAATGAGGGGGAAGGAGAAAGGAGGCGCGAAGGAGGGAGTCGTAATTCCCTCGCCCTCCCCACTCTACTATGCTTTCTCATCGCTGCTCTTTTCGTAGGGTTTGACCGCTTTTAAACAAAAATAAAATCCAAAATATTGTTTTAATAATTATATTTGTATCTTAGTCTTCTTTTTTGTTTGTAGTTTATTCGAATTAATTTTGGGTAAAAATGAAAAATTAATCTTTGTGGTTTACCTGATTTGCTATTAATTCCCTGTGGTATTAAAATGAACTCAAAGTTCCATCAGGTATATTAAAAAAACAATTTAGTCCTTACAGTCAAATTCCGTTTACTGACTTAATAAATTTTGATAGCGTGAAACGTCAGACCTAATAAAATTGTGATACTTGTTCGATTTAAGTTAGTGTCACACTAACGGAATCTGTTAAATTAGTAGACAAAATTTGACTATAAGGACTAATTTTTTTTTTTTTTTTGGAATAACTCAAGGACATTTGAGTTCATTTTTATATTACATAGAACTAATTGTAAATCAGGTAAAGCATAAGAACTAATTTTGCATCTTTTCCTTAATTTTGAATCACAAATGTGGCTGTAGATTTAATTGTATCATAGTGATTTAGTTAAGCTAATTATACGTCATATATATGGTATTTAAATGAATGATTTGGTTTTAATTATACTCATATCCTATCTAGATATAATTAAATAGATCCGTTTCACATTTGCTTAAGTTAGTGGATAAATGTCCACAAGAGGTAACTCAATCGGTTGAGACCAGACATAATGAATTAGAGGTCACTAGTTCGAATCCCCATCCCGACTCTTATGCGGACATGTCAAAAAAAAGAAAAAGAAAAAAAAGATTCAGTGTATAAATAAAATTATCTAGTTTGAGCATTGAATACCTTTCAAACGAATAACACAAAAAATCCTAATAAGCCACATAAACACCAATCATGATTCATATTGTGACACGTTTGACTTACAATAGAAAATTAAAAATATATCAAAAAACTAGAAATAAAAATATAAAATGGGGATTGGCCAAACCTCCACCAATTGCCCAAATGGAGTTGGTCGAAACCAACCCTGGCCGTCAGAGCATATTTGGGGGTGGCCGAACCACCCCTATGGCCATTGAAAGTGGTTCAACCAACTCAAATGGCACAAAAAATAAAATTTTTAAATTTAGAAGAAAAAAATTGAGGAGGTCGAGTGGTTCGTTTTGGCCAAATGGGGGTGTATATATATCCCTTCGTCTTTTAAATAAGACATATTTTCTTTGTGGAACCAATAACCATAACACTCACATTCTCGGATCATATAATATACTAGAGCTATAAATGAAACAATTTGACCAAAGTAAACTTGAATGGCATTATCTACCTAAACTAGTGTTACTTTTACATAATGCCAAATGAAACGGTTAATTAAAGCTGTCTGGAAAAACAATTTAAAAAAAAAAATGCTTAAAAGAGCATATTTGTTAGGTTCTATTAGCAAATGTAAATAGAACCTAACTTAATTAACACCCCTGTTTTTTAGTAAATAAATTAGGAATTCACTACGTGATTTGTTCATATTTCGTTCTAATAGTATATCTTAAAGTGTTTTTTTTTTGTTTTTTTTGTTTTTGTTTTTGTTTTTTTTGTTTTTTGTTTTTATTTTTTGTTTTTATGGTCTTTCACCAATAGTTTTCACCTCTATATATACAATTCCTAGACACCATTCGAAAGTCGCCCTGATTTTTTTTTTTTTATAAAGCCAGCATAGTTTACCAAAAACAAAAACACCCTGATCTTAATCAGTAAACTTGCTGTGTTTCTACTAATGTGGCTTACATTGTCTGTGATTGAGTTTAATAATGTTGAAGGAATTGGGAAACATCACCAAAAACTATAAAAATCATTAATGATTTAGGCCATGGATTGCTTCTTACCCTTGCCTGTAAATCAAAGAACGATGATCTTGGTGTCGACACACTGAAACCAAATGGCTTCTTCGAGTTCAACTTTACACCAAACTTCTGGGGGACTACACTATTCTTTTGTAGATTTACGTGCAAAAATCAAAGCCATTGGTATAATATCTATGACTACGCTAGATGTGATGAATGCGTGAATTGCACTTGGAAGATTAGAACTATTGGTGCATGTTTTCTAGACCCCAAGAGAAACGAGTATAATTTATGCTATTTGTGGACTGATCAAAACTCACCTGAACGTGCATGATTACAAGCCAACGACATTCAAAATGAAGAGTTTATCAAGTGAATTGTGAAATAAAGAGCAATTGAAAGTCATTCATATTTCTCTTATAGAAAATTATTATTATTTCATCCAATTGTTTCAAAATTTTGATGGAGTCACGTTTATATCTCCGCTATTACTGCTTTATCAATCTCAATTCCCTTCGCTCCCTCCACTTTAGTGACAATTCTTGTTTATGCCAGATAACTCCTCCGTCATTAGTCTATGTCTTGGTCTTAGAAAAAGAACCATAAGAAAACAAAAGACCGACTGGAAACCAATTTCGTTATTCTTAAGGATTCGTGAAAACAAAACCTGAGAAAACAAATAAAACCTCACCCCATAGATCACTACTAAAAGCAGATCTAGAGAGAATACATTCTTAGTTGAAAACAACAAAAATAGAATAATAAAAACCCAACACACCCTCACGCGTTCCACGCACCTCCGCCAGCTAGCTACGCGAGGCTAGAAAGCACCCCTAGGACCATTGACACATGCACCTTGATCGATCTATGGTAGAGGCAGGAAAAATGAGGGGGAAGGAGAAAGGGGGCGCGGAGGAGGGAGTCGTAATTCCCTCGCCCTCCCCACTCTGCTATGCTTTCTCATCGCTGCTCTTTTCCTATGGTTTGACCGCTTTTAAACAAAAATAAAATCCAAAATAGTCTTTTAATAATTATATTTGTATCTTACTCTTCTTTTTTGTTTGTAGTTTATTCCAATTAATTTTGGAGAAAAATGAAAAATTAATCTTTGTGGTTTACCTGATTTGCTTTTAACTCCCAGTGGTATTAAATTGAACTCAAAGTTCCTTCAGGTAGATCAAAAAAACAATTTAGTCCTTACAGTCAAATTTTGTTCACTAACTTAACAGATTTTGATAGTATGAAACGTCAGAGCTAAAAAAATTGTGATACTTGTTCGATTTAAGTTATTGTCACACTAACGGAATCTGTTAAATTAGTAGACAAAATTTGACTATAAGGACTAATTTTTTTTATTTTCGAATAACTCAAGGACATTTTAGTTCATTTTTATATTACATAGAACTAATTGTAAATTAGGTAAACCACAAGAACTAATTTTGTATCTTTTCCTTAATTTTGAATCACAAATGTGGCTTTAGATTTAATTGTATCATAGTGATTAAGTTGAGCTAATTATACGTCATATATATGGTATTTAAATGAATGATTTGGTTTGAATTATACTCATATCCTATCTAGATATAATTAAATTGATCCGTTTCACATTTGCTTAAGTTAGTGGATAAATGTCCCCAAGAGCTAACTCAATCGGTTGAGACCACGCATAATGAAGTTGAGGTCACTAGTTCGAATCCCCCTCCCCACTTTTATGCGGACATGCCAAAAAAAAAAAAAAAATGATTCAATGGATAAATAAAATTATCTAGTTTGAACATTGAATAACTTTCAAACGAATAACACAAAAAATCCTAATGAGCCACATAAACGCCATTATTACTTCATGTGTAATTAAATGAGTTACACATGAAGTTGATGTTAAACATCTTCATAAAATAAAAGAAAAGAAAGCAAAAGAATAAACCCGAAACTTGAACTTGAGAGCTCCAATTCTTCTCCTTCCCAAGCCTCCTTATTCTAAAGGCCTAAGGATCTATTTATAGGCTTTAGAAGTCCTTGACAAACTAGTAAACCTAGAAATTTTCGTAGGGTTTTAAACCTATTACAATTGGGAGTTGGAAAACCCTAATATAGAAATACTAGCATTTTGGCTGCAGCTTTTGATGTGTCTCTTGCGCATGGGTGCGCTTGATTGCAACCCGTGTGCGCTCGATCGCAGGTCTGCGATCGATCCTGTGTGTGTGGCGCTCGATTACAGATGGCCGCTTCATGCATTGTCTTCTCTGGTACTGCGTTCGATCACAGGGAACCTGCGACTGATCGCAGTGTCAGGGGCTCCAACTTTTCCCAATTTCTCTCTTTGAGACCAAATCTTCCAGTTTTACTTCATTTTCTTCCAAAAGCCTACAAAAAGTATGAAAAACACAAAAAGGAATTAAAATGGCCTAATTAACTAAAACTAAAGGATTAAAACATGTAAGTTAAGGGTTGAAAATATGAATATTTTAGCACTTAACACACCCCCAAACTTACATATTGCTAGTCCCATAGCAATAGACAACTAAAAACCAAAAGTGAAAAGCAGAGAACAAAAAGATAAATCCATCATTCGTGGGATGTACAATTGCATTTAGCATATGCAACAAGCCTCTTCAACCTCTAGGAATTCCCTAGAGGATGAGTGAAGTCTCGTGAGGGTTTTCCATAAATGTTACCCACAAATATCATGCACAGTTCATGTTATCCCCAAAAATTAAGTATCACTTCAAGATCATGATTTTCATTCATTAGCAAGCTTAAAATGATAAACAACATCTTCACAATGAATTGGAATCTCAAAGTTCAATTACTTACAAAAGATATGCTAAATCATCACAAGTTTGAAATTTGTGCACAGTGAATTAGGACATAATTATGAGGCTTCCAAATCTTTCCAACATGTAGTGTCTCCATCTCTCAAAATTCACTTGAATCCCTATTAGAATGAACAACCATGGCATATTTCTTTTTCTTCATTTTTTTTTTTTCCATTAGATTGTGCAATGTTTGGTTCCTTTAAGCTTTCTAATTGACCCATGTAGTGAGTGTTAAGTCAATGACTGTGTTAGGTGTAGAGACACCCCTAGGGACCTACTAACTCGAGTAAAAAAGGCTACAAAACCAAACTAACCATGACATTGATTGAATAAAAAATTTTCACCTTTTGATGTGAACACTCAATGCTTTGAGGCAAGAAGTCCAATTACTCAGTGAAAAGCCCATCAATGATCATATATTTCACTTTTTTTTTTTTTCTTTGCGCAATATATATTCCACAGTGTCATCTAATAAGTCATCCAATAAGATGCTGCAGCAACACACATATCAGACCTCATGTCATACCTCACAAATTATGTGCTAATGTGCTTGTGTGATCAGATCAAATATGTGATTTTTCAACTGTCCTAAACAAGTAATCAAACTAACAGATTCACTCATCAGATCATGTGATAAGAATTTTAAGCTTACTGATGAATTCAAGCCACAATTCTTTTAGACTAACTTAAAATTTTAGGGCAAACATGAACATGCATAATTTTTTTTTTTTAATTTTTTTTTAATTTTTTTTTTTAAAAATAAACAAACAAACACTCAAACAAAAAAAACTTGAAATTGGGACAAAGTGTGTGAACAATTTTGCGTGCCCATACCCCCAAACTTAAATGACACATTGTCTCCAATGTGTCTAAGTAAAGGAAAGTGGGTACCCGGGAGATGGTCGATATCATCTTGGAAAGCATGGCTCATAGCACACCCCCAAACTTGAAGTGAAGCACACTTGTCCCTGCAAAATAAGAAACACAAAAACAAGTAAAAAGGAACAAAACTAAAGATAAATAAAAAGATTAACTTAAAACACACTTAAACAAAACAAAATAAAATGATAAACTATAAGATGCCTCCCACGAGCGCTAAGTTTTACATCTTCAGCCAGACGGTGGTCCCTGCTCAATGTTGTCCAGAGGATGATGCTTCAGATGGTGGTGGCAATCGGTTGAGAATGGACTGCATTAATTCTTCTAAGGCAACTAGTCTTTTATCGATCAGGACATTATCCTCCCGAGCCTCCCTTCTTTGATCAGCAAGCTCTCTCTGAAGGCCCGCCATCTCTTCACTAAGGGAGCGGTATTGTGCGGCTCAAAAAATGATGGGGCCTCCTCCTCCTCTGCTGCTGCCAGCTTAACTGCTGGTTCATCTTCAACTATTGGCTTGGCATCACTCTCTTCTTCACCAGCTGCTGGTGCTTGGGGTACTCGGGGCATGTGGGAGCAGCTCTTGTTCCGTTAGTGAATGCCAAATATTGGAGTAGTAGTGACTGGCTCATCAGCTGCGGTGCCCTTGATGCCTTTTTTCCGAAGAATGTACGTGATTAGGTATGGGAAAGGCAATCCCCATGAGTGAATGGACTCCGCTCCTCCAATGTGCACACCATTCCAAAATTTGTGAATTTGGTTCCAAATAATGTCGGGAATGGAGTACCAGGCATCTTTGTGGAAGGCGTAGAGGGTCTGGAGAAATTGATCACGCCTCTGAGTTCTGTGTCCCAAGGGGAAGGCATTACGGTGCAATATGGAGTCCACAAACCAAAGTCATTGATGTAGCTTGGATCGGCTGCCGGCATTATGATGGGCATCGGCATATTGCCCTTGGCACATGTCCTCAATGATTTCCGCCACATAGTATTGGGGCGGTTGCTCGGCAAGATGTGCGGTTTCTGGAGGATGCTAATCATTGGATTGAAGGGTAGCGGTAATGTCGGCCCGTGTCATGTCAACAACTTGGCCTTGCACCTTGGAAGAGAGGACTGCCAGCCTGTCGCAATCATGGGATAGGCGGGCATAGAACTCGATCACTAGCTCCCGGTAGGCAGTGGAGGTGACCGGCTTGAAAAGTTTCTTGAGCCCCCTTCGCGTGAACTCGGCGACTGCTCATAGAGTCGCCTCATGGTTTTGAAAGTCTTCGCGAATGGCGAAGGTGGTCTTAAACAGCAGCTCTCGCTCTTCAAAAGTAGGCGGGGGAGAAATAGCTTGGGCCTCGGACACCCGGGAGGATGAAGCACGGGTCTTGGCATTTTGTGCTTGATTGGGGACTTTTGTCAAACACCTGGTGTGCGCTAGAGATGGCCAAACTTGCAACATAAGCCAACACCGCTCAAAACCCCCTGCAAAGAAAAGAAATTCCCAACACAGAGGCAATGTGGGTGGATGAACACCCATAATTGTAAAAAGAATGAGAAAAATTGGAGGTTGGAAGAGTGATCGGAGATGTGGTGTTGATGGGAATGGGGAATGGGTTGTGTGGTTATGGTGGTGGCCGGAGGGTAGAATGGGGTCGTACAAGTGTAGATGTGGTGTGGTGGTGGTGGTTCAAGGCCGGTGGAGGTGAGGGAAAGTGGTGGTGCTTCGGTGACGTTTGAGTTCAGGTGATGGGGACTAGTACGATGCAGGAAAGTGTGAGGGAGAATAGGGGGAAAGTGACCTAAAATAGGTCACGTGCCCAGTTGTCTGAGTGCGCTCGATCGCACACATGGTGCGCTTAATCACATTTGGCCAGGGGAGTGCATGTGTGGGTGATGTGTGCTCGATCGCACCCAAGGTGCGTTTGATCACACTAACAAAATGTTTAAGACTAACATTCAGTTACTACGCTAGATCGCATACTTGTTGCAATCGATCGTAGTAACAGAAAAAAAATAAAAAAATAAAAAAATTCTGCATAATAGACAACAATGAAAAAGAAACACAAAGGATAAGTGAGATACCTGTAAAGTAAAGAAATTGATATGATGAAAGAAACAAGAGGGAAAAAAAGTGTACCGCCTTCAGTGGCCTCAGTACCACTGTTTTGAGTAGATGCGCTTGAGTTCCTGGACTGCTCAAACGCTTCTACTTGTACCTGAACTGTCTCTAGTGTAGAGAACTACACTCGAGCTCCATAGAATGTGGCTTAGGTGCCCTTGGTGGTGCAAGAACAGGACTCTCTTTATTGGTTGATAATATCAATTCCATATAGGACACCTTCTTGATATGCTTTCTGTGATAATGGTCCTTGGGTCTTTTCTTGTGGAGCTTATTGTCGTCCCATTCATATAGTTGCAGCTTTCTTTTGGTACTTGGGTATGGTGGACTGGCTTGAAGAGGTTGCTTTGCTCCATTGATATCTTCAGCAACATATGCATAGATTGGCCCAGTGTCCTAACTTGTGGACTTATGAGTGAGGGGGTCCTTATTGGAACTTCTTGTGAACTCTGCAAAACTGGCTCACTAACACTTTGGATCATACAAGCATCAAAACATTCTAAATCATCATGACTTAACTTCATTGCATCAAATATTTTAAATTCTATTGTCTCACCATTCACCTTCATTAGTACCCTTTTTCACACCTATTGTAGTATCAACAGTTCTCATAAAGGGTCTTCCTAAGATGATAGGCAAGGGTGATGGCATAGGAGATTCTTCCACATCTAACATAATGAAGTCAGCAGGTAAAATAAATGTACCTACCTTTACCAACACATCCTCAAGTATACCTCTTGGTCTTTTGATGCTTCTGTCTGCCAATTGCAAGGTGACTGAGGTTGGTTGAAGCTCCCCCAAACCCAACTTTTCATATACCATGTAAGGCAGCAAATTGACCCCTGCTCCCAGGTCCAGCAATGCATGCTCAAAAAGGTGGTCTCCTATCCTGCAAGGAATGGTAAAACTACCCAGATCTGTTAGCTTGGGTGGTAATTTTCTCAACAAACTGCACTTACCTCTTCTGTTAGGTCCACAGTCTCATGCTCTTGAAATCTCCTTTTGTTAGTGGAACAATATTTTAAAAATTTCGCATAAGAAGGAATCTATTTAATTGCATCTAACAAGGGAATATTGATTTCTACTTTCCTTAGAGTCTTAAAGGTATCCATGAGTTGCTTTTCTTTCTTTGGTTTGACTAACCTTTGAGGAAAAGGGGGTGCATTTACCTTCTCCATTTTGTTTACCTTAGAGGTTGATGGTTCATCTGGAGTTGCTTAAGGTGGCTCTTCAGTTCCATTGACTTTGCCATTCCTGAGCACTGTAACTGCTTTCAGCTGCTGGTGACTCCCTGGGTTAGGTATTGTTTGGGCTGGGAATTCTCCCTACTTCCTTTCACTCTGCTCCTTTGCTATCTGCCCCATTTGCACTTCTAGTCTTTGAATGGTTTGATTAGTCTTTGTATTGAATTGTTTTTGATTAGCCGTGAATTGCTGTTGTGAGGTCACCAGGTTGTGTATCATATTCTCTATTAAATATGTAATCAGGTGTTCACTGGTCAACATATGTTTCTTTTATGATAAATTATAACATACCCAAGATGAAAACATAAAGGAAAGAGACAGTTACACCGGTATGCTCCAGGGAAAGCCCCACTCAAATTAAAATAACAGATAAATTAAACACCAAATTTGACTTCTCAAAATTCAGAACATCCATACACTTCTAGAATGAGCACGGTGAGTTGTATATTGAGCACAGTGAGTTGTACATTAAATGAAAATTAAGCCCCACAGAAAAAATTGATAGAAAGCCTTCTGCCTAACATGACAAAACAATAAAGGTACTGTTTGCCAGTGCACATGAAAAATCACTGTCTCATTCCAGGACCACAACCAAGGTGGACCACACCCATTGCCAATCAACAATATTGTTGGCTCAAAAGTGCAATAAATTATACACAATATTCCAATACAAGCTCTCAAATGTGTATATAGTAATCCTACACATGTTCGACAAAAAAACTTGGGGATGAGGTTTCGACCAAAAGCTTCCAATACAACAAAACTATTCAAAAAACTACTATAAAAGGCTTCCATTTATTTCAATCAACAAAACCCACAAACAAATTCCGGAAAATACCTTCGTCGAAACATGATTTTTTGATTCAAAATCTTGTGATTCGACAGAACCCTTGCCGGAAAAGTCACGCCAGACTGAGTGATTTAACGGGGAACTTTCGTTGGTGGGTACTGTCGCCGGTGGGCTCTGTCGCCGGTGGGTTCTGTAGCCAGTGGTTTTGTCGCCGGTGGGTTCTGCGTCGGTGGGTTCGGCGCTTGACGTGTATCGGCTTCTCTGGATTTTACCATATGCAAGTGATGGGTTTCAAAAAAGAAGCCGTCAAGTTTAAGCCAAACTCACCGTTTTGGATGGTCCAAAATGGTGAGTTTTATATCCTACGTGTCCAATGTGAACACGTAGGATACAAAAATTCGACTGAGGTGGACTTAAGTGAAACGGTTTGTTTAACTCAAAATAATGGCAGTTAACAAAAATTGACGGTAGGGAGTTTCTTGTAGTTTCGATTGACCCAGGGACTAAATTTTCGAAAAAAAAATACCTAGGGAGTTTTTAATGAAGGCGCGTTGACCTAAGGAGTTTATATATAAATTCCCTAAATAAAAACATTCAGCCCTATAGATTTAGAAGGCCAAACCATGGTTAACTAACATTAGCTTGGTGAGGGACCTAAAGGGAAAAATAATTATTAGCTTAAATATGTTTGTAATATATGTCCCAAACATTCGTTACGCAACAATATTTAATCACAATTAATTCCACTAAAAAATTGTGATTGCACTCTAATAAATATTTTTATTGAATAATTAATCCATTTGACTCACTTAATAGTAACTTATAATTCCTCCATGAAACACTCTGTAGCAGAATTAAGGCTAAGTATATTGCCAGTTAGTTCTCTACCCCTTATTCCTTGAGTAACCGGTTTTCATAACATTCTCATATATGCTTAACACACACACACACACACACACACACATATATATATATGCCAATCAAAAAGCTCTAGCCAGAGTCTCTGAGAATAAATCCATAAAACCTAAAACAAGGGGACGTTTCTTATCTCTTTGTTCACTGACAAAGGATTTGAATTCCTTCTTGGAAAAGGCTTTCTCACCATATTGCATGTGGTTGCCCAATGTATCGAGACATTGTTGACCAATGATAGGTCTCATTCATGTACACATCAAAGCAACCTACACACAACATTTGAGTCTACAATTCCCTCAGGATTTAGAATAAAAGTTGTAAGTAGTCTTTAAGGAGTTATTGTCCTTCCTTGTGGACAGTATTTTACTGAAAGACAACTCCTTCGCCCGTTCAGTGTCTTAGGATCTCAGCACCTAACACATCAATCCTGGAGACACTGCTCCTCTTGATTAAGGTAGATCAGCAAGATTCGATGTGTAATAGTCTTACTCAAATTGGAATTGCCCTAGTTCCAGTTATCGACTGTGAACATTCTACTTTAAAGATACAAGGATTATGGACTATGACCTTGTGTGATAACAAAGTTACTCACACTCATATCCATATTCAATGTCATCTAGGGACCTTTCATATGCACAATATAATATGATGAACATTTCTGGTAATAAGCATGTGAAGATATTTTATATGTCATATGCCCAAAAACAATTTTATTAGTGAATAAAACCTTTATTCATTACAAACATCTGTGAGTCAACATGGATATAAAATCACTGGGATTCTAGGCATAATCCCAACAGTTTGATATATATATATAATAGTCGTGCAATGTGAGAAAAGTAACAACAAGTATCCATGTGAGTTTGTACTCACCCGGGTCGTAAGGCTTCTCTATAAAATCCCCTTGAGGCTCCATAACCTCGAAAACTGAGAAAAGACCTATCATTAGTTCTAAACCAGAGCTGAAATGAACCTAAAACATGAAAGCAAAGGCTATCGGACGACTGGCCAAAGTGGTGTTCTCTGGAACTCTTCGGGTCGTATGTCCGGGCTCATGGCCCTACGTCCGGCCAGAAGGTTCAGGTAGAATCTCATTTGTTCCAAACATCCTCCTATCCTCCCAAATTGGTTCTAAAGCTACCTAAAGGATTTCTAGGACTTCTTATCTCAAAACAAAGCCTCCATGCATAAGAAAATACGTCGATCAAAATGAAACGCTAAACCAAACTTAAACCAAGATTAAGGGCAACATCATAACTATAAGCTCAAAACTACCAACTAAGCTAGCTATGAAAAACACTTAAACAACATAACAACTAAGTAAGGAACAAGTTAAGCTTAGAAGATTACCTCCTCGAAGCAAAACCTGTAAGAAATCTCTCATTCTCCTCCAAGAACTCTCACAACTCACAAAATCACTCAAGCAGGGGTTCTAGAGGGTAATCGGGGCTGAATGAGGCTTAAGGATCGAGTGGGGAAGGGCATTTATAGGGTAGAAAAAGCTGTGCGCACTGCAGGAGGTGTCCTGTAAAGTAGAGTATGTACGGTACTATAGGGGCATACATCTGCGTGGTCCCCCATGCATACACCGGGTCAGAAAGTATAAAATTTTCAAAATACCCTCTCAGCTGTTCCAAGTGATCCAAAGCCCAATTTAACCCTCTAACTAAGCTACCTAAGCTTAGTTAATTATTTGGGTCACTACACCCCTACATCATTCTCCCCCTATTGGAGAGAATTTGTCCTCGAATTCGGATGGTACTTTCCACGATCCTTCGGATACCTTGTCAACTCATTCCATTCTCCTTTTCTCAAAAACAACAAGGCCACACCCCATAATAAATGTGATAGCCCTAATCATTAGAAGACCGTGACGATTATTTTGAAGGCCCAACATCACCTTGGCATGTAGGCTTGCCATGCTTTTCTCATACCTTGTCCTTCCCACATGGTATGAGAATCTTCAAAGAACTAGCAATGGCCCTTTCACTCTTTGATAGAAAATTCTTCTTCGCCATATAGATCTTATCACAACTTTGGTTACAAAAATTTGACAAAATAGCATCTACCCCGATGAAATCAACATAGTTAATTGGCGCTACACTCAAATCAAAGGCTTTATCCTCGGGGCTCTTATCAAGCACATGGTGTGTAAAACTCTCATTAGCAAAATTGTTAATAGTATTCGAGAGATTTACCTTTTTCTAACGACTCCTCTTCGTCGGGGTAGGTGTCATAGATTGGTGGAGATGTCCAATCTACCGAAAAATCTTCTTCAATAAATTCACCTTTCTCCTCCACAACCAATTGACTCCTTATCTCCACCACCTCTTTAGGCACCTTTTTTTTTTTTTTTTTTTTTTTTTTCTTTTTTCGATTTTTTCTAGTTTTTTTGTCACAAGGAACTCTTCGGGTTGAAGTAACCTTGGAATTCCGGGGTGTCGAGCTTGACACCTGCTTCCCATGGAATAGCATGAGCTTGTGTCATAGGAAATCTCCTCCAGACTTTGCTCCCCACAAAAGGATTAAAAGGTTCACTATCAACGATAAATTTGTCTTCTGCCTCCGCATACTGCGGTCTTGGTTGACAATGACGTCCGTTGTGACCACCCATGTTGGATAACCAGGTAGTGAGGGCTTCGACTTGATCCCTCATAGCCTCGAGTTGTTCCTCCATGTGTTGCAAACGAATTGCTAGTTGCTCCTTACGTGTCATCTTCATTGGTGCGTGTACTTCGTTCATGTCTGCACAACGGTTGCCCCTCCCCATTCTTGGAAAGTAACTTGGGCTTTCATTCCAATTGATGCAGCGTGACTTAGTGGGCTGCAGCGAATAACAACAATAAAGAACGGATAGGTATTTCTAGATCTTGATTCTATCAAAGGATCTATGAAATCTTCTATAAAACGCTAGATACTCTCAAGGTTTTGAAGGAAAAATAGAAGAACGCTCAACTCTGATGTTTCTTATTGAACAAAACTCAATCATAGACAACAACTACATTCTAGGGTTATAAAATCTATATTTATAGGCCCCCAAACTCTAAACCTAAAATTAATACAAAATAGAGTCATAATTGAACTTCTACGATGCCCGTTCGAACAAAATGTACCCCCGTTCAGATGGTCACTGAAATAGCTGAAATTAAAGTATGTAAAACAAGTAAAAACTGAAACATAACATAGGGCCGTCCGGACGGGCTTGCCAATGGGATGCAAACGGACATTTCAGGTTTTACTATGGTGACTTCCAGAAGAGGCCCGTTTGGACGACGTGTGAACGACCTGCGAACGGAGGCTCTTTAGGCATAGTAAACATCGAAATTAGCAAACTCTTGTGAAAATTGACTTTGTAGATCATTGACTTAGCTTTCCAACGCCGTAAATGTTGCTCCAATTTAAGGTCTGAAACTCCAGATATGGTCTTTTTAATAGGACTCGTCAAGTGCGAATCATCGCTCTTCTTTATGGAATCCTTAGCTTTCCGGTCTACATCATTTTCCTTAAACATGTTGTATTTTATGTGATTTTGGTCCCTTTTTTTTTTTCTTTGGGTCATGACAAGTGATGTTTTAGCATGTATTAACTATTTACATTAAGCCAATAGATAATTAGTAATCACAAATAGGGGTGGGCAGATTAACCGGTTACCGATTACCGGCCGTGTACCGGTTTTGACCGAACCGATATACCGATATACCAATATCCTTATCGGTTCGGTTCAGTCCGGTTAGAAATTTCATATCGGTTAACCGTTTAACCGATATAAACCGTTAAGTAGGGATGCCAAAACGACGTAGTTTTGGAATTATATATATACCTATGTAACCTTATCTTAATGTGGGTTTGGGTAGGTTTGAATTTTTTTTTTTAGTGATGGCATTGGATGAGATTTCTTTACCTTTGGTGAAAGCATTTTTCATTAACTAGTTTTGTTAGTCTAATTAGCATTCATTATGTTAATTAGTTCATTTGCTTTGGAAAAATGTATTTTATAATATAAAAGAAAGTTGTGGTGGATCAATATAAAAAAGCTTCAATTTTTAGCCCAAAAAACAAATATTTGGGTCCCAACAAAAAGTATTTGAGCCATAAAACAACTCATTTTTAATAAGTTATTTTAACCCAACAAAAAGTATTTGGGCTCTCAAAAGTAAAAAAAACTCATTTTTCGCCCAACAAAATAAATCAATATAAAGCCCACGGTTAAATCAGTTAACTGGTTTAACCGAACCGTTTAACCGTGTACCGTTATAACCGATAATTTCGGTTAAAATTCTTATTGGTTCGGTATCGGTTAATAAACCGTTTAACCGAAAATTATCGGTTAATAACCGATAAGAGCCAAAACCGAACCGTTTTGACCGATACCCAGGCCTAAATTCACAAACCAAGTGCCAATGAACTTTATGATTCGATTCCATTAATTTATCTCTTTCGATTTTGTTGTTCTACTAGAATTAGGATCCTCTCAAGTTCATTTGGACTAGAGAATATCCAGTTAGAGATATTTGAAGGATATTTTTGTCCCCTCAAAAAATGAAAGGACAAAAATACCCATAAAATATAACTAACTGGATATTCTCCAATTCAAATGAACTAGAGATGATCCAGTTTCGTTCTACCGTGAGCCCTCCCTCTTCCTTCCGCATTAATTGATGCAGTGTTGTTTGTGGTTTTGGCATGAGGATTCTGTAATGACAGCGAGGGTACTTTTGTAAGGCATTCACATGTTTTGTTTAGTAGGGGTGTCAATGTGGATGGTTTTCTAACCGCTCGCTAACCACTAACCGCTGTAATCGCTAACCGCTTAATTGTCTTCACCGCTTAATTGTCTTCACTGCTAACTGCTTTTTTATATAATATATTTTTATCATTATAATTATAATAATATTTATACTATAATATAATCAATTAATCATTAAATCACAAATTTTTTTTAGATAATTAAATCACAATTTGAGTATTAATATATTATCACTATAATTTATATGATTATATCACATGATCAGTTGATCATTAAATCATTTGATTATATAATAACAAATAATTATACATATATAATATGACATAACTTATAAGTCATAAGTATATAAGTTCATACTAATACAATAATCTAGTATCTAGAGACTTAGTTTCAATGTATGCTATAAACTTATAAGTCCATATATGTTATAAATTATAATTATATATTATACATATATGCAATTATGCATATTGAATAATATAAATGTATAAGATCAATACTTAATCATAAGATTCAATAACAATTCAAATACTTATTAAAGTGAATCATATTATTAATATACAATGATAATGTGATTCGTATAATATCAAATTAAGTAATTGACATTGGATTAAACAATGTGTTACTTATAACCAAAATTGAAGTATTAATGTATTATCATTCTAATTTATATGATTATATAATAACAAATTATACATATATAATATGACATAAGTCATAAGTATACCAATTTATACTAATATAACAATTAAGTACCTAGAGACTTAGTTCCAATGTATGTTATAAACTTATAAGTCTATATATATTATAACTTATAAATTATAATTATACATATATGCATATGAATGATATAAATGTATAAGATCAATACTTAATCATATGATTTAATGATAATTCAAATACTTTATTCAAGTTAATCATATTATTAATGTACAACTCCTTGTTAAAACTAAATGTTCTTTTAAAGACTTTTTACATGTTAAAACTAAATTTTAATTGGTTATGATTTATATTTAAGGAATTTTTTTTTTTAAAAGTACAAGTAAATGTAAATTTAGGGTCAAATATTTTTTATTTTTCAATATGGGCTCTTTTGTTAGCAATTTGGCCAAAGAAAACACTAAAATTGCAAAAAACAAATGAGGTAAAAATGCTACAGTGATCCAAAAAAAAGCCCAAAATTAAAAATTGGTTATATGTTTATCTTGAGAAAGCCCCAAAAAAGCCTCAAAAGAGCCCAAAATGCCCAATTTAAAAAAAACAAATATAGCGGGCGGTTACATGTTTTACTATCTAACTGCTAACTGAGGGTTATTAGTTAACCACTAGGCGGTTACTGTTACGGTTAGTAAAATTTAATAACCGCTAAGGCAGTTACGGTTAGCGATTTTTGTGCTAACCGTAACCGCATTGACATCCCTATTATTTACAAGCACGGTTGTGACGACAACTTTTGTTGTAATAAATTTTCTATGCATTAATACTATTTGGTTGGAACATCATGGTTTGTTGTAATGATGTAGTAAAGAGCACAAAATTCCCTACTAGCTATATCTGTCTATTTCTCATAATGAGTACAAACTGAAACAGCAATTGGCAAACAGTAATATTATCAAAGAAACAAAATTATAAATAACAGTGAACAAGGGTTGTCTATCAAAGAAACAAAATTACAAATATCAGTGACGAACCCTTGTCGTTGCTGATAATACGATATCAGGGATGACATGTTCAGTTCACATGCCTATTCTCAACAACGACAGCAGTATTAGTATTGATAGAGACGACAAAAATTGTCCCTAAAGGTTGTTATTGGCAACAACAGTTTTTACCGAATTTCCTGTAGTGTCCTTTAGCATGCAACTAAATTCTGAATTACAACCTGTTTATAAAAAAATGATTTATATTTCCTCAAACATAAAAGTTAGTGAGAATGTGAGATACAATGGAATTAAGAACAAATTGATGAGGAGTGAGGACTATCTAGAGATGGTAAATATAAGGTCAAATAATTTCATTGTTAGTATGTCTTGAAGTTGGCACAAAAAATTTAGAAGATTTCAATCGAAGGAGATAATTCTGGTTTCTCTAGATTATCTAATAATTATATATCCAATGATTAATTAGGCATTTTTGCACTAACAGGTCGATTAGAATTTTTAGTGTTCTAATAAAAAAACTTTACTTATCACCCTTGATATTTTATTATTTTTGTAATTATATTTTTAAACTTTAAAAAGTGTCAATTAGAAGTTACCATCTTTCAGAAATTTACAATGTCAATACTCCCGTCAAAATTCAGCATTAAATCAAACGGTTTCATGAGTGAAATTCCCAAAATACCCCTAAGATGTTTATAAAAATATTAAAATACCTTGAATTTGGACAATGGTATTTTAGGAATTTTACTTTTTCCGTTAGAATTTAACGTTAAATTTGGACAGAATTGACATTTCAAATTTTTAAAAGATTGTAACTCTAAATTAACACTTTTTAAAGTTTAATGGTATAGTCTCAAAAGTGAAAAGATTAAGGGTGGTAATTAGTGAATTTTTTTTTTTCTTTTTTTCTTTTTTTTGTAGTTAATTTTCATAGTTTTATCGCCAGGTTCTCAAGAAGTTAGTAGGTAAAACATTGTATGCAAAAGAAAACAATCAGGATCTACAGCAACCCCAGGAAAGAAGACAACACAGATATCATTATAGTAGCTTTCTCATCAGTAGATGTTACAATGCTCTTTTGTGCCATTAAAGTCGATTGTTAACGCATGCAAAATAATGTTCTTGAAGAGTAGTTTAATCGGCTGATGACCACGTCTTATAAAACCGAGATTACTAGTTCGAATTCTCCTTTCTCTCATCTTGTGTGAACTTATTAAAAAAAAAAAAAAAAAAAACGCAAAATAACACTCACAACATGCCCATAAACTAGCTTTATTCCAAAAGCAATCCGGCCCCTTCAAGGCTTAACGTGATGCTGATGATCTGGTCCTCCGGGTACAACTTGGTCGCCAGATGCATCTCCGAGTGACCTCCTCTGCAAATTCCCAAGTTTTGAGAGATCAAAACCCAACTCCTGTAAAAGTTGCTGACTGTCTATATTCTTCTGCATGACCCTCTCCAGGTGAAGTATACGTGCCTGTGAACTCATGAAGAGTGTGGAGATGATTGTGATCAGAAGTATACACACCCGGGCAATACTGATATTAGCCATGAAATTAAGGGTAAAACTGTTAGATTGGGATATTAAGGTAGAAATGAGGCGGTCGTTCGCAGGTTTGGTTGGCATGTTTGGTTCAGAAGTCGTCGTATTTATAATAGGAGAGAGCATGGAAAATAGGTTATTGTTAGTGGAAATAATATGTGGAATCCTGGACGGCGGATTTCTATTAGGCCACCTTTCACATATACAATCATTTTCTTTTTCTTTGATGAACAATTGCTCCTATATATATATATATATATTCTTCTTGTGATATAAATTTAAATTTCATTGAAGGTGTAGAAAGGAGATCAGGTTGTCTCTTACCTTTATTTTGTGGATCATCTTCTAATTTCTATTGTATGCATGTCTCCCCTCTCTCCTAAGTAACCCTACTATGAGTATGAGGTAATGTGTTTGTGTGTTGTGTGGACCAAAGCTATAGCTCTAAATATCTCTTGTGTAGCTTAAATACTCCGTGTTTATGAGTCACTCTATTTAAAAGTCTTATGTACAATTGTCATATAACTAAATAATGTGTCAATAAAAATCAACACTAGTCTTCCTTTTTATTTTTTTAGTGCTGATCTAGGAGCTATGTTTTATTGTCTTATTATCCAGTTATATGTGTAACGACTCAGGGAAAAACGCTAATCACATTTACGCTATCACTCCAAAATGATTAGTCAATTTAGAACTTTCCTATATAACTCATTATAATTAATTAAAGCTCAGTTTCACCTAGTAACAAGACAATATGAGACTTAAGCACTCATAACTAGCTATCTTTATTAACCACTCACTTCAAGTGGGTTATTTCTCATCTTCCCAATATGGGACCGGGGTATACAAACTCCCCCTCTTAAATTTTTTATGTCCTCGTTAAGGCCACGTTATGTAGTGCTCCAATACCACATGACCTGGTGTTATTAATTAGGTGGTTCTGATACTATTTGTAACGGCACAAGAAAAAGTGATAGCCAAATCTACGCTATCATTCCAAAATGACTAGTCAATTTAGAGCTTCTGTAGAATTCATTATAAAACTCAGTTTCACCCAATAAATAGGCAATGTGGGGCTTAACACCCGTGACTATTTTTCTAAATCACTCACTTTATGTGAGCTACTTCCCATCTTCTTAATATGGAATCGGGGTGTTACATACAATATGAGAGTTGTACAAAAGTCCACTAGTATTATCATTACTCTTCGCATTTATATTTCCTCCAGAATAAGGTTGATTGTGTTACCCTTTTTGAGTAAGTTTAAAGTTGAGCATGCAGATTTCTCCCCTATATCTGATGAGTGCCAAATATTGCATATTTGAGCCCCTTAATTTACATTTGTTAATACTTTAGTGGTATTATAATCTAATGTTTTGTGTTAATTCTTTGTTTTTAGTATTTTGTAGGTTACCAAGGGAAACCTGCTTCTTTAAAGGAAAACATGCAACTCATTCCATTAATTCTGGAGCTTAAGACACTTCAGGGAGTATTGGTAGTAAATTTGGATCGAGCGATGATTCCCACCTGACGAGTTCAACTAAAAAGGCCATATCTAGAGTAGTATAGCTCGGATTGAATCGATCTTGGTGGAATTGAAAAGCTAACTCAAATATCTACAAAGTCATATTTAACAAGAGTTAGCTAATTTCGACGTTTACTAGGTCAAAAGAGCCTCCATTTGCAAGCCATCTGAACGGTAATTTTCCCATCCGAACGGTGATAAGTTCCGTCCAAACGGTAGTGCGCTCAAGCACACCTATTGTGCAATCGAGTGCAATCGGGAGGCCCATCCGAATGGCCACTTATCAGACAGCAGACCTGCGTTGTTTTGGACCCTAAAACCCTAGAAAATAAGTTATAAAAAGAAAACGAAATTTCAAAAAAAAAAAAAATTTGGGTTGGGGTGTTGTTAGGGCCAAAAATTCAGAGAAGACAAAAGAAAATTGGAGAGTTTTCCTTAATTTAGGAGCTCTTAATTTTGTGTTTTAACTTTGTAAGCTTCTCATTACTCCATGGATTCAATTTTGGTTGTATTTTCTTTCAATTCTATGAGAGGCTAAATCTCCAACTAAGGTTGAAGATGAAGCCTCACAAAGGATTAGAACCAGATAATTTTCATGTAAATTGATATTTTTCCAATGATATGAATTATATTTCTCATTGTTCTATTTATATTCAATTAATTGTTGATCACTTTTAATTGATTGCTTGGTTTATTTGCTTAAATATTGGATTTCCATTGTCTTTTGTTCAACGGATACATCAGATCTTTTGGTTTAATTTGGATATCCCTTGTGATTTGTGCAAAGCGCGGATAAATTGGATGATTTAAACTAAATCGGATATCCTTTGTGATTTGTACAAATAACGAATACTTTGGATGATTTGATTAATTTGTTTTGCAAAAATAGAACAAACATAAATGTGTCGTTGGAAACTTTGGAAAATATTGATGAACATGAAGATTGTTGCTATGAGTTGTGGTGGCTGATTCCAAAAACGTTAGTATTTTATCTTTTGTTTATTTTATTTTGTTTCAGTTTATGTTTTCAATTTCAAAATCACACAAATTTCGGAACTAGGTTAAAATATAATTAGTTTAGATAGAAATTTATTTTCACGACACAATTCCCTGTGGATTCAACCTCACTGTTGCAAAAGCTATATTGCAAACGACTCATGCACTTATGAGTAACATTAAAACTCACAACAAGTTTTTGGCGTCATTGCCGGGAAATTGTTTTTTGTCTAAATTGATTTTATTTTTCTACTAGTTTAGTTAGCATTTTTCATATTTTTGTAATTTAATTTAATTTTAATTGTTTACGTACAGTTATTGATTTTTTATTTTTTATTTTTTTAAAAAATAGAAGCTTTTTTGTTGTTGTTTAGTTTTGGTTTTGTAGTTCTTGCCAGACGCAGCAGGCGCAGTGAGCTGGAGTGCACATTAGTTCGCTCGAGCGAACTCGAGCACATGGCAGCAAGACAAAGTGCGCCTACGCGCGATCCTCCCCAGCTGCGCTCAAGCGCTAGCAGACATATGCTCTAGCACAAGTCACTTATGCTCGAGCGCACCAGCACGTGCCTGCACTCGATCACTCGTCATCTGCGCTCGAGCGTACTTCAGCAGACTGCACCAAAACAGACCAGTACCTGAAATTTTGCCAAACTTATGTTTGGTTCGTCTTGTGAGTTTTTGAGTGTTTTTTTTTTAAAAAAAAAAAATAAATTTGGTATTGTTGTTTAGTTTTGTGTTTTTGTGTTAGTTTTCATTTCTATTTATTTTATTTCTTTAAAAAACAAAAAAATGGTTACTATTTTATGTGGGATGTTTGCATACTAAAGAGTGACTGTAAAGTATGAATTTTCCGTTTGGTGATAATTTTTCTGTTCAACATGCTTCTCATAGTGGTAAGAGGCCAGCTTCTACCAACTACCCTCAGAATTTTTACCCACATGGATCATGTTCATACTGCTCCAATCCGTATCATAGTTCTAGTTGTTCATTGTAGGGATAATTGTCCAATTTTTCATATGAGCAGATGAACATCAATTTTTCCAGCCCGGGGTTTGAATCAAATTCAAATTTTTACACCTCAAACTGGAGTAACCATTATGATTTCTCATGGCAAGCTCATGCTATGAGAAATTATGCTCTCCAAGTCGATGAACTGCACCATCTTGAATATCTGCAGTTCGACAACCAATCTTCCCATCCTTCATCTTATGACTATCAAGCCTCGATGGAAGACTCTCTCAACTCCTTCAAGCAACTAATTGGCCAATTCACCATTCAAATGCCACAGCCAGAATTATCGTTGGAAGACGCACTCAATGAGTTCAGGCAAACAGCCAACCAACCCATTCAAGAATTCAAAGATGTCACCATGGTAAACACTGAAGCAATTGCAAGGTTAGAAGGACAACTCGGTCATCTATTTGATAAATTCAACAGAATCAAGGAAGAGGAGCTTCAAAGTCAGGAGATGGTGAGAGGGCAATAAATGATTGATGAAGACGACACCAGCAATCCCTATCATGAGCATGTCCAAGCCATTACCACACGTGGAAGTGAGGAAATTGTTGATGAGACTGTAGATGAGCCAAGTCTTGAGGAACCTTTGGGAGAGTACTTTGATCAAGTTGGATGTGACCTAGACTTGGACAAGCTACTTGAGCAAGCTAAGACTTCTAATGAGCCAAGTCTGGAGGATCCTTTGGAAGAGTATTTTGCTCAGTTTGAATTTGATTTGGATATTGACATGATACGTGAGCAAGCTGAGGCCTCTTATTGGACTACACTCCTAAGATGCAAACTGAAAATGGGAAAACCACTGAGATATCATCCCCTAAATCATCTTCATCAGCAGCTAAGCCTCTCATTGTTGATAGCTATGAGGAGGGAGGAAAAGAGGAGCAGGTTGAGCACATAGAGCCCCTGGATAATCCAAATGTGTCCAATGACAAGGAAGTGAGTACTGAAGCTCCTTCCTTCATCATTTCCCCTCTTGAGACACTTCATGAGTCCCAAGGTTCATTTCCTCAATGTCTCAAAGAGCCACCTCATGCTAAACTTCTCAAGGATCTATGCACACAAGGTCATAAATCTACAAACCATGTTCCTAAGAAGATCCTTCGAAGAAAGTAACTAGGCTATCTGAGATGTCGAAACATCCTTCCAGAGGGTTATCAAATTCTAATGAAGAAAGGGTGGAAGGGATTGGTTGGACACCCAAATGATCCGGAAAGTGCTGTAATTTTTTTTTTTTTTTTTGGTTTTTTTTTGTTTTCCACACATCATTTCTAAGTTCTTTTTCTTTTGTCATTTTACTTGTTGTCATTTTGATGTGTGTTTCTGTGAAAAAATATTGCTGTTAATTTTGTTAACAGGTGTTTTGTTGTTCAAGTTTGGAGGATGCCCTAGCCTTTGCACACTTAGGTTTCCTCACCTCACGGTATTGTATCTCTTGCCACATTGGGGACAATGTATCATTTAAGTTTGGGTATGAGAAAGACATTACTACTATTTTTGTCTTTTGTTGTTTGTGTTTATTTTATTTCGAAAAAAAAAGAAGAAAAATCTGAGCTGTGTTGTTGATATAGTATGAATTACATTGTAACTGTGGTTTGCATTTCATTGGTTTGTTTAACACCCTAAACACATCATCATCATTAGGAATCTGAGTGCTTTAACTCATTTTTGGCTAGAGAGGTATGAAATTTCATACCTCATTTTTGGCTAGAGAGGTATGAAATTTGAATTGAATTGCGTGTTATCTTAAGATTTGTTGGATGATTTGTTGATGAAATAACTCTAACCTGAGAAAAAAAAAATTCAACTTCATTTTGAGTTTCTTATTGAGTAACGAACCTCTTGCGTCATTAAGCATTAAGTGTTCGCGTAAAAATGTTTGAAATTCAAATTGGTTGATTGTACGGCTAGTTTGGCTTCATAGCCTTTTTGACTTGAGTCATTAGGCCCTTAGGAATGTTTCTACATCTAGTGCCTTAAAACCATCTGACTTGGGAGTCACTGGCTTAACACTCGTTACAAAGATCAATTAGAAAGCTTAAGGGAGCCGAGCATTGCATAGCCTACAAAAAAAAAAAATTGCATATCTTGACTTAAGCCTAGTTGTTTTCATCTGATAGAATTCCTATGAATTTTGAGGTACACAAAATTTTGAGTAAAGTGAAGCCTCATGATTTGTGTTAATCTCATTTTGTACTTATTGAAGCATGTGTTGTCTCAGTTGCCCATTTATGAGTGAATTGATTTTAGATATCCTGATGATGTGATTGTGGCGTTTATCTTGTTAAGCATGCTCATGAGTAAGGACCATGTGTTTGCGTGGAAATTCACGTTTGTCAATAACATAGTGTTTAAAAATGTTTGTAGATATCATTGTTATTAAACCCTCACAAGACTTCACTTGTCCTCTAGGGATGCCTAGGGGTTTAAAAGGCTTGTTGCATATGCTAAATGCAATCGTGTCTCCCACGACAGCGGACTTATATTTCATGCTTTTCTTTTATTTTTCGTTTTTTTATTTATTTTCTTTTATTTTTTATTTTTTTGGCTAAGGGACTAGCAAAATGTAAGTTTAGGGGTGTTTGATGAGTACCAAATATTACATATTTGGGCCCCTTAATTTACATTTGTTAATCCTTAGTAGTATTATAATCTAATGTTTTGTGTTAGTTCTTTGTTTTTAGTATTTTGTAGATTGCTAAGGGAAAACTGTGCCTTTAAAGGAAAACAATGCAATTCATTCCATTAATTCTGGGGCTTAAGACACTTCAGGGAGCATTAACAGCAAATTTGGATTGAGCGATGATTCCCACTTGATGAGTTCCACTAAAAATGCCATATCTAGAGTTGTAGAGCTCATATTAAAGCGATCTTGGTAGAATTGGAAAGCTAACTCAAGGATCTACAAAGTCATATTTCACAAGATTTGGCTAATTTCGACGTTTACTAGGTTAAAAGAGCCTCCATTCGCAAGCTGGTCGAACAGTGATTTCCCCGTCCGAACGGTGGTAAGTTTCGTCCGAATGGTAGTGCGCTCAAGCGCACATGTTGTGCTATTGAGCGCACTCGGGAGGCCCGTCCAGACGACTAAAAGGCCCGTCTTGATGGCCACTTATCAGACAGCAGACTTGCGCTGTTTTGGACCCGAAAACCGTAGAAAATAAGTTATAAAAAAAAAAAAAAAAAAAAAAAGGGGGGGGGGGGGGTGCTAAGGCCAAAAATTCAGAGAAGATAGAAGAAAATTCGAGGGTTTTTCCTTACTTTAGGAGCTCTCAATTTTAGGTTTTTATTTTTTGAGCTTCTCATTACTCCATGGATTCAATTTTGGTTGTATTTTCTTTCAATTCCATGAGAGGCTAAATTCCCAACTAAGGTTGAAGATGAAGCCTCACAAATGATTAGCAACAGATAATTTTCATGTAAATTGATATTTTTCTAATGATATGAATTATATTTCTCATTGTTTTGTTTATATTCAATTAATTGTTGATCACTTTTAATTGATTGCTTGGTTTTTTTGCTTAAATATTGGATATCCATCGTCTTTTGTTCAACAGATATATCAAATCTTTTGGTTTAATTTGGATATCCCTTGTGATTTGTGCAAAGCGCGGATACATTGGATGATTTAAACTAAATCGAATATCCTTTGTGATTTGTACAAAGAACGGATACTTTGGATGATTTGATTAATTTGTTTTGCAAAAATAAAACATACATAAAATGTGTCATTGGAAACTTTGAAAAATATTGATGAACTTGAAGATTGTTGTTATGAGTTGTGGTGGCTGATTCCAAAAACTTTAGTATTTTATCTTTTGTTTATTTTATTTTGTTTCAGTTTGTGTTTTCAATTTCAAAATCACACAAATTTTGGAACAAAGTTCAAATATAATTAGTTTAGATAGAAATTTATTTTCACGACACAATTCCCTGTGAATTCAACCTCTTACTTGTAAAAGTTATATTACAAACGACTCGTACACTTGCGAGTAATATTATAACTCACAACAATATCCATAGGGCTCAGTTGGTCAATCCATCGTATTTGCTATTCAGGTCTTTTCTCTTCCTCCTCCATAAAAGAAATCTCTTGAATGGTGATGATTTCTCCGAAAAACTAGTTGTCCTCCTATGAAAGAGGGAGGTCTTGGGATAAAAAGAAGTTAGCTTGGAGTTAGACTCCCATGACTAAACACATTTCTGGGTTTGTTCCTTGTCTTGCCATATTCTTTGGTTGGGTGTTTGAGGTATACATCGAGGTTTCCTTTGTATTTTCCAATCTTCGCCTGCTCCTTGTGCAATGAGGAGATTGACACCTTATTCGGTTTGCTGTTCAAACAAATTTTTCCTTGTTTAAATACGAAAATAAAATTAAATTTTAAATTTTAAATTTAACAAGGATTAATTAAAGAACAACAAAAAAAATATAAAAAATATAAAAAATTCCCCTACTTTCATGTAAGAGTCTTTCCAAAACACCATGCTCAGGTCTTAATAAACAAGTGAAAAACACGTACGGTTATCCTCGATCTTCCTGTAATAAAAATAAAAAAATAAAAAATAAAAAAGTCAAACACTATGCTCAGTTTCCCATATATTTTTTATATTGTCTTCATTCTTTGTGGTTTCTTTAATTAGTCTTGCGTGCGTTCTGTTGTTCCTTTAATTTGAGGGGCCTTAGCTAGCTAGGGGACTAAGATTTTTTTTTTTCCTAGTGTATTCTGTTGTTTCTCTTTAATAAAGTTTACTTATTAAAAAAAAAAGAAAAAGGGCTCAATCAAGTGATAATATTAGGTTGCATAGCTGGGAAATGTGCTATTGCACCATGTATCTGATCTTAAAAATTAGGTTGCATAGCTGGAGAAAAGGGTAGTGCAGAAGCAACACTCTTAGGCGTGGAAATTGCATCACTTTTTGTTCAAATCAATCATTTCCAACTTTTAATCAGTCATGTGGGTTGATACGTATCAACCCACATGGTCCTGACAAAAAAGTATATCATATTGGGTTTGGTTATCCAATTAACCGTTTTGGTCTGTATCTTGCTCGAGGTGGGGAATCTAATGTAGGTGAACAAATTATAAAGTGATAAAGCCTTGATCTTATCTTATCAAAAGATAATACTAAACCGCCCATGCTAGCCTGGACCACCCTACAGTAAATCTAATCATCTCTCTCCATCTCTCTCCTGTTCACTACAAGAAAAAGAAAAAAGAGAAACAAAAGAATGAAGCATGAGAATACTTTCATGATACCTACTATCAGAGTAGAAATGCAATGACGAGAGCCGCTCTTACATTAGGTCAATTAGGTGGACGCTTAAGGCTCCTATAAAGTAAGACATATAAGAAGTTGAAATGTAATGACTATCTTTATTCTTTGGTTTAGTAACAACACAAAAATGACTATTCCTACTCCAATTACATTGGGGGTTGGTGCAGAGCAAACCCTGAGGGCCTCCGGCGTGGTCACTGGAGCATCTATTGTGGTGCCCAACCAACACCAAGGGGATGGTTGGGTACCTTTAGTGGCCATTTAAAATAAACAATATTTTTATAGGTGAAAAAAAAAAGAAAAAGAAAAAGAAAGAATGGTATTTTGAGAAAATCATTTTTAGGGTTATTCCATTCTTGGGGGAATAGCTATACCTTACATTTTTAAAAGGAATAGCTATTCCTCATTGTTGGGGATAGTGCCCTAAAATTCAAGTTTAATTGTAAGACTATTTGAATAGAAAAAAAAAAAAAAAAAAAGGTTTAATTGTAAGACATTTTCGTTGATATTGAATAAAGTTGTTATTCACTTGTTTATTTTATTGAGTATATAGCATATAGTTCATTTACATGCTTATCTTAATTGATTATACGCCATCTGTATGTAAATAGTCCATGACTTATATTGAATATGGTTTATGGTGTGATCAGTAAAGAGTTATCAAACATGAAGATCTTAAACCATAAACCTTACAAGTTCATAATTTACTGTTCATGATCAATGGACTTGGGCATTCCATTAGATAAAAATGTAACGCATTAACCTAATATGGACACTTTAGGTTGAAGTGTTGGTGCAGAAGCATGAGGATTCAATGCATTGAACAAGACCACGGGAGTTGTCATTCCTTATAAACACTATCATCAAGCAATGATTATAACTCCCTAACTTCTTACGATATTAACTAGAGAAAATTACACTTTACCTCTTAAAGTTTTACACGATTTGTAATTTGACCTCCAATGTTTAAAAATTTGCAATGTACCCCAACAAAGTATCAAAAATTTGCAATGTAGTCATTCCGTTAACTATTTCCATCCAATTTGACCAAAAATTGATCACATGCGAGGCACGTGCATTTTTTTGTATAAAATTTCCAAAATTAACCACATATATTTTAAGAAATTCCAAAAATACCCCCAATTCAATAAACCAAAATCAGAATAAATAAATAAATAAAAATAAAAACTGGGGGTGGGTTGTGGCCACCCTCTTTGGGCATACGGGTGGCTAGGCCGCCCCCAATCTAACCATTTGGGGGTGGTCGGCCACCCCCCATGGGCCACGAGGGTGGCTCGCCACCCCTAATCCAGCCGTTTGGGGGTGACCGAGCCACCTTTGGCCACCCCCAAAGGGTTTGGGGGTGGTTTCGGCCACCCCCATTTGGCCCCTTGGGGGTGGTCGGCCACCCCTCATGGGCCACAGGGGTGCCTCGGCACCCCCAATCTGGCCGTATGGGGGTGGCCAAGCCCCCTGTAGTGCCCTTAGTACTTGTTAGGCTATGATTAGCTTAGTCAAAAAGTTGACTAGGGCTTTTGGGTCATTAGGACGGATCTGGATCCTCTAGAATTCCAGGGGAATTCCAGAATCTAGAATTAAATGATCTTGGCCTTCCATTTTATTTGCAGGTCCAAAATAAGCCACATGCCTAAAACCCACTTCCCTTCCAAAACCCACTTGTTTTTAGGATACCAAAAGACATTCCCTCCCAAAACCCTCTTCTTCCTCACATGAAAGAAAATCCTAGCTTTACCCTTCTTCTTCCAGGCTTCTTCCTCTACATCTAATGCTTCTTCTTCCTCACATCTAGACATTTCTTCGTCTGCATCTAAGGCTTCTTTTCATTCGGGGAGGATTGACATTGATTATGTACTTGTTCTGGAAAAAAGTAGAACATCTGGAGAAAATCAACTTCTTCCTCTTTTGGAGAACGCCAAAGTATCTGCAGAAGAATTTCTAAGAAAAATCTAGCTTCTTTGAGGGCGTTAAGGTTTCTAAAAAAAAAAGGTACTTGGTCTATGGTCTTTCCATGAGTGTATTTGTTCAGGAATGTACCATTTACTATTACTCTGCAATTGTGATATGTAAAAACACGTCTGGAAAATGGAATGTACCATTTACTATTACTCACGATTATTTTTTTTTTCTCAATTCTCTCAGCAAAAAAAATTACCTTAGTACAAAAGTACTCACAAAACTTATAATCCAAAAAGGCACACAATAACCCAAATTAGAGAACCCAACCTGACTGGATATTTGGTATTGGCGTTTGGCGTTGGGTTTTGAGTGTGGATTTGACTCCGCCTCAAATTTTATTTTTTTGGCCCAGACGTGAACAAAGATGAACCAGCGATGAAGAACAAACAAGCAAGAGTCCACTAAAAGCGGCAGAAAGGCCACGCAATTCAAGCAACGGCTTAGCCTCAATTTTTTCTTTAGGTTTTCTGCAGAAGACGAAGAAGGGTAAGCTGGGGGTTTTTTTTTTCAGACGTGAGGAAGAAGTGGGTTTTGGGAGGGAATTTCTTGGTAACCTAAAAACATGTGGGTTTTATATGCAGAAAAGGAGCCTTATGCAGATGAAGAAGCTAGGTGTGAGGAAGAAGAAGGGTAAAGTAGGGATTTTTTTTATACGTGAGGAAGAAGTGGGTTTTGGGTGGGAATTTCTTGGTATCCGGGTTTTGGGAGGGAAGTGGGTTTTAGACACGTGGCTTATTTTGGACCTTCAAATAAAATGGAAGGCCAAGATCATATTATTCCAGATTCTAGAATTCCCTTGGAATTCCAGGGGATCCAGATCCCATTAGGACCCATTTCGAGTACTTTTTGGGAGTTTTCAGTATTGCCCGAACATTCACCTAAAGGATCGCCAAATGTTTAGGAGCAAAACCAAGAAACCACTATGTTTGACCCAGTGGGTGATAACTGAACGTACGCCTCCAACTCTGAACCACTGTACACATAGTACACCGAACGTTTGGCTAGGGACCACCAAATGTTTGTTGCACCGTAGACTATCACAGCATGCCCCCAGCTTTTCTCTACCTATTTAAACACTCTCTCATGCCCTTCATAACCCTCTTTTGCCTTCGAAGCCCTAGAGAAACCCTACTTCAGTGTTTAGTGAGGTTTGAGAGAGGAAGAGAGCTTTTCTTGGAGGTCTTGATCAAAGAAAGGTAATATTCTTGATCAACTTTGTTTTTTACTTAGTTGTTACCTTCTTTAGATTTTATTCCATGGTTTGGTTGGATTTTTTGAGGTTATGATGTCCTTTTAGGTTTTAACTTGGTTTTAGCATGATTTAGCGTTTCATTATCATTTAGTATATTTCTTGTTGCATGGTAAGGTTGTTTTTGGCTAGGGTACGTTAGATATCCTTTTCATAATGTAGAATCATTTTAGAACTGCTTAGAAGCTCGTTGGACCAAATGGGAGTTTTGCGTGAATCATTCTAGACAAACATTCAGCCTCGAGTCCAAAAGTTTGCTTAAGTGGGATTTGTTGAATGTTTGGACAGCAACCCCTGTTTTCAAAGTCTTAGGATTAGGGTTTGTTTTAACTCGGACTTAGAACTAATATTATACTTTTAATAGATTCGGAGAATTTGGGACTACCGAAGGAACTTTACAACCCAGGTGAGTACAAACTCACATGATGCTAACTGTTATTTTTCCCACATTGTTCGATTATTTTGTGTACCAAACATGCATTTTTACAACTCTCATCAAACACAATTTTTGCTATGTATGAACTCTACATTTTGTGAAAATGTACTTCTTAAAGAAAATAACAAACATGGTGCGATTGTAAGAGCATGCATGTAAAAGATGGATAAGACTAATTCTATCATATGACATGGTACACCAGTACATGCAGGATAGCTGCCATAGGCTTACTATACATGTTAAATCTATGGTCAAATGTGTATGTTGATGTGATACATGGGCTTTAGATCCAATGGTTATTTCGTGACCGGCTCAACCTTAAGTGGCGGGTCACTACAAGACGTACATCATTAGTAGTGTGGGCCACTTAAGGTTGGACTCGGTCGGGCTACTAGTATTATGGACGGTAGTGTACAATGGTTAGGCACCGGCATTGTATTATAAGTCCCTCAGGACAACTCCAACCCTGCTGACAAAGATTAATATCTCAAGTAGACCTTATAGTTGAACTATCATTGATTTACATGATTATAGCATGTACTATATCTATACTACATTCATAAATAATCATCATGCCACAATGCTGCATAATTAGCAAACTAAGTTCATCATTAAATGGCATAAGTACCATGTGCATTTTTATTCACTAAGTCTTTAGACTTACCCTTGTATTCCATTCCCCTCCATTATGTATAAATTGAGTGGTTTAGCTGTCATAGCTGAAAAGATGGAATCGGGGAGCCATTTGGTAATTTTGAAGGACCTAGTCTAGATAATTTTTTTAGGACTTGGACTTGGTGTGGCTCAAGAATATGTGGGATGTGAACAGAGACGTTCGTGAGGAAATGCTAGAGATAGTTTTCATGCTTTATTTAGTCAAACTTAGGGTTTAATATTCAGAACATTTATTCTGGTTTGTACTATTATTTTGATAACCGGTCTTCGACCAATACATTTGGGGATCTATCTATGTTATGATGCTTTCTATTTACTCTTGTTAGTGTTGTTATGAATTTAGTTATTACTATCTTTATCTTGTAGTTAAAAGTCTTCTGCTGTAGTCTATCTTCAGTGAGGTATGATCCTTGAGTCTTACTCTAAGAGAAATAAGAGGGAGGCAAACCATGGAGTCAATTACTAGTTAATTGATTTCCACAGGGCATTACAGTTTTAGTTTGGCCTAATTCAATGATATTTCTTGTAATTCTTTTTTTTAAAAAAAAAAAAAAACTTTGGAGAATAGCACTTAAGTTTTCAGGGTTTTGGGAATATTCCCTGTTTTCCTATCAAAAGCCCTGTCAGAACGGGACTTGTAAGGGGACTAAGCTGAGAACCTACTGTTTCCTCGTCAGGAGTTCAGTTAGGACAAGGCATGTAACAGGAAGTTACTTGTTCCTCGTCAGGAATTGCATCAGGACAGGGATGTAATGGGATTGAAGCTGAAGCTACTGTTTTCTCATTAGGAGTTGCTAACTAGGACAGGGATGTAACTGGATTGAAGCTGAAGCTACTATTTCCTCGTTAGAAACCTCGTCAGGATGGGACATGTAATGGGACCAAGGTTGGACTCCTTGTTTTCTCTTCAAATGGTGCGTTAGGATGGGACATGTGATGAGGAGGTGTCATTTGTTCTTCCCGTCATGATGAAACTGCTTTCCGGTTAAGACATGAATTTTTTAGATCTATTATTTTGTTCATCCTGTCTTAACGAGAAAATGTGTCCCGTTGGGACGTGAAGTGTAAAATGTCTCTCCTATAAAACGATTTTACTGTCACTGTTCATAGTAGACTTTTTTGAAGGATTTTTCTCTGTTCAGTCTCAATAGTTCTCTTCAAGCACTATGTCTCAGGAGTGTTCGTTCAAGTGAGGATGTGATAAAGCTTATGGTTGTCCTTTGCTCTTGTTTGGTGTGTTGCCTATTCATTTCACTTACACAAAGATTGCTGCCTTCGTTACTTGAAGAAAGAAGTCTACTGAAGGGTCGGTGAGAAAATGCATTCCGTGAAAATGGTCAGGATGGAGACAAGATGGGAAGTTTGTTATTCTTACTAAATCTAGAGGTCTTCAAGGTTGTGAGTATCGTCTAGTCTGTAACTCTGAATCTTCATTTAGTGATTTGGTGGGTTTGGCTACCCCCGAGTGGTTTTTACCTTTGATGTGTTCAAAGGGTTTTCCACTTCATAAAAAAATTTTGTATTGTGTTTTTGATGTTGTTTTAATTCTGTTGTGCATGTTTTATTTTGTTCTATGGCTTAGTTCCATACTTTGATTATTTGGCGATTAGAGGTTAAACACGATCCTAGAAATTTATCATAGTTGGTATCAGAGCCTTTTGCTCTGAAGACTTCCGGATGTAGGTGAGATAGCCATGGCAATGATCATACTAGAGGATAGGCTAGTTAGCTACTAGGACTAAGTCCATAGGTTTGGTTGCTTGGTTCTGACCGAGTCGGTTGTAACTCTACTTCTCATTGCAGAGATTGTCGCCCTGAAGGAATCCAGCCACTGGACCTAATGCTTTGGTATTAGGAAATGTTGAGGACAACGTCCATCCAGACCCCATGGATATTCCAATCCACAAGGCAACAACACAGGAACAGATTGGGTGATGGATGCAATTAGCCAATTAGTCTCAGCTTTAGATCATGATCGAGTGGCGAGGTAGCCAACATCGGAACCCGGCTATTCTCTGAAGAATTTCTGAAGTCACTACTCTGACAGCTTTGATGGGACTAGTGATCATATCAGCGTAGAGAATTGGCTGAATGATATGGATGAGCTATTAAGTACCATCGGATGTACTAAGGAGCAAAAGGTGGTAGGCTAAGAAGGCAATACTCATTGTGGAGCTAGGATCAGAGATAGCCATTACCTGACTATCTTCAAGAATTAGTTTAATCGGCACTTCTTTCCTAGGGTGGTGCCAGAAGCAAAGGTAAGGGAACTCATGGACATGGTCTAGGGGAGGATGTCCGTGATCAAGTATGCCGCAAGTTTTCTTAAGTTATTGAGGTTTGCTATGCACCTTATTCCAGATGAGGAAAAGAAGACGAAGAAGCTTGAGAGGGGTCTGAATACCTGTATCCAGACTATGATGACATCCATTGATATCCACAACTTCTCCCACTTGGTGGATCGAGCTTCGATCTATGATGAGAGTTTGAAAGAGAATGCGGTGGAGTTTGCAGACCAAAAGCGAAGGGCTCATGGATCTGGTTCATCGTCCGAAGAAGCTGGACGAGTTAAGAAAAAGGTTGTGGGGAGTTATCCACCCCAACGACCACAAGGGCGTGCTCCAATTGCCCCTCAGGCTCTACTTCAGCAGCACCAGAAAGGACAGGTGCTAGAGTTGTGCAAGAAGTGCAACAGGGTTCACTGGGGACTCTGTAGGTGTTGGGAATTGTGTTTAAAAATCCAATTGATTGGACAGAGTTTTTGAAAAGAACAAAAAGACATATATACTTATTCTTACATGGCATATATATGTGATTGGGTATTGCCCAATTATATGCATGTGACATCCCTAAGATGCATTGTATTTGAATAATGGTGTGTGTATCACAGAATATCATATTCAAAAGTCCTTGCAACTTATAAAACTTGTTCTTCGTAGTCAGAAATGGAATTGGGAATTGCATCTAGACTATAATATGTTAAACCTCAAGTGACTTATCTTGGTCATGAGAAGTAGGGAGGCTTCTGGTTAATATGTTAGGGTATTGGCAAGGTTATGCGATACACCGAACAAGACTATGTGAGTCATCGATTGTATATATTGTTATAACAATTGAAGTACGTGCATGATGTCTTAACATTTACTCTAAATTCTGAGAAGTATGTGAACTCCGATGTGAAATGTTGATTACTTAGATGTATCTAAGAGTGAGACCTATTATCGGTCAATAGTACTCAATACGTTGGGTAATCACACCTAACATTGTGGGAATACCAATTTCAAGAAGGAATCCAAATCTTTTGTCATAGAACAAAGAGATAAGGAATATTCCCCTTGTTTTAGATACAATGGGAAAGATTATCCTAAAAGCTCAGTCTCGAATGTTTTCAATAGGTATACTGAAAACTTATATATGTACAAGGTGAGATGTTATCTCACAAAGGTACATTGGGATAATCATGAATTTAAATCAGTAACTCAAGGAAAAGAGATAGTGAACAAAATGATAGTTAGAAAAGACTTTGGTTCGACTTCGGAATGATTCAATGGGGGGATAACATGCAATAAGAACATCATATGGATTGATTGATTAAATCAAAAATAATCATTGAAGTCCAGTCACAATTATTTAGTGGAATTAATTGTGATTAAATAGTGTCGTGTGATATGATCTTGAAAGATATGTTCACAAGCCTATTAAGCTAATGATATTTTGCCTTAGGTCCCTCTTTGAACTCATATAAATTGACTAGAAATTATATTGTTCCTCGAGTATTTATTTATTAATTGTGATGTTTTATTTTAATAAAACATGGGACAAAAGATTTATTTAAACTTGTTAGTTAGTTGGAGAAAATGAATTAAATAGAGCACTTGGCTCATAATTTAATTCCAATAGGCTAAGGAATTAAAATAAAGCCTTGGGCTTATAATTTTAATTCATTGGGCTTGTTAAATAACTTTGGGCTATATGGAATTAATTCCAAAGGGGTTGTGAATTTTGTGAAAGACAAAAACATAACTTCACTCTCTCTCTAGAGTGTATACACGGCCAAGAAGGGATTTTCTCTCTCCAAAGTTTTGCTTCTAGTTTTTCTCTTGTTCTTGAGAAAACTTTGTGAGCCCACACTTACAATCATATTCAGTCATCAAAGAGAAGATCATATGGAGAAATCTTCACCCCAATTGATAGAATATCTTGAAGTTCTTGACCTTGATCTACACTCAATTGTTCAAGAAATCCTTCATGAATATGATGAAGAAGATAAAGATGTTCTTAAAGTTCATGAAGAACACAAAAAACACGAAGAACACAAAGAAGGTGAGATGAGTGTGGACGAATACATGAAGTTTGCAAGCATGGTGGAACTTCAACTACTTATTCCAACACCTACGGAAAAATCAATGGATACTTCTACGCCCTTATGCCTAGGAGAGGCTGAATCTACATGTAAGTAATTATAACTTATATGTTTTCCTAAGATCTAAGCATGTTTGTCTTGATGGTAAAAGATTTTGGGGGTCATGTTTATTTTGCTGTGTAAGAAGAAAATTTTTTGAAGTTTACTTTCATAAACATACGCATCGATCCCAACAGTAGGATGGGTGTTGGGACGTGTTACCAGTGCAGTCAGTTTGGCCAGTTCAACAAGGACTACACAAGCAAGGCGGTCCCTCTGCTAAGGAACACCCAAAGACCTTTAGCGCTAGCATGAGTCTACTCACTTATTCCTAGAGAAGCAGAAGGGGGATCTGAAGTGGTGACTGGTACCATCCCTATACTTGGATTTGAAGCATAAGTTTTATTTGATTCAAGGGCTACCTACTCTTAGTATCTATCATGTTTGTGAGACTGTCTAGACTTGTAGTATGAACTTTAGAAACCGGTCTCGCTGTAGCTACCTCGGTAGGAAAAACTGTAGTTTGTAAGCGTGTAGTTTGTGGATGCCCTGTGAGCATCTGTGGAAGGGTTCTTCCTATATACTTAGTTGTTTTCCCAATGAATAGTTACAACATTTTTCTTAGGATGGATTGGCTGGCTAAGCATTCTGTGGTCATCAATTGCGCTTGTAAGCAAGCTATGCTCAGACCATGGGGAGAAGGGGAAGTCACGTTCATCAGATCGCAAGTAAGGTCCTTACCTCCCACCATTTCGGCCGTTTAGGCCAGAAAGCTTATTCTAGGAGGAGGTCAGGCATTCTTGGCATTTTTCATTACCCCGTCAAAGGAGTAAGAGAATAACTTACAAGATATCCCCGTGGTGGGGAACTTTCCAAACGTCTTCTCAACAGACTATGTTGGACTACCACCCCAACGAGAAGTCGAGTTTGGAATCAAATTTGTACCAAGTACCAATCCTATATCAAAGGCACCATATTGGATGGCGCTTTCAAAGTTGAAAGAGCTGAAGGACTAGCTACAGAACCTATTGGACTAGGGGTTTATTCACCCTATCTCATAGCCATGACGAGCGTCAGTTTTGTTCATAAAGAAGAAGGACGGGTCGATGATGATGTGCATCGACTATCGTGAGCAAAATAAGGTTACGATTAAGAACAAGTATCCTTTGCCAAGGACTGACGATCTATTGGATCAGCTGCAAGGAGCGTACATATTTTGTAAGATTGATATATGCTCAGGCTAGAGGACATTCCTAAGATGGCCTTCACAACTCGTTATGAACACTATGAGCTTTTGGTCGTGTCTTTTGGGCTAACTAACGTGCCAGTTGTCTTTATGGACACAATGAACATAGTCATTCATGCCTGCTTAGATCAGTTCATGGTGGTATTCATCGACGGCATTTTGATTTACTCAAAGACGCACGAGGAGCACTAGGATCATTTACGGAAGGCACTAGAGAGGCTTCGAAGAGAGCAACTCTATGCCAAACTAAAGAAGTGCGAGTTTTGGCTAGATAGTGTATCTTTCCTAGGACATGTGATTTCTGACAAAGGTGTGGCAGTCGACCTGGAGAAGGTTAAGGCAGTAGTTGAATGGAGTAGTCTAACCAGCGTATTCGAAGTCCGGACTTTCTTAGGACTCATTGGTTATTACCAACGCTTTATCAAAGATTTATCAAAGTTATCAAGACCACTAAGTGCACTCACCAAGAAGAATGCCCACTACGTTTGGACGGATGAATGCGAGAAGAGTTTTCGAGAGGTGAAGACACAATTGATAATTGCTCCTATGTTAGCTCTACCTACGAGATCTGAGAATTTCATAGTATATAGCGATGCCTCCAAGAAAGGATTGGGGTACGTACTCATGTAGAACGGCAATGTTATTGCCTACGCCTCACGCCAGAAGGAGGTTTATAAGCATAACTACCACACACACGACTTGGAGTTGGCTAGGGTCGTGTTCGCTTTAAAGATCTGGAGGAATTATTTGTATGGCAAGAGATGCGAAATCTGCATGGACCATAAGAGCTTGAAGTATTTCATCACTCAGAAGGAGCTCAAAATGAGGCAGAGAAGGTGGCTGGAGCTGATAAAGGATTATGATTGCGAAATCAATTATTATCCTGGAAAAGCCAACGTAGTCGCTGACACACTGAGTAGGAAGTCAACAATTGAGCATGCTCTTGGAGTTTGCAAGGATTAGGCTAGAGGTAGTGAATGAAGGTGCACCGACACTCTTATCTAATTTAGTGATTCAGTCAGAATTGCTTGAGAGAATTAAGGCCACTTAGTTGGAGGACTCAGAGTGCTCAAAGATCAAGTAATTGCTAGGAGAAGGGAAGGCGCAAGAATTTTGCCTCAAGAATTATGGATTGCTCTCCCATTTCAAGCAAGTATGTGTGCCAGATGGCAATGGATTAAGGAAGAAGGTTATGAGCGAGGCTCATCGTTCCTTGTATATTGTACATCTCGGAAGTACCAAGATGTACAAGGATGTGAAGGAAACATATTGGTGGAACAATATGAAGTAGGACATTGCGAAGTATATGGATTAATGCCCAACCTGTCAACAAGTGAAGGCAGACCATCAATGACCAGCGGGGACACTCAAGCCGTTGCTTGTATCTAAGTAGAAGTGGGATGAGATAGCCATGGATTTTATTTTGGACTACCCCAGGTAGCTACAGGAGAAGACTCCAATTGGGTGGTGGTCGATTGTCTCACGAAGAACATTCATTTCATCCCCATGAAGGTCAAGGATCTGATGGATAAGTTGGCAAGACTATATGTTCAGAATATAGTCTGACTATATAGAGTATCACCAGCAATCGTTTCGAACGGAGACTCTCGAAGCACTTTGTAGACGTAAGTGTCAATCACCCTTGTATTGGGATAACATTGGTGAGAGACAAACATTGTGGCCTGAAATGTTTTAAGATACTCATGATAAGGTGCTTACTATCAGGCAAAGGATGAGTGTGATGTGCAAAATATCTACCTAAATTAATAGGTAAATAATTGTATGTTTTATCTGCAAGTGCACAAGGTCAACATAGTAGTATATGGTGCAAGTACATGATCATTCCCACGAGAATTGCTGAATTTATGTTTAAAAATAAATTCCTTAAGTCAAACAAAGATTGATTGGTTAAGTGATGATAATAAAGGGTAGGGCTTTGATATCCACCACTAATTATATTTAGCTAATATAACAATATGCCAATGCTTTGATCATGTTATGCATATCTAATGTTTGTCAGCCTAAGGGCATGGCGTATACTCCTAAGGCTATAGATTTTCCTAAGCAACGAGTTAGGCATGGCGTATACTCTAACTCTTCTCTTTTCTAAAGGATTTAGCTTGGTATATACTAAGTTGTTCCTTAGGAAAGCATATGTTCTATCGAAATCGACAAACACATGAGGCCTAGGGCATGGCATATACTCCCGATTCCCCATGTTGATTAACCCAAGAATCGCGGTGTGGATTCTTTTGTTACTTATGTTAAACCCAGGACTCAGCCATCCAAATTGATTTAACTAACTAGTCCATACCACATGCATATGTTGATCAGGCACACACATATGAGGAATTCATGCAAGTAGGCATTAATCAAGTTAAATAGCACAACAAGATTACCACAAGGGCGCCAATATTAAAATATTAACTAAACATAACTAGGGCTTCAATCTAGCCCTACTAATTAAATTAGCTACTCATAAAATTGATGTTAAACATCTTCATGAAATAAAAGAAAAGATAAGAAAATAATAAACTCGTGACTTGAACTTCAAGAGCTCCTCTTCTTCTCCTTACAAAGCATATCTATTCTAGAGGCTGAAGGATCTATTTATAGGTTTTAGAAGCCGTTGACAAAGCAGTAAACCTAGGGATTTCGTAGGGTTTTCATACCTATTACGATTGGGAGTTGGAAAACCCTAATATGGAATGAGGGACAATCTGGCCGCCACCTAATGTGTCTCCTACGCACGGGTGCGATCGATCGCAACCCGTGTGCGCTCGATCGCGGATCTACGATCGATCCTTCTTCTGTCCTGCGCTCGATCGCTCTTGGCCTTGTTTGTGTTTAATCCTCTCGGATATTGCACTCAATCGCAGGTACCTTCTGATCGATTGCAGTGTCAGGGAGCTCCAATTTTTTCCATCTTCTCTCTTTGAGCCCAAATCATCTAGATTTACTTCATTTTCTTCCAAAAGCCTGCAAAAGTATAAAAAACACACAAAAAAAAAAAAAAAAAAAATTAAAACGGCCTAATTAACTAAAACTAAAGGATTAAAACATACAAGTTAAGGGCTGAAAATATGAATATTTTAGCACTTATCACACCCCCAAACTTACATATTGCTAGTCCCTTAGCAATACAAAACTAAAAACAAGAATGGAAAAACAGAAAACAAAAGATAAATCCATCTTTCGTGGAATGTACGATTGCATTTAGCATATGTAATAAGCATTTTAAACCTTTAGGAATTCCCTAGAGGACGAGTGAAGTCTCATGAGGGTTGTTCAGAAATGTTACCCACAAATATCATGCAAGAGTTCATGTTATTCCAAAAATTAAAGCATCACTTCAAGATCATGGTTTTCATTCATAAGCAACTTAAAAAGATGAACTCCATCTTCACAATGAATTGGAATCTCAAAGTGCAATTACTTACAAAAGACATGCTAAATCATCACAAGTTTGAAATTTGTGTACACTGAACTAGTACAAAATTATGAGACTTCCAAATCTTTCTAATATGCAATGTCTCCTTATCTCAGAATTCACTGAAATTCCTATTAGAATGACACACTAGCATTTTTTTTTTTTCTTTTTTTCTTTTTGGTCTGGTTGTGCAATGTTGGTTCCCTTAAGCTTTCTATTTGACCTTTGTAGCGAGTGTTAAGTCAATGGCTCCCAAACCAGATGGTTTTAGGTCATTTGGTGTAAAGACACCCCTAAGGACCTACTAACTCGAGTCAAAAAGGCTACAAAACCAACTAACCATGACATTGATCAAATCAACAATTTTTCACCTTTTGATGTGAACACTCAATGCTTTGAGGCAAGAGGTCCAGTTACTCAGTGAAAAGCCATCAATGATCATTTATTCATTCTTCTTCTTCTTCTTCTTCTTCGTTTTTTTTTTCATCACAATATATGCCATAGTGTCATCTAATAAGTCATCCAATTTCATCCAAGATGCAGAAACACACATATTAGACCTCATGTCATTCCTCACAAATTATGTGCTAATGTGCTTGAGTGCTTAGATCAAACATGTGATTTTTCAACTATCCTCAACAAGTAACCAACTAACAGATTCACTCATCAGATTATGTGTTCAAAATTTTAAGCCCATTGATGAATTCAAATCACAATTCTTTTTAGATCAACTTAAAATTTTTAAGCAACAAGAACGTGCATAAACTTTTTTTTTTTATTTTTTTTTTAATTAACAACAACACAAAACAAATAACATGAAATTGGACAAAGTGTGTGTGAACATGTGTGTGCCCATACCCCCAAACTTAAATGACACATTGTCCCCAATATGTTTAAGTAAAGGAAAGAATGTACCCAGGAGATGGTGGACATAGTCTTGGAAAGCATGGCTCATAGCACACCCCCAAACTTGAAGTGAAGCACACTTGTCCCTGCAAAATAATAAAATACATAAACAAGTAAAAGGAAACAAAACTAAAACTAAATAAAAAAAATTGAACTGAAAACTCATTAAACAAAAGAAAAAGATAAATTATAGGGTGCCTCCCATGAGCGCTAAGTTTTACGTCTTCAGCTAGACAATGGTCCCATCTCAATGTTGTCCAGAAGTAGATGCCCCAGATGGTAGTGGCAAATGGCTTAGGATGGTTTGCATCAATTCTTCCAAGGCAGCTAAGCGTTGATCCATTAGTGCCTTATCTTCCCGAGCCTCCCTTCTTTGATCAGCCAGCTCTCTCCAAAGACCCACCATTTCTTCCCAAAGGGAGTGGTATTGGGCAGCTTGAAAGTCAAACGAGGCCTCCACCTCATTTGCTGCTACCGGCTCAGCTGCCAGTTCATCTTCTACCATTGGCTCGGCCTCGTCCGCCTCTTCACCAGCTTCTAGAGGTGCGCGGGGCATATGGGAGCAGCTCTTGTTCCATTGGTGAATGCCGTATATGGGAGCGGTGGTGACTGGCTCATCAGCTGCGGTGCCCTTAATGCCCTTTTTCAGAAGAATGTATGTGATCAAGTATGGGAAAGGCAACCCCCATGAGTGTGTGGACTCTGCTCCCCCAATGTGCACTCCATTCCAAAATTTATGGATTTGGTTCCAAATGATGTCGGGAATGAAGTACCAGGCATCCTTGTGGAAGGTGTAGAGGGTCTGTAAAAATTGATCACGCCTTTGAGTTTTGTGTCCCAAAGGGAAGGCATTGCGGTGCAAAACGGAGTCCACAAACCACAGCCTTCAAGGTAGCGTAGACCGGCTACCGGCATTATGGTGGGCATCCGTATAGTGCCCTTGGCACATATCTTCAATGATTTTCGCCACATAGTATCGGGGCGGTTGATCGGCAAGATGTGCAGCTTCTGGAGGATGCTCATCATTGCAATGAAGGGCGGCGGCAATGTCGGCTCTAGTCACATCAACAACTTAGCCTTGCACCTTTGAGGAGAGAGCAGCCGGGTTGTCATAGTCATGGGAAATATTGGCATAAAATTCAATGACCAACTTCTGGTAGGCGGTGGAGGTGACCGGTTTGAAGAGCTTCTTGAGTCCCCTTCGCTTAAACTCGGCGACCGCCCATTGAGTCACCTCATGGTTTTGAAAGTCTTCGCGAATGGCGAACGTAGTCTCAAACAGCAGCTCCCGCTCCGCAAAAGTGGGCGGGGGAGAAATAACATGGGTCTCGGACCCCCGGGATGATGAAGCACGGGTTTTAGGCATTTTGAGCTTCATTGGGGACTTTTGTCGAACAGGTGGTGTGCACTTCTGATGACCACAAAAACAAAATGCAGCAAATGATGCCCAAAAATCCCTGCAAGGATAAGAAAAAACCCAACACAGAGGCAATGTGGGTGGGTGATCACCCACAATTGCAAGAAAATAAAAGAAATTTGGAGGTTGGGTGAGTTGTTTGAAGATGGGTGTTAATGGGAATGGTGAAGGGGTTGTGGGTAATGCAGTGGAAAAATAGGAGTATGGTGGCCAGAGAGGTGACCTATGTGGTGGTGGTGTGGTGGATTTGGTGAAAAATAGGAGAAAAATGGGAGGAGTACGAGTGCCGCAGGTGGGTGTGGGGAGATCCTGTACGATGCCAGGAGAAATAGTTATGGGGTCAGGGGAAAAAGTGACCTAAAATAGGTCACTTGCCCTGTTGTCCGAGTGCGCTCGATCACACACTTGGTGCGCTCGATCGCATTCGGCCAGAGGTGTGCGTGTGTGGGTCATGTGCACTCGATCGCACCTAAGGTGTGTTCGATCGCACTGACAGAAAGTATCTTAGGCACCCTTCGATTATTGCGCTCGATCGCATACATGTTGCGATCGATCGTAGTAACAGAATGTCAATTTTTTTTTTTTTTTTTTTAAAAAAAGACTACACAAATGAAAAGTAAAATAAAGGTCAATAATGAAAACAAAACATAAAGGATAATTGAGACATATGGGAGGTAAAGAAAGTAATATGAAGAAAACAAGAGGGAAGATGTTACCGCCTTCAGTGGCTTCAGTACCACTATTTTGAGTAGATGCGCTTGCGGTTCTTGACTACTCAAACGCGTCTACTTGTGACTGTAATGCTCCTAGTGTGAAGAGCTGCACTTGAGCTCTTCAGAATTTGGCTCAAGTGCCCTTGTAGGAGCAAGACCTCTTAGAATTGTGGCTGCCTTCAGCTGCTGGTGACTCCCAGGGTTAGGTATTGTTTGAGCTGAAAATTCTCACTGCTTCCTCTCACTCAACTCCTTTACCATCTAACCCATTTGCACTTCCAGTTTTTGAATGGCTTGATCAGTCTTTGTATTCACTTGTTTTTGATCAGTCATGAATTGTTGTTGTGAAGTCACCCGATTGTGTATCATATTCTCCAGTTGGTTCATCTTTGACTCTTGAGTTGGTTGGCTTGCTTGTTGGGACCCTTTCTGCTGTCCTTGATTATTGCGCCAACACAAATTTGGATGGTTACGCCATCCTGGATTGTAAGTATTGGAGTATGGGTTGTTCTAGTGGGGATAATTGTTTTGTCCCACAAAATTCACCTCTTCTTGCGCTGCAAAAGGATACGTCTCAGTGGTGTGATCTAAATGGGAACAGATAGCACATACCTGGGTTGGTGTGTCCTGTTGTAGAGGTGAGATTTTCTAAACAGTCATGGCCTTGACAATCATATCCAATTTCTTTTCTACCATAGCCAACTGATTGGTTGATCCCCCATTGAGGTTTACTTCATACATGCCCTTGCTTTTGATTCCTCTCCTTCCTCTTGAACATAATTGCTGTGAACGCTCACTTAATGTCTCGAAAAGTTCCACAGCTTCCTCACTACTCTTCTCCATAAGTGTTCCTCCACAAGCTAAATCAACCATCCCTTGTTAGTATCATCTAATCCTTCATAGAAAATTTGTACCTGCTCATCTTGAGGGATGTTGTGATGTGGGCACTTTAGGAGCAAGGAATTGAAGTGATCTCAGGCCTCAAAGAACAAATCTTCGTCTCGTTGTTGGAACATTTGAAGTTCCCTTTTAAGTTGTTTTGTCTTCTGGGCTGGGAAAAACCTATTCAGAAACTTGGTGGTTAATTCTTCCCAAGTATGGATGGAATCAATAGGCAAGGAATTCTACCACAGTTTAGCATTATCTTTCAAGGAAAAAGGAAAGAGGACTAACCTGAGTCTCTCTGGAGTAAGGCCTTGGACATACTGCAACTTGCATAAATCAAAGAATTCCTTGAGATGAAAGTTGGGATCCTCTGTAGCTATGCCTCTAAAGTGAGTCAATGCATTAAGGATTTAAGGGAAGATATAATAGCTGCCATCCACCTCTGGTTGATATGCTATACATGAGGGTTGATGGAGGTTTGCTGGAACGTATGGCTGCTTCATTGGTCTCCTCACCCGTGGTGGATTTGCTTGTAATGGTCTTGGTCCCATTGGATTCTCTTGCAAGTCTTCCATATCATTTTCTTCTTCTTCTTCTTCTTTGTTTCTAGGTCGTTGTCGAATTGTCTGCTCAATTTCAGGATCGAGTGGAATAACGGTTGAGGCTTGAGATTGACGACCTTGCATCAACTGAATTATTCTTCAGTTAGGCAGCTTTAGTACTACTGGTCCGGATGCTCCCTGGAACTGTACCCGATCGCAGGTTGGTGCGTTCGATCGCACTTGGCTGACGATTGATCGCAATCATAGAATGCCAATCCGCAACCTTAAACAGAAAATAGAAAACTTAGGGAAAACGAAAAATATTTTTGATTTTTAAAAACAACTAAATTAAAAACTGAAAATTGAAATAACACAACTAAAGGAAAATAATTTTTAACAAAATTTGCCGCAATCCCCGACAATGGCGCCAAAAACTTGATGTGCAAAATATCTACCTAAATTAATAGGTAAATAATTGTACGTTTTACCTGCAAGTGCACAAGGTCAACATAGTAGTATAAGGTGCAAGTATAGGATCATTCCCACGAGGATTGCAGAATTTATCTTTAAAAATAAATTCCTTAAGTAAAATGAAGATTGATCGGTTAAGTAAGGATAATAAAGGGTAGGGCTTTGATATCCACCACTAATTATATTTAGCTAATATAACAATATGCCAATGCTTTGATTATGTTATGCATATCTAATGTTTGTCAACCTAAGGGCATGGCGTATACTCCTAAGGCTATAGATTTCCCTACGCAACGAGTTAGGCATGACGTAAACTCTAACTCTTCTCTTTTTTTAAGGGATTTAGCATGGTATATACTAAGTTGTTCCTTATGAAAGTATATGTTCTATGAAAATCGACAAACACATGAAGCTTAGGGCATGGCATATACTCCCGGTTCCCCATGTTGATTAATCCAAGAATCGCGGTATGGATTCTTTTGTTACTTATGTTAAACCCAAGACTCAGCCATCCAAATTGATTTAACTAACTAGTCCATATCACATGCATATGTTGATCAGGCATACACATATGAGGAATTCATGCAAGTAGGCATTAATCAAGTTAAATAGCATAACAAGATCATCATCACAAATGTGCCAATATTGAAATATTAACTAAACATAACTAGGGCTTCAATCTAGCCCTACTAATTAAATTAGCTACTTATGAAATTGATGTTAAACATCTTCATGAAATAAAAGAAAAGAAAAGAAAAGAAAAGAATAAACCCGAGACTTGAACTTCAAGAGCTCCTCTTCTTCTCCATACAAAGCATATCTATTCTAGAGGCTTAAGGGTCTATTTATGGGTTTTAGAAGTCCTTGATAAAGTAATAAACCTAGGGATTTTGTAGGGTTTTGAGACCTATTACAATTGGGAGTTGAAAAACCCTAATATGAAAAGAGGGACATTCTGGCCACCACCTAATGTGTTTCCTGCGCACGGGCGCGATCGATCGCAACCCGTGTGCGAATGATCGCAGGTCTGCAATCGATCCTTCTTTAGTCCTGCGCTCGATCGCTCTTGGCCTTATTTGTGTTTAATTCTCTCAGGTACTGCGCTTGATCGTAGGTACCGTGTGATCGATCGCAGTGTCAGGGAGCTCCAATTTTCTCCAACTTCTCTCTTTGAGCCCAAATCATCTAGATTACTTCATTTTCTTCCAAAAGCCTGCAAAAGTATGAAAAACACAGAAAAGGAATTAAAATGGCGTAATTAACTAAAACCAAAGGATTAAAACATACAAGTTAAGGGCTGAAAATATGAATATTTTAGCACTTATCAGAGTGCAGCCCAGAGTCGATAGAAGAGCTATGCCGACAACAGGAAACGACCCTTGGAATTCGAAGTGGGAGATCGTGTGTTCCTAAAGATATCTCCGATGAGGGGAGTGATGCTATTCAAGAAGAAAGGAAAGCTCAACCCTCAATTTGTTGGACCCTTCGAAATCACTCAAAAGGTGGGGAGGTTGGCATACAGGGTTGCCTTACCCCCAAACTTGGTTGGAACGCACGATGTTTCCAATGTCTCGATGTTGAGGACATGGATCAAAAGTTAATTTGTATCATGGATCGAAAGGAACAAGTGTTGCATACCAAGACAGTCCCCATTGTCAAGGTATTATGGCGTAATCATGGTGTCGAAGAAGCATCATAGGAAGCGGAGTAGGATATGCAGAACTGATATCCGCATTAATTTGAAACTTTATTGTGTATGACTCTTTCTTGATTTCTCGAGATTATACTTAAATAGTATACCTATTCCTATTTTTGGTTAAGGGATAGTCGACTGAAAAAGAGTTTGCTCTATAGGGTTATGGCATAGACACCTACATATCTGGATTGCATTTGGAATTAGTCATTTTTATGAATGGATCGGCTTGGGAGTTGAAATTGATGATGACTGGTATAGTGTGGGCAACATTGAGTATGAAGCCTTGGATGATTTACAAATTAACTTTCTGCAGTTGTTTGTTAAGTGCTAAAATATCAGCCCTTAACTTGCATGTTTTAACCCTTTGGTTTTAGTTAGTTAGGTCATTTTAATTCTTTGTTGTGTTTTTCATACTTTTGTAGGCTTTTGGAAGCAAATGATGTAAATCTGGAAGATTTGGGCTCCAAGAACCGATTGAGCACAAGCCCTATGAGACTACGGACCTAAGGTAATTTTCACTACTACTCTAAGTGCTTTAATTCTGAAATTCGAGGATGAAATTTTAATAAAGAAGGAGGAGTGGAGTGCCCCAGGTAATTGTTTGGCTATCATTAGCTTAGTCAAAAGGTTGATCAGGGCTCTCAGATCATTAGAACCCATTTGGGGTAATTTTTGGGAGTTTTCAGTATTGCACAATGTTACACATTCAAGCCCCTTAATTCACATATGTTAAACTCTTAGTTTTGTTATAAGTTGATGTTTTGTGTTGTTTTTGTGTTTTCTTGCATTTTTAGGATTTTGAAGAAAAGCAAGCGTTTCTGACAAGTTTCGTACTTAAAAGATATTTTGGTCACAAGCTGAAGGAAATGTGCTCAAGCGCCCAAGCCAGTGGGATCGGGCGCAGTAATGCGATCGAGCGCCTAACATTGCGATCGAGCACAGTCATGCGCTGGAGCAGCAGTGAAGCTGGCAGACACAGTTTGACACGGTTTGGAAGTCTCGAATCCAACTCCAACTCAATTTTTGAGTTGTTAGGCTGCATAAAAACGTCTAGGGTGTTTCCAAACTCTTCATCCAAATTGAGGAGGAGAAGAGAGAGAAGCAGACACAAACTTTGGGAGAAGAATTGGAGGCTAGAAGGGTTTTTTCGGTTTTTCTTCATTTCCTTATTATTTTCTTATGAGGATGATTTTCATCGGAATTATGTGTAGCTAATACTTTATTGAGGGCTCGATTGAAGCCCTAATCATGTCTCTTTAGGATTTCCATATTAGCGCCTTTGGTACAATTATATTTTGGATACTTAACTTGATTATTTCCTATGTTATTGAATTCCTCACATGAATGTGCTTGATCATCACATACATGTAATATGGATTTTTTATTTAAGTCAATTTGGATGACTGAGTCCTAGGCCTAATAGAGTGACAACACAACCCCATCACTCTTGGATTAATCAACATGGAGAACTGGAAGTAGATACCATGCTCTAGACTTCATGTGCTTGTCGATCTCCATAGATTTATGCTTTCTTGAAAGTGCTAAGTGCCAAATATTGCATACTTAGACCCCTTTATTTACATTAATTAATTCTTCAGCTGTGTCATTATTTAATATTTTGTGTTAGTTTTGTGTTTTTAGTGTTTTGTAGGTCATTAAATAAAAACTACAGCTTTAAAGGGAAAAATGCAAAGTTTGGAAGAAAGCATACTTTGAGAAAACCTAGATGATGTGGTTAAGTTTAACCAAATACAAGAAAAAGGTTAAATCAGATTAAATTGGATAAAAGACCAGATTGGATAAGATTTCATATCGGATTCAAATTCAGATTCTGTATATGTTTCAGTATTTTGACCATAATTTTCCGTTCAAATATCAGATTGAAGTGATTCAAGTGGCACTGGAAAGATAACGTAAAATAATACAATTTCTTGTGGAATATAATTTTCCTAATTCGGAAGGTTACTATGCCAAAATTGCCCCGCAAGTAAATGACACCAATCTGGACGAATCCTATTATGATTTCATACCTCCGAATTATCTAGGTTTAATAGGGCTTCTAGGACTTCTCTAAGCCTATAAATAGACTTCTTAGCATTCAAAAAAAAAGATATAGAATTCTAGAGAACAAAATTATACAGTTTTTGTCTTTTTAGTTTAGGTTTTCTTTAGATTTAGGTTTTATTTTTATGTGGAGCTTAATTCCCAACTAAGGTTGGGGATGAAGCCTCACCGATGAAGAACATCAATGCTTTCATGTAAGCCTTTATTTATCTGATTTTATTGGGTTTATTATTTCAATTGTTTTACTTCTTTTCAATATGTGGCATGATTCTTGGATATCTTGTTGTGATTCAATGATACACTTGATGATTTAAGATAATTTCACATAATTGATTGCTAGATTTTATTTTCCTAAATAATTGGATATCCCTTGTGATTTATTCTACGGATACATTTGGTGTTTCAATTAAGATTGGATATCTTTTGTGATTTACGAATATATTTGACGATTTAATTGATATTGGTTTCCTCTTGTGATTTGTGCAATGAATGGATACATGAGATGGTTTTGATTAATTGTTTAAAGTATAGTAAAACATATCTATTATTTTAATTGTGAGAACTTCAGATTAATATTGATAAACATGGAAGTATGTTGTTATGATTCGATGAGTATAAATTCTCAAACCTTAGTATTTTATCTCTTAGTTTATTTTAATTAGTTTATGTTTATCTTTTAATTTCAAAAATCAAAATTCAAAACATTTTTGGAATTAGGTTATGATTTAATTAGTTTAGATTTAAATTGCTCTTTCAAGAATACAATTCTTTGTGGGATCGACCTCGCACTTGCAATCCATTAAACTACAATCGATTTGTGCACTTGCAAGTTAAATAAATTTGCACAAGTTTTTGGCACCGTTGCTGGGGAATTGTTCAAGTTTTAAACCAATTTATGTTTAAATTAGTTTTATTCTTCTACTAGTTATAATTATGATTTTATTTTTCTGCAATTTGTTTTGTTTTATTCGTGTTACTAATAAAAAAAAAATTAAATGCAAAAAGACCAAAAAAAAAAAACAAATAAGAACAAAAATAATCAGACAAAGTGTTTTTCCAGATACCATGCTAAATCCTTTAAGAAAAAAAAAGAATTAGAGTAGATACCATGCTTAATTCATTGTTTAGGGAGATCAATAGCTTAAAGAGTAGATATCATGCCCTTAGGTAGGCAAACATTGGGTATCTTGATATTGTTGGAACATTGGCATATTGTTTATCTTATTCGAGTATGATTAGTGGTGGATATCAAAACCCTACCCTTTCATTATTATTATTTCAACTCAATATTTTATTTTATTTCATTCAGTTAATTATTTAGGGAATTCATGACTGACCTCCAGTTTTCTCAGGGTTTCTAGGGTTCTCTTAATCCCTATAAATAGGGCTCTAAACATTGTAAATAGACAGACCGCTTTCTAGAGTTAAAATTTCAGTAAATTGTCTATGGAGCTTAAAAGATCATGAGCGGCTAAATCAATTGTAGGGTATTGATGTAACCCATTCTAAACACAATGGTTTGATTATATTTAATTTTTAGTTTTCAATTTATGCATGTTGATTATATAACCCTAAGGATTGCTACAATTGACTTTTGTTCTTCATATTAAATGCAATTGTTCTTTAATTCCAATTCAATATTAGTAAAATTCTTATCTTGTCTTAGAAATTATTTTACTATTATTAAACTCAAATCATTCTTATTTTTTGTGATTATAAGAATGATGGTTATACAATGGTTCTTAATTGGCATGCAATTGATAAGCGCTAAAATATTCATATTTTCAGCCCTTATCTTACATGTTTTAATCCTTTGGTTTTGGTTAATTAGGCAATTTTACTTCCTTTTTGTGTTTTTGATGTTTTTACAGGCTTTTGGAAGAAAGTGAAGTAAAACTGGGTGATTTAAGCTCAAAAAGAGAATATAGGAAAATTGGAGCTCCCTGGTACTGCGATCGAGTGCAATATCAGAGGAGATGCTGCATGAGCCAGGCCAGGAGCGATCGAGTGCAGGTAAGAGAAGGATCGATCGCAGACCTGCGATCGAGCGCACACGGGCTGCGATCGAGGGCACCCGTGCGCAGGAGGCATTCCAAGTGGCGGCTACAATGTCCCTATTTCCATATTAGGGTTTTTCAAACTTCAAATTGTAATAGGACTGAACCCTGTGAAAACGCTAGGGTTTACTACTTTTCCAAGGACTTCTAAAGCCTATAAATAGACTCCTAAGCCTTTAGAATAGAGAGGCTTGGAAGAGGGAGAAGAATAGGAGCTCTCAAGTCAAGTCTCGGGTTTATTCTTTCTTTTATTTTCTTTTATTTTATGAAGATGTTTAACATCAACTCTATGTGTAGCTAATTTATTTAGTAGGCCTAGATTGAAGCCCTAGTTATGTTAAATTAATATTTCAATATTGGCGCCTTGTGATGATCATGTTGTGCTATTTAACTTGATTAATACCTGCTTGCATGAATTCCTCATATGTGTATGTCTGATCAACATGTGCATGTGGTATGGATTTGTTAGTTGGATCAATTTGGATGACCGAGTCTTGGGTTTAACTTAAGTAACAAAAGAACCCACACCGCGATTTGTGGGTTAATCAACATAGGGAACTAGGAGTATACACCCATGCCCTAGGCCATGTGTGTTTGTCGATTTCCATAGAACCTATGCTTGTCTAAAGAACAACTTAGTATATACCATGCTAAATCCTTTAGGAAAGAGAAGAGTTAGAGTATACACCCATGCCTAACTCGTTCCTTAGGGAAATCAATAGCTTAAGGAGTATACACCCATGCCCTTAGGTTGGCAAACATTAAATATGCATAACTTGATCAAAGCATTGGCATATTGAAGTACTAGTTTAATATAATTAGTGGTGGATATCAAAGCCCTACCCTTTGTCATCATCACATCAACAATCAATCTTTATTTTGTTTTTGCTTAAGGAATTTATTATAAATTCAGCAATCCTCATGGGAATGATCCTGTACTTGTACCCTATACTACCATGTTGACCTTGTACACTTGCAGGTAAAACGTACAATTATTTACCTATTAATTTAGGTAGATTTTTGCACAACAGCAATTAATAGGGTTAGATAGACCATACCTGGGAAAGACGGATCGTACTACGCCCTAGTTTAGTTAATTTAGGTAGACGATCCGTACCGGAATGAATTGCTAGAATTAAATATGGTTAACCATTGATGTGCGGATAGTGGTGAAGTCAATACCCTACTCACACACACTTTCTCTCTCTCTCTCTCTCTCTTTCATATATTTACTCTCTTTATTTTATGGACTTTGAAATTACACAAATAAATCAGTCTCTTTTGAATTAAGTTAAGTTTAATCTTTCAAATTTTGATAATAAAACCCCTGCAATCCTTGAGGTTCGACACCCTCAATATAGCCATATCCTACTGGATTCGTTCTATTGCGAGTGGTAATTTTTATAATTGATATTTTTGGACACAAAAATACCACATCAATTTTTGGTGCCGTTGCCGGGGACTTCTTAACGATTTCATTATCTAAATTTAAGGATCGATTTTAGCTTAATAATTTATTTTTTTGTTTTAAGTTGCTAACTCTATTTTTGTTTTGTGTTTTGTTTTTATTTTTTTTTAGAATTTGGAAACAGGTCCGTAGTTTCCTTCTCTATGACTACAATCGAGCGCAGTTAGCGTGCGATCATGCGCACGGACGCACTTCAGCAGGAACCAAGCCAGAAGCGCTCGAGCCCTCCCCTCATGCACTCGCACCCCTCTGCGGTAGTACGGTTGAGCGCACCGTGCCGTGCGATCGAGCGCACTTGCAACAACCTGCAGTCCAAACCCTAAGTGCACCTAAGGGTCGTTTATTAGCTTTACTTTTATGTTTTAGCTTAATTTTTCTTTTCTTTCTGTTTTGTTTATGCTCGGTCACCGTTCTTTGTCTTTTCCATTAATTTCTTGCGACCTTGAAATTGAAGGCACTCTTAGACAAATTAGATCCCAAAGGACCCCTAATTTGCTAGAGGAGCGTTCCACTGAAACCATGGGAGACGGTAACCCCTTATGACTTCCTAGGGCTTAGCACTGAAACCCCTTATGACTTCCTCAGTGATTTCGAAGCAATTTGTTCTACCATTAGAATGAATGGATTCACTGAGGATGCCCTAAGGATGTGTCTTTTTCCTTTCTCCCTCAAGGAAAAAGCCAAACATTGGTTCCAGTCCTTAACACCCAACTCTATCACTTCTTGGGCTCAATTGCAACAAGAATTTTTTTAAGAAGTATTTTCCCATAGGAATGACCAATGACACTAGGAGAGCTATCACTAGCTTCTCCCAATATGAGGGAGAATATTTTCATGAGACTTGGGATAGGCTGCAGGGCATACTTAGATCATGTCCACACCATGCTATCCCGAAATGGCAACTAGTGCAGTGTTTCTATGATGGCTTGACCGAGTCCAATAGAAAAATGGTGGATGCATCTTGTGGGGGAACATTCATGTTAAAAAGTGAAGATGAAGCATGGTCTATGTTTGAAAATTTGAGTAACAATTCTCTTCAACAAGGTTTCACCAGACGAAGGGTACCAGCACCTAAAGCACTCAAGACAAAGAGTTTGTATGAAGCAGACCATTCCCTAAACATGTCCAACCAAGAAGCTAGATCAAGTTTTGATGACTGCTGGTTTTGCTCCTAATATTGCCCACATGCACACACCACATGAATCTTACTCATTTTGTTCAAGTCCTATGCATCATGTAAATAACTGCCCTCTTGCTGGAAATTTTACTGATGTTGCTAATGAGCAGGTTAATGCAGCTTTCTCCTGACCGAGTAATGATCCATATTCCAATACTTACAACCCCGGGTGGAGAAATCATCCAAATTTCTCATGGAAGAACTTAAATGCAGGCAACCCAGCCCCAAGGCCACACAATCAAGCTCAATCCAACAGGCAGTCCTACCAACCTCATTCCACTTACAAGCCTCCACAGCAGCAATACCAGGCCACACCACCTCCCTCAGATTCTAATTTTGAGGATCGGATGCTAAAAATGATGAGTGAGCTAGCGGGCGAGATAAAGCTGACGGTGAAATCTCAACAGGAGATAGTGAACTCACATTCCCAATCCATTGCCAAGCTGGAAGCTCAAGTCGGACAACTTGCCAACACCCTCAACAAAATGGATGAAGGAAAGCTTCCAAGTCAGCCAATGGTAAATCCTAAGGGGCACTACATGGTAGATGAAGGCACTTCATACCATCAGCAAGTTCAAGCCATCACCACCTTGCGAAGCAGCAAAATAATTGACAATCATGTGGAGGAGAAGAAGGATGAGCACACGAAGATTGCACAGAATCTACAAAATGATAAATGAAAGAAAGTAAGCAATAAGGCTTCGTCATCAGCAGCTCCCACTCCAGAGATTCCATATGAGCCATGGGCCCCCTTCCCAGAACGTTTCAAGCCACCTTCCCACTTTGGGAAACAAGGAGAGTAAATACAAGGAATGATGGAAATGCTCAAATAGGTAAAAATCAATCTTCCCCTTCTTGATGCCATCGCACAAGTGCCTGCCTATGCAAGGTTCCTTAAAGACTTGTGTACTCAAAAGAGGAAGACCAGAATAACATCCCCAAGAAAGTCCTTCTGACTGAGCAAGTGAGTTCCCTGATTAAGCACAACACTCCTTCGAAGTTCAAGGACCCCGGGGCTCCTACAATTTCATGTATCATCGGACAAAAGGAAATTGATAAGGCATTCCTAGATCTGGGAGCTGGTGTGAATTTACTTCCATATTCAGTATATCAGCAGCTCGGCCTAGGGGAGCTGAAGCCCACCACAGTGATTTTGCAACTAGCTGATCCGTTTATTAAGAAGCCTAGAGGGATTGTAGAAGATGTGATCATCCAGGTGGATAAATTTTTCTTCCCAATCAACTTTATAGTGCTTGACACCGAGCCTGTGCCCAATCCTAATAAGCTGGTTCCTGTCATCCTTGGGCGTCCTTTCTTAGCCACAACTAATGCATGCATCAATTGTCAAACTAGAGTCATGGAGATCTCATTTGGCAATATGAAGGTTAGGTTGAATATCTTTACTACATTTCAACATGCTCCTGATCAAAATGAGTGTTTCTTTTTGGACAGCATTGAAGAATATGTAGAAGATTCACTACCTAGTCTCCTGACTAAGGATTCAGTGGAAGCCTGCTTGAATTACTTCGACTTTGAAGAGTTCAACACCGACCAGTACATCAAAGAGGTCCATGATTTGCTAGAAACAGCCGCAAGTGCAGAGTTCCATCCATGGAGAGTAGTAAAAGAGCCCCTACCTGTGACATCAAGTACTCCTCCTGTTCCTTCTCTAGTGTCTCCACCAAAACTTGAGTTGAAGCCCCTGCCAGCAAAGCTCAAGTATGCATTTCTTGGATCTAACAACACTTTGCCGGTCATAATTGCTTTCGACCTTCAAAAGGACCAAGAGGACAGTCTGCTATCAGTGTTAAAGGAGCATAAAGAGGCCATTGGATGGACCGTGACAGATTTGAAAGGCATCAACCCCTCTATCTGTATGCACCGAATCCACTTGGAAGAAGATGCTCGACCTTCCCGTGAGGCAGAGTGCCGGCTGAATCCCAACATGAAAGAGGTAGTGATGAAAGAGGTAGTCAAGCTATTTGATGCAGGCATCATCTACCCTATCTCATATAGCAAATGGGTAAGCCCCACTCAAGTGGTTCCAAAGAAATCTGGCATCACCGTCGTTGAGAACTCAGCTGGAGAGTTAGTTCCACAGTGCACAACCACGGGATTGCGTGTTTGCATCGACTACCGAAAGCTCAATTCCCATACCCAAAAGGATCACTTCCCGCTCCCATTCATTGATCAAATTTTGGAGCATCTTGCTGGCCAAAGCTACTATTGCTTCCTAGACGGCTATTCTGGGTATAATCAGGTAGCAGTTGATCCCCAAGACCAAGAGAAGATGACATTCACATGTCCATTCGGCACCTTTGCTTACCGACGCATGCCCTTCGGATTACGCAATGCACCTGCCACATTCCAGAGATGTATGATGTCTATCTTCTCTGACATGGTGGAGAAACTTTTGGAGGTATTTATGGTTGACTTTTCTGTTTTTGGATCTTCTTTTGATAAATGTCTCCATAATCTTTCACTTGTGCTTCAACGTTGCAAAGAAACTAACCTGATTTTAAGTTGGGAGAAGAGCCACTTCATGGTGCAGGAAGGTATAGTTTTGGGCCATATAGTGTCCAAAAGAGGTATTGAGGTGGACCGGGCCAAAGTTGAGCTAATTGAAAATTTACGGCCGCCCACTTCAGTGAAGCAGATCTGTTCTTTCCTAGGTCATGCCGGCTTCTATCGCCGCTTCATCAAGGACTTCAGTAAAATTTCAAGGCCCTTGTGTAACTTGCTTGCTAAGGATGCCCCTTTTCACTTTGATGAAGCATGTCCAGAGGCATTCCAGAAGCTCCGGTCTCTGTTATCTTCTGCCCCCGTCATGCAGCCTCCCGACTGGTCTTTGCACTTTGAAATCATGTGTGATGCATCTGACTATACTGTGGGTGCAGTATTGGGACAGCGGGTAGGTAAACTCCTTCATATCATCTGTTATGCCAGCAAGACTCTAATGGATGCTCAAGTCAATTACATAACCACCGAGAAAGAATTGCTAGCTGTGGTCTTTGCCCTGGATAAATTTCGCTCATATCTTCTGGGATCAAAGGTCATCATTTATTCTGATCATGCTGCTCTGCGACATTTACTGGCCAAGAAAGAAACAAAGCCACGATTGATCCTCTGGATACAACTTCTGCAAGAATTTGATATTAAGATTCGGGACAAGAAGGGCACTGAGAATGTTGTTGCCAACCATTTGTTATGAATCTTGTTTGAGACACCCTAGCCAGTTCCTGTTCATGACTCTTTCCCAGATGAGCAACTATTTGCAATTACTCTGAGAAATTTGCCGTGGTATGCCGATATTGTCAATTATCTAGCTACAGGTCGGATTCCTTCGCAAGGTATAAGCAAGATAAGGACCAATTGTTCAAGCAAGTTTGATTCTATTTTTGGGAAGATCCAGAGTTGTTCAAGTATTGTGCTGATCAGATCATCCGACATTGTGTCCCTGAGAGTAAATTTTCTAGCATTCTCACATTTTGTCATTCTCTAGCTTATGGAGGACATTTTAGTGCCAAGAAGATAGCAGCCAAGGTTCTGCAATGCGGATTCATATGGCCCACCTTGTTCAAAGATGCCTATGAATTTTGCCGAGCTTGTGAGAGATGTCAACGCCTAGGAGCTATGTCTTGGAGGGACATGATGCCATTGAGCCCCATCCTTATTGTCAAGATTTTTGATGTCTGGGTATCGACTTCATGGGACCCTTCCCACCGTCTTGTGGATATAAGTACATTTTGGTAGGAGTACATTATGTCTCTAAGTGGGTAGAAGCCATTGCCACCAAGACCAATGATCACAAGGTCGTGGTGAAGTTCCTACAAGCTAACATTTTCAGCAGATTTGGTACTCTTCGAGCCATCATCAGTGATGGAGGTAGACACTTTTGCAATCATTTTTTCAAAACCTTGCTTCTTAAGTACTCCATCACATATAAGGTAGCCACTCCATACCATCCTCAAACAAGTGACCAAGTGTAAGTTTCTAACCGCGAGATTATACATATTCTAGAGAAGACAGTCAGGCCAGATCGCATGCGTACAGCTTACAAAACGCCAATTGGAATGTCTCCCTATAGACTGGTATATGGCAAGGCATGTCACCTCCCTGTAAAATTAGAACACAAGGCTCTGTGGGCAATTAAGCAGTTCAATTTTGACATGCAAACTGCCGGCCCCCACCGGAAACTTCAATTGACAGAGTTGGAGGAGCTGCGACAAGATGCATATGATAGTGCTCACCTTTATAAGGAGTGGACTAAGGCTTTTCATGACAAACATATCCTGCCCAAGACATTTATTCCGGACCAGAAAGTATGGCTTTTCAATTCCAAACTACGGCTATTCCCTGGGAAGCTCCACTCAAGATGGGACGGTCCTTTCATAGTCACCTCGGTGTCTCCCCATGGCGCCGTCGAATTGCAGGACCCAAAGGATGGCACTCTATTCAAGGTCTATGGTCAAAGGTTGAAGCCCTGCATCCAAAACTTCAAGCTAGGTACAGACGTGGAATCAGTCAATTTGACGGATCCTATCTATTTTTTTGATTAAGACAATGGCACCCTGGGCTCAAGCGCACCCACTATGCGCTCGATCCAAGACCACGGGCCAGCGCTCAAGCCCACCTCGAGTGGGATCGAGCGCAGCAGCTCAACACTGACACACACTTGCACGAATGCACTCGAGCACACCATCAAGAGCGCTGGAGCGTACCCCAACCCATTCTATCCCCCTCTGCGCAAGTGCGATCGAGCACACTCTTGTGCCTGCTCGAGCGCACTCGTTTAGAGGTCTCACGTAACCTTTTTAGGTCACAAGCCCCATTTCTTCCCCCACCCCCGAAGCCCCACTGCTCCCACCACCGCGCCACCTCACCCAACCCTGCACTGACCACACCACACCACTGTCCACCGCCACCACTCACCACCCCACGGTTGCCGCGCCACCTCACGGTCACCACGCCACCACTCCACCCCACCTCTTCCCCCCCTTTTTCTTCTTCTCTTTTCCATTTTTCCCCATCCCCACCGTGCCCAATTTCCCTAATTTTGTTGTGAAAAAAAGCAGTCCGTGGGTGCTTCTCCACACACGGACTGCTTCTATGTTGGGTTCTTTCATTTTGTAGGGAGCTTGGTAGCAACTAAAGGGGGTTCTACATCACTGCATTTTTTGGGTACCTACCAGGTGTTCGAAGAAAAGCCCCAACCAAGTGGCAGCATGCTTCAAGCCCCCGCCTCCACCTCCCGGTCTTCCCCCGCTCAGGATACCACCTCCGAGGCCCCTGCCTCGCCTTCACCATGCCGTGGTAAGCAAAGAAAGCTCATCTTGGAGATGTCGTTTGCCATTGACACAATTTTCAAAAGCCTCCAAGCAACTAAGTGGGCAGTCAAGGAATGCAAACGCCACAGCCTCACAGCACTTTTTCAGCCCGTCAGCCCTTGCATACGAAGGCCTGGTCCAAGAATTTTATCACCATCTCACCTTCGATTGTACTCGGCCGGGCATCCTATCCTCATCTGTGGCGGGCATTTGACATTGAGCTGACCACCAACGACATTGCTGCTGCACTGCAATGTTCTTATGAGTGCCCATCCAATATTTTGGCTCGGGATGGAACCCCTCGACACTCAGACCTTCCATCTGAGCTTACACTGCAGCATATTGTGCATGACATCTGCCACGGCCGTTATACCGATGATCTCCACAACTGTACAAGCAAGGTCCTACTGCCTTCCCGACTTTGGTTCGTGGACTTCATTTTCAGCAGAATGTGTGTCCATTTGGACACAAAACTCAGAGGCGCAGTCCCTTCCTAGCGGCCCTGTATGCTTTTTAGAGAGGATTTTGGACTTCCATCCCTTAGCTCATTTGGGATCAGATACAAAAGTTTTGGGATAGGGCGATTGTGCGCTGCCCTTAGGGGTCGTCTTCATGGGGACTTCCCTTCCCTTTTCTCCTCACCCATATTCTTCAGACTCGTGGCATTAAGGGTACACCCGCGGATGGGCCTATTTCTACTCATCCTCAATTTGGACTAATCCAGTGGAACCAGAGTTGTTCCCACATGCCGAGACGACATTAGGAGCCTGCAGCAGCTGAGGTTGTTAGGGAGGCTAATGGCCCTATGCACAATGATCAACCAGCAGCTGAGCCATCAGAGAGAGAGGGAGCAGCGGAGACCGTCACTATGAGCATGTCACAATATGAGTCCCTCCATAGAGAGCTGACAGAGCTCCGATCTGAGCTTGCTACCCAGAAGGCAGAGGACAAGTGCCTGGCAGATGAAAGATTTAAAGAACAACAAGCACCGTTGCGCACTATTTTAGCATGGCTGCCACCTGATTCAGGGGCATCTTCTTCTGCACCGCAGTGACAGGTCAGGTACTCCCATCCCTTGCATGGCTTTATTGTTTTTATCCACACACTAAGGACATTGTGTATTTTAAGTTGGAGGGTGTGGGCATACATGTTAGTTCTGAGCATGCAATTAATTTTCCTGTTGTGATTTGAAATTCATTGATAGGCTTAATATGACAAACACATGATCACTTGATTAAGGAATTCAAATTGTGTTACTTTCATTGGCAGCATGAGATATTACTTGTTTCAATTTGATTTTCAGACGCACACTAGCATGTAGTCTGTAGGGCATAAAATCTAGAATTAGTGATCTCTAGTTTTAATATTTGGAATGTAGTTGGGTAACTTATCGGGAAAATCACCTTGGCATAAATTCTTAAAAAATAAAAAAAAAATAAAAAAATCGATCATTTTGAGCTTTCCACCAAGTAACCGGACCTCTTGCCTCATTAAGTAGTGAGTGTTCGTGTCAAAAAGTGAGAAGTTTGGTTTGATTAAT